>NC_136430.1:450923499-451523499 GCF_052849685.1 Lactuca virosa
AGCTAAGCCCGACTGAGATCGACTATATAGTTTTGGATCATGGGGGACTCGACGAGTTGTTCTTAGGACTCGGCGAGTCGGATAATGGTTTCCTCGACCTTATTGGTTACATAGCAAACTTGTTGAGTCTAGTAGATGACTAAGCCAGTTAGACGTGTTTCAGAATTAAAGGCCAAAAACTCGACTAGTCCAAGGATGAACTCGGCGAGTCAGTGAGAAAATGTCCCGACTGTATAAAGGGGAACTCGAAGAGTTCAAATCGAAAGTCTTGATTCTGTCATAAGGAGAAACTCGGCGAGTTAGAGGGTAACTCGACGAGTCAGATCGCAAATTCGAGATTCTCTGAGTTATGGAACTCGACGAGTTGATGGACCAACTCGGCGAGTTGAGTCAACCAGGATGTTGACTTTGACTTTGACTTGGCCATTATCCAAGATTGACCCTTAAAGGGGTTATGAATATGAAAGAGTAACTGAGGGATACTGTTATGTGTAGGAGTTTGAGGAGGGTTGACCCCAACACCAAGGATAGTTCAGTTACTGCATGACATTGAGGTGAGTTACCTTCCGGTAGAAGTGGGTCTACGGCCACAATGTCAGCCCACTAGTAAGAGTTGTTTGTCAGATAATTGTCTTTGTGATAATTATCTGGGTTTGCCACTATCTGTTATGTTTTATGTGCTAGCCTGGTATGATGTCATGTGATAGTGGTAGTAGGGGGATTGTCCCCGTATTCGGTCGAAAGGACCCAAGGGGTAGGTCGGGCACCCCAGTATGCCTGACAGTATGTTTATGTTATGTTATTATGTGGTAGTGGTAGGGTTGAAATAGTCCCCGTAACCGGTTGAGATAAATCGGAGGGGTAGGTCGGACACACCGGTTTGTCTGACAGGGGTAGGTTAGGCACCCCGATATGCCTAACAGGGGTAGGTTGAGCACCCCTGTATGCTCAGCAGGGTAGGTCGGGCACCCAGATATGTCTGTCAATATGTTTATAGTTTGGTATGTGGTATGATTGGGGAACTCACTAAGCTTTGTGCTTACGGTTTACAATTTTGGTTTCAGGTCCTTCTTCTTCGAAGGGAAGGGAGTCGGCTCGGTAGCAGCGCATCACACCATTATTTTCCGCACCATGATGTTCTTGGGATTGTACTCTGACATTATTATTCCATGACATGTTTTATGACATTTGACTTATGGGCTTATGGGTTTGATATGATAATGATGATGTTTTCAGTAAACTGTTTTATAGATTACTTAATTAGAAACAATTTTTTTGGTAGATATTTTTGGGATGTTACAGAAAGCTAGGAGCTTTACGTGTCCAAATGATGTCTAAGACCTAGATATATGTTAGTATGCTTTAGTTTGGAGTATTATGGCTTTTGGACCAAGATCTATGTTCTAGAAAGCTAGGGTTTGAGCTAAACCCTTTAAGAAGGACTAATAACACGTAAAGTTGGAAACTTTACCCTTAAAAATGTATTCCCAGTATGTAGATGAAGTATGGAGTTTGGATATTAAGGATAGGAGCTTAATCCATTGAGATGGCTTAAACAGACAGAGGAACTCGGTGAGTCAATGGAGGGACTCAACGAGTTGAATTGGTTTGTCCCGATCCTGTACAAGGTGGAACTCGACGAGTCTGTGAAAGGGACTCGACGAGTTAGTTCGTGTTTTCACGACTAAGAGTAGCAAGGGAACTCTGCGAGTCAGGAGATTGACTCGACGAGTTGAGTCAACTCAAATTGTTGACTTTGACTTTGACTGAGCGTTGACTTTGACTTGGACATTGACTTGACCAAGGTTGACCCATGAAGGGGTCTTGACATAAGGAATTGTATCTAAGGGGTTGTTTTTTATAGGGAGTGAGTAGAGCCGGTTGCAGGAGCCGAGACGTTCAGCTACTTCACTCGACATTTGAGGCGAGTCTTACTCCAGTAGGAATGGGTCTAAGGCACCAAGGCCGACCCGTTTATGTATGTTAGTATGTTCTGGATTAAGATCCGATGTTGGGCGGGGCCCGATGTAGTCTGTAGGTTTATATGTTTTTCCAGATTTTGATCCGATGATGGGACGGTACCCGAAGGATGTTAGTATGCTTGATGTCTTTGTGATTCTTGCATGTAGATGTATTTGTGTGCTTCCGGACTACGGTCCGATGTGGGGGCAGTTCCCGAGGAATGTTTGTATGTTTTTCGGATTTCAGTCCGATGTCGGGTGAAGCCCGAGGAAATGTTTATATGTTTATAGTTAAGTGGTTATGTTTATGTTATGTGTAATAGTAGTTATGCTCATATGTATGTCGAGTTGTGCTCGATGTCGGGCAGGGCCCGATGCCAAGCGGGGCCGATACCAGACAAGTCGATGCCGGGCGGTGCCCGATGTAGCAGGGCGGGGCCCAATGTATGCGATTATGTGATTATGTGTATGTTATGTGGTAGTTTGAGCAGACTCGCTAAGCTTCATGCTTACAGTTTTCAGTTTTGGTTTCAGGTACTTCCGCTAGTAAGGGGAATAGCTCGGATGACTGAATGGCACACACCATAGTTTTTAGCATGGGATGATTCACTCTGATGTTTTGACATATGATTTTGATACATTGACAGATGTCATGATATTTCGAGATACACGATTTATGACTTTTATATGATAGATGATATTTATGGTTTTTATTAATGAATTAAAATGAAATTTTTGGACCATATTTTTGGGATGTTTCAAGTTGATATCATAGCCTTGGTTTGAGGGATTCAGGCATACTCTCAGGTGTGTTTGAACTCAAACTGAGGATTTGGTATGAAAGTTTTCAAAAGAAAATCATTTTTATAAAAAAGAACTTCGAAAAGAGAAAAGAATTTTGAAAAGAGAAAGGAATTTTGAAAAGAGAAAAGGGTTTGGTGCATGAAATCATCCGATCTCAAGCAAGTACTCCCAAATTACCCATACAAGTTATGTTATGATATGTTTATGAGAACAACATGCTAGATTAGGGATAAGGATCTAGGAAGGATGCCTTATGTGCCTGTTATATGTGTATGAGCTTTATGAGTTGCATGCTAGTACAGATTAGTCAGTGATATGATGGCCTGGTTAGGATATGCTGGATTATGTGTACTCAATGCTCGAATGCTGCTTGTTATGTGCTTTTAGGAGTTCTAGTTATCCTTTACTAACTAGTAAATGAATATGTTAAGTTACATAATGCAAAGACTAAATAATTTCAGAAGGTTAGGTCTAGCTCTATTTCGCAGCTCTTGTTTGAGTCCAACCGTTGTAGGGTAGGATCTCTCATTCGAAGAATTATCTAGTCTTAGCGATATGTAATGGTATTCACGAGCTAGTTAGGGGAGATAACATGGACTTCTTATGCACCTGATGGTGGAGAGTGGGTTGGTGATTACCCTAGGGCAAACTTAGGATGAGATTAACATAAGAACAATAATAACAGTAGAAGGGACTTGGTGGAGTCAAGGCAGGTCTTGAGGAAAGCACGAATAGATATGGAAGGTAGTATGGGCCCGTACTACTGAAAGCAGAGGATCCGTACTCGAATTAAGGAAGGCTGAGATGAATCCAGGAAACTTGTAGTGTGTGAGATCCCTCGAGTTATGATGTGTATACTGATGATTGTTATGGTGTATTTTCAGCATGGTGACGCTACGCACTAGGCCAGTTGGCACTTCAGGCACCGATGAGGGATCAGGATCAGGCTCGGGAGCCGGGCAGCTAGATTACCAGATGAGGGAGTTTATCTCATCTGATATCACGCGCAACATTGTAGACCAAACTCCTGTGATCTTTGGTACGATCAAGGAGGGTATCATGGAGCTGTTGGACGAGAGGCTGAGTGCATTCCGCATTAAGGTGGCAGCCATGATGGGGTTGCACACACTGACATTCAGGGAGTTCAGGTCTTGTGGAGCTCTCGATTATCATGGGGCTCAGGACCCCATTGCTAGCAGTAGGTGGTTGACTGATGTCCCCAACGCGTTCCGTACGAGCAGATGTCCCGAGGGGGACAAGGTCCGACTTTCGTCCTGTCTTCTGAAGGACAAGGCACGTGACTGGTGAGAGGAGGTCGGACGAGCCATTGGAGATGATGCGGTTCTAGATGCGATGACCTGGAGTGATTTCTCGGCCAGGTTCAGGTCCGAGTTTGCACCTGTGATTAAGGTGCAACAGCTTGCTAGGGAGTTCCAGGATCTCGAGCAGACGACTGAGACAATGGCGGAGATCACCACCAAGTTTAGGGAGAGGGCCCTTCTCGTTCCGTAGTATGTGGCGGACGAGGAGATGAAAAAGGACCGATATCATGAGATGTTGTGGAGTGATATCCGCCAGTTTGTGAGCCGATCCAGCTACAAGACGCTGGAGGATATGATTGCTAGGGATCGGGAGAGGGAGCTGGATTTGAGATGGAGAGAAAGAGAAAACCGGATGAGGTTCAGACAGGTAGTTCGGGCAAGAAGCCCAAGGTATCAAATCACAGATCGAGGAGCTAGCATGACCGCAACCGGTGTGGCAAGTGCGGCAAGATGCACGAGGGGGCGTGCAGGGCGGGGAGTTCCGGCTGCTTCAAGTGCGGCCGAACTGGTCACATAAGCAGGGATTGTACAACTAGCAACACCACCACAACAGCTTCAAATCTGATTTGCTTTCAGTGCAATCAGAAGGGGCCACAAAAAGGCCCAGTGTCCGAGTCTAGCAGCAGCAGGACATGTGGCGGCACCCGCTCTTGCCATGTTGAGGATTACAGATGGCCGTCAGGGCCGAGTAGAGGCGCCTACGGCGAGGATAAGGGCTTTTCAGTTTACTGCAAAGGAGGCAATTGCGGCTCCCGATGTTGTGACGTGTATGTATTCTCTCATTATCTCTTTATTTGTATTGATTATCGCTTATGTTTACTTGTTTTGTTATAGGATCGTTCTTAGTGAACGATATATCAGACCTGGTATTGTTCGATTCGGGGGCCACCCGATCTTTTGTGTTGCTTGCACTTAGCAGGCGATTTGTTGGAAATTCGGGGAGCTAGACTATCCTCTGGATGTAGAGATAGCAGATGATAGGACCGTTCGGGTTGCGAGGGTACATCGGGGATGCACACTGCAATTGTTCGACAAGCAGTTTTCCGTGGATTTGGTCCCCATTCCCCTGCGAGGGAATAAGGTTATAGTGGGTATGGACTGGTTGAGCCCCAATTGGGTAGTGATCGACTGCGAGCAATAGCTAGTAAAAGTTAGGACTCCTAGTGAGGGAGGGTTAGTGATTTAGGGCGAGAGGCCGCAACGTGGACCGACTTTATGTTCAGCAGCGAGAGCGAGGCGCTACCTTCAGCAGGGTTGCGCAGGGTATGTCGCCTATGTTATGGATACCCGGGATAAGGGTAAGGCGACAGTGGATGATGTACCGGTCATGCGAGAGTACCCGAATGTATTCTCGGAGGATTTGTCAGGGATACCTCCGGAGAGGCAGGTTGTGTTCAGGATTAACCTAGTCCCTGGTGCGGCTCCGATAGCCAAGGCACCATATCGGTTGGCTCCTCCCGAGATGCAGGAGATAAGGGATTTATCAGGGTGAGTAGTTCGCCATGGGGAGCCCCGATCCTGTTTGTGAAGAAGTAGGACGGGTCACATCGGATGTGCATAGACTATCGAGAGCTGAATAAGGTAACGGTGAAGAATCGTTATCCCCTCCTGAGGATTGATGATTTGTTTAACCAACTACAGGGTGCATCTTGGTTCTCCAAGATATATCTATGATCGGGTTATCACCAGATGCGAGTCAGAGACGAGGACGTGCAAAAGACAGCTTTTAGGACTCGCTATGGTCACTATGAGTTTGTGGTGATGCCGTTTGGGCTCACCAATGCTCCAGCCGCATTCATGGACCTCATGAACCGCGTATGCAGACTGATGCTGGACCGGTTTGTGATAGTTTTCATGGATGAGATATTGGTTTACTCCAAGAATCATAAGCAACATGAGGAGAACCTGAGGGAGGTGCTGGAGACTCTGAGGAGGGAGAGACTTTTCGCAAAGTTCTCCAAGTGTGAGTTCTGGTTGCGCGAGGTGTAGTTTCTGGGGCACCTTGTCAACCATAAGGGTATTATGGTCGATACGACCAAGATAGAGGCCGTGATGCAGTGGGAGGTTCCGAGGTCTCCAACTGAGATTCAGAGTTTTCTTGGTCTGGCGGGGGTACTATCGGAGATTCATCCAGGATTTCTACAAGATCGCTGTCCCTTTGACCCGACTGACCAAGAAGTCGGTGACATTCTGCTGGGGGCCTGAGCAGCAGGCGGTCTTCGAGACCCTCAGACAACGGTTATGCGAGGCACCGATTTTGACTATACCGGAGGGATTCGATGACTTTGTGATTTACTGTGACGCTTTGATCATAAGCATGTGCGTGATGTTGATGCAGCGGGGTCACGTGATAGCTTACGCTTCGAGGCAGTTGAAGCCTCACGAGTCTAACTATCTGACACATGATCTAGAGCTGGGGGCGGTGGTTTTTGCCCTGAAGATTTGGCGGTATTACCTCTATGGGGTTCGTTGTACCATTTACACGGACCATAAGAGTTTGAGGTACCTCATGTATCAACCGAATCTAAACATGAGGCAACGTCGGTGGTTAGATGTGGTGAAGGATTACGACTGTGAGATCCTTTACTACCCGGGCAAGGCCAATTTGGTGGCTGACGCTCTAAGCCGCAAGGCAGTGGCGGCTCCGATTCGAGATATATGTATGAGGATGACAGTGATTACTCCGTTGCTCGAGCAGAGCCGAGAGGCGCAGGTCGGGGGACTGAAGGAAGAGCGCCAGAAGTGCGAGCAGATCGTAGGTTGGGTGGCCTCGTTTGATTATGACAGTTGCGGGTTGTTGACCCTGCATGGGAGGGTCTGGGTTCCGTACTGGGGCAGAGTACGACATGTTCTGATGGATGAGGCCCACAAGTTGACGTTCTCCATCCATCCCGGGGCGACGAAGATGTATCAGGATCTTCGCCCTGATTACCGGTGGTCCTACATGAAGCGGGACGTAGCATGGTATGTAGAGCGATGCTTGACCTGCAGGAAGGTCAAGGCCGAGCACCAGAGACCACATGGCAAGATGCAGCCGCTAGACATTCCCGTGTGGAAATGGAAGATATCACCATGGATTTCATCACCAAGCTTCCCAGGACCGCACATAGAGTAGATTTGATATGGGTCATCGTAGATCGGTTGACCAAGAGTGCTCACTTTATCCCGATCCAAGAGAGTATATCGGTTGAGAAGCTGGCCGAGATCTACGTGTGTGGGATAGTGGCATGACATGGAGTGCCTGTATCGGTGGTGTCAGACCGGTATGTTCGTTTCACTTCTCGATTTTGGAAACTGTTTCACGACGAGATGGGTACTCGTCTCCACTTCAGCACCGATTTCCACCCTCAGACGGATGGACAGAGCGAGAGGACAATCCAGACTCTCGAGGACATGCTGCGCGCATGTGTTTTGGACTTCGGTGGCAGTTGGGATACGTATCTTCTGTTAGCGGAATTTTCGGATAACAACAATTACCACTCTAGCATAAATCGACCTCCCTTCGAGATGATCTACGGGAGGAAGTGTAGGACCCCAATCTGTTTGGGCGAGGTCAGTCAGAGAGTCATGGGGAGTACTGAGGTAGTACTCAAGACCACTGATAGGATCCAGCAGGTCCGGAGCAGGCTCCAGACTGCTCAGAGTCGGCAGAAGAGCTATGCTGACAAGCGGCATTCAAACTTGGAGTTTCAGGTGGGCGACATGGTCCTCCTAAAGGTGTCACTTTGGAAAGGTGTCATTCGGTTCAGGAAGTGGGGCAAGCTGGGCCCCATATATATTGGTCCGTTCAGGGTGTTAGCCCGGGTGGGCAATGTGGCGTATCGATTGGATCTTCCAGCAGAGCTCAGTCAGATCCACAACACTTTTCATGTTTCTCAGTTGCGGAAGTGCTAGTGGATGATACAACGATTGTGCATTTAGAGGATATTCAGGTTGACGACAGTGTGAACTACATTGAAAGGCCGGTGGAGATTCTGGATCGCAAGACGAAAACCTTGAGGAATAAGGCTGTTCAGCTGGTGAAGGTGCAGTGGCAGCACCACAAGGGTTCGGAGTGGACTTGGGAGCCCGAGGAGATGAGGGAGCACTACCCAAAGTTGTTTCCAGACGCAGCAGACTTCGAGGACGAAGTCTACGACAAGTAGGGGAGAGTTGTAACGCCTGATTCCTGGTACGCATTTAATTATAATTTATTCATTTTTGAAGAGCTACTCGACGAGTTGGGAGCCCCAGACTCGTCGAGTAGAAACGAGATTGGACGCGAGATCTTAAGCCACCTACTGAAATTCCGCACGAGATTGGATGAGTTGGGAGCCCCAACAGTTTTACCGGACGGGGTCCGAAGCTGGGCGGGGAAGAGCTCGGGATGACTGCATCGCACACACCATTGGGATTCCGCACATGATGTTTTACTCTGATCTTATGACAATTGATACACTGGTTTTATTTGAGATGATTGGATGATATTGGAATTACTATTTTATCTGTTATTAAAAACAAAATTTTCGGGACCATATTTTTGGATGTTACAGCCACACTCCCACTTTGTCTTCTCTAGAAACTTCTGAGTTTTCAAGACCTCAACAACCTTAAGCTTGTATGTTCTCTGACCACCTCGCCATCTTTGTCGCCAACCATCATAATCTCCCCTAGTACAACCATCTTCATTTCCCAATTACTTCTTCATTTTCACCCCCACAAAGATCTTTCTAACCCTTTTGTAGAAATCCATTCCTCCTTCCTTTTTTGACCATCTCCTTCCTTACCTCTAAATCACCTTCCCATTCATATTCAATGCAATTTCTTTGCACCTATTTATTAGGTGACGATACCACATAGAAAACCAGAGATTGGAAATAAAAAAGATAGAGGATAAATGAGTGCAAATTTTAGCTTTGATTATCAAAATCAAAATGATTCCTTTTACCAATGGTTGCAACATCAGTAAAAATGGAAGAGGAAAAAAAAGAGGGACTTCCCTTGTTTGTGTACTCATCGGAAACCCACAAAAATGTAACATAATGTGTTGTGTGTCTGTCAGAGTTTGAAGATGATGAAAATGGTCATATTTTACCCAAATGAAAACATAACTTTCACACCGAATGTATTGATATATCGTTTTACAGTAACTCAACATCCTCGTTTTGCTGGTCGTTGGTGGAGCCTGCTGAATCAGAAATGACGATATCAGTTGAACATGAAATCTCTAATGGTTGTCGTCACCGAGTTAGTGGTTAAGGTCACCAGAAGCAGATTACTGCCATTGAAGAGGATATTAAGCTTGAGTAGAAATTCTCTAGCGTTTTTTTCCGTCATCTAACTTTAGTTGTGTTTCAAAGTTGAATTTTATGTTTTTCTTTAATCCAATCCAACTTCTTATGGTAGCATGTTCATGTTATGAATTGTTGCCAATGATGATGGTAGGAAATGGTTTTCCGATCATATGATCATCGAGATGTCAAAGGAAATGGTTTTGTTGAACTGTAGTAGTCGTATGAGGGGAAAAACTACACACCAGGTGTTTGATTATTTGTCAATAAGAGAACAAGAGTGATGACTTAGTATATATTGTGTTATGCACTGGTATACTTGTACTAGATCACTTGTAGGATTCACTTGTATAGTACACGGTGTTATTCACTTGTACAATGCAAGATCTGATGCATTTATGTGGGTTGAATGATTCACAGTACAAGGATAAACGAGAAGCTTAGGAACCAAGTTGTAAACGGTGGCATCCAACTAGGCAGCCACATCATTGATGAGTAATCAGCTAAATCAGAGAAAATAGGTATGTTACAGTGGTAAGAGGCTATCAAATAACCTATATATGAATTTTTAAGAGATTCTGTTAATTTTCAATTAAAAGATAAACAACCACGCTAACGTGGGACTGCCAATAGAACGAAGTGTTATAACACCGAATCGGTACGGTACCGCCATCGCCAATAAGGTCTACTAGAAGGCTGATAGTTGATACCCGGCCCATTCCATACGCTTAAGGTAGCCCATTTTCTAATGGTCAAAATCCAGCAAACTAATTGACCGGTTCACTGTTCGCAGTTCCCACCGTAAGGCGTAAGTCGGTTTTTTTTTAGACAAATCCCACCTCCTGAAACTGAAGCTTCCCGATGCTTTTTGTAGCCATCAATGGCCGCCAGTAAACACATGAAACGCATGTTGCACAACATATGTACGTATTTCTTCTCATTTCCGCTATATTCTTGTTTAAATACCTGTACTTACAATCTCACGGTTGAATACTTTTTTTGTTATGAACCCTATGCGTTTGTTTGATTCGATTCTGCACTGAATGCCATCGTATGAGTCGTTCCTTTGTGATTATCATAAAATTTTATGACATAGATGAGGTGCGGTTTGTAGTATGCTTTACGGTCGAGTTAACGGTTTCTCGAGCTACTGATTGATCCAATTGCGCATTTTGTTCCTTATAAACGAACATTCTACGAAGTTAAAATTGTGTTATTTAAAGTTTGAGATGTCAATCGCTGAGAATTGTTATGAATATTTTGTTAACGAGGTTTGAGTGCAATGTTTTACATCGGACATCTTCTCTACATATGTATTGCAATAGATTTTTGAGAAACGCAATGTGAATCGAACATATCTGTTTACCAAAATTGATAATTTCTAGCAAATTTTCTTGAAACAGATGGTCATGTTCCTGTTAAAAATATTATAAACATAAAAATACATGAATTCCTGAAAGTCAATTATGTCACTCTCATGGTCTCATTTTAGCTCCATTAAGTGGGGTGTACTTAGTATAAACGATTTTGGTGCTCAAAAAAACAAATGTCTAAATCAGTTTAAAAGCAAAGTTATCAGATACAACTTTCAAAGATGAAGAACAATGAGGGAAACTTTTAGAACATATACCACTATTTTGGGTTTGTATTTCTATATTCTCAATCTTTATTTCATTCACTTTTGGTGCTGCAGATTTGAGTTCCAAGTTTATAAAGGAAAGGGAACCTTATAATCCACGTGTATATAATGTCATCAAACGCTTTCAATCACAATGGCCAAAAGTAGAAGATCCAAACATGAAAGCTGCAAAGGATGATGCATCTGTATCACCTAGAAATACAATATCTCAACATAACAACCAAACAGAGTTGAGTTCTAAGGTCAACAAATACAGTTCTGATGAAGAGGATACAACCAACAACAAGTGGAAGCCAGAGCTTGCTTGGCTCACAAAAGCACTTGAACCAGCATTACAGCTGTGTAGGTGGCCTCTTCCCACAGGTCTGTTTACAACATTTCTCTATTTCTTAACACCATGTCTTTTTCCTATTAAGTTCTGTATGTATTTGAGAACATATTGTATTCTATTTAAAACAGGAAATGCACAGGGAACCAAAATCCCACCTAGCAGTCGATCACTTGCAGAAATCCTTGCAAGCATTCAAAGAAGCAAACTTGGAGTCAAAGATTGGAGCTTAAGTGATCTTACAATAGGTTTATATCTTATCTACCTTCAACAAGCATCCACAAATCCATTTCAAGATGTGAAGGGTGTAAAGATTTCATCCGACACAGTGGTAACTTTCTTAATTTCCCAGAACCTTAAAATTCACAAATCATTCTTACATGTGTGTATGTACTATAGGTGCAGGATCTTATATACCATATTGAACTAGCAAAAGGGGCATATAGGGAAAGTGCTAGTGGGCTAGCTAAAAACAGCATGCTTCGTGAAGACAACATTATAAAATTTGTGAAGAATTCAAGTATGCTGAGACCTGGATACTACATTGGTGTTGATATTCGCAATAAACTTGTGATTTTTGGGATTCGTGGGACCCACACTGTGTATGATTTTATCACTGACATTGTTTCTTCAAGTGATGTGGAAGTTAATTTCGAAGGGTATTCCACTCATTTTGGAACTGCTGAAGCTGCTCGTTGGTTTCTCACTCATGAAATGGGAACCATTAAAGACTGCCTTCACAAACATCAGGTGCTCAATTTCTTAATTTTCTTTTTTCTTTTTTTTTTATATAGTAACTAATAATTTGTTATAGGGATTTAGGTTAAGGCTAGTGGGCCATTCACTTGGAGGTGCAATTGCTTCAATGCTAGCAATAATGATTCGAAAAAAGACATGTGATGAATTAGGTTTTAGCCCTGAGATTGTTACAGCTGTTGGATATGGAACACCACCTTGTGTTTCTAGAGATCTTGCTGATAGCTGCTCTGATTTTGTCACAACCGTTTGTATGCAGGTTGATTTATTTATTTATATATTATTTTTATTGGCATCAATTTCAATTCTTGTTGTTTTGATAAACAGGATGATATAATCCCGAGGCTAAGTGTTGCTACTTTGATGAGATTGAGGAATGAAATTCTTCAGACTGATTGGTAAGTAATAGTATCTGATATAACTAATGGGAATTAAGATAATATTTGTGTTGAAAAAAGTTTAAACTTTTTGAATTTCTCAGGAAAACCATATTTGAAAAGGATGATTGGAAAAGTGTTTTAGATGTAGTTACTAATGCAAAGCAAGTTGTATCCTCTGTACAAGATGCAGCTAGGAAGCTAGTTGATTACACCAAATTCGGAAGCCAGACAAAATTTATCGGTATTTATTTATTTATTCTACTTATAAAATAAAATGACTTATGTTTTGATGATTTGATCTATATATACCCTAATAATAACAGATATTCCTGGTGTAAAAGATTCTGTTGTGACACCAAGTATTATGACATCATCAACCTCAAAAGCAGTTGGACAAAAAGGTGATGAGATTGAAGAGGAAAGAAGACATGATTTGACATTATTGCCCCAACCCCATGAGGAACTTTTTATTCCGGGAAGTGTTTATTTTCTCAAGAGGAAAGAAGAAAAACATAATGGCAACCGATTCAATTCTTTCACACTTTGGAAAAGAAATTCAGGTGAACATTTTGAAAGGATATTGTTGTCTAATAATTTGATTTCAGATCATAAGTGTGATAGTCATTACTATGCTTTGAGGGATGTTTTAAAAGGTATTCCTCGGCCTCAAAATCAAAACTACCCGAAGTAAAGGTTTTTGTTTTTCCTATGTTTTCCATTTTTATATTTTACTTGTGGGACCTACAAATGAAAAATGTTAGTGTTAGAAAATAGAAACGCATATGTTTTATGGTTTTTGACATGTTTATGTAGTTGAATGTACATATTGATTTTTATCATATTTTTAGAACAGTTTAGGCCCTGTTTTGTGTTGCTTTTTTCTCTATACAGCGCAGTCGGGATAAATGATGTCTAAAAAGTATATGATAATGGCAAAGTTGTGAAAAATTTAGGACGTATTGGGCAAAGTGTCATTTCCCTGATTATTTGTGTTAACTCGTTCTTTTCACGTTAAGTTGATAATAAACACTCGAATATGGCTAACCAGTTGTTAATTTCATCAAGTTATACAGACAAAGACAAAGTACCTTAATCATAGTTATATAACTGGGCTTACATATCAAAATTGGGCTAATTAAAAAAAGAGCTATAGGTCTAAAGATGAGCTGACTAACCCATTTGGTAGAGTTGAAAACCTCTTAGATTGAAGGTTTCGAGTTCAAATCTAGATAGATATAAACCAGATGAATTTAACTTCTAAATCGCTAACTAGCTGTTCAAAAAAAATTGCAAACTTGGTAACACGGAAGTTTAAAAGTCAATCTCAATTAAGTCGGTTTCTTTCTAAATAAGTGGAAAAGAAACATTGATATACAGTTTACTAAATTAGATTTTCATGTGAAGCTAATGATTTAAAAATAAATATGAAAAAGACCAGCCCAAGACCGTTCCGAGACCGGTTTAAGACCGACTGGAGACCGGGCCAAGACTAGACGTCTCAAGAAGGACCGGAATCCAAATTTGCATACATATCATTTTTTAGTTAATTACATATTTTTAATCAAATATTACTCAATTTTTTTTCCTTTTTTCTTTAATTTAATTTTAGTGTATTATTTTTACTAAATCTTAATATATCATTTTAATGTCAATCACATATTTTGTTAGCGGAAAAACTTGAAATTGAAACAAAAATACCTAAAATGAATCGCAAAAAACTCGAAACCGAACTAAAAAGGTGCACGTTAAGACTGAACCGAAAAAGACCGAGATCGGTTTTGAAAAGACCGTATAGAAAAAAGATAGGCTTGAAACCATCCGGGACCGGTCCAAAAAATACTGAACCATTCAGAGACTCTGGTCCCAAAAAAATCAGACCATCTTGAGACCGACCAAGGATCAGTCCGGAACCAAACCAGGACCGCTAATGTGCATCTTTATACAACTAAAAGAATGTTGGGCTTTTAATGAAGTGGTAGCACACAACATTCTAAAGTAAGTTTAGCCAACAGCGAACATTGTTCTCTATTTTTGGTACAAGTACAAGAAAAGTTAAAATGCCCTTCGATACTTGTATCATAAAGATGAAACAAAATGCTCCTTCTAAGTCAAACAAAACATACATCCATTTTTCTTCTTGTGGGTAAAAACCTAACTATCACTTCGTGTTATCTTGCACACGTGGTATATAAACTGATTTATTTGTTAATCTAAATCGAAAATTTTGAAAAAACTGGAAAAAATAACATCTAGCTGTTTGTTGCACTTAATTTATTTGTTTTAATTCTATATTAATATATGATTGGTTGTTGTTTCAAAAATACAAGGACCTTTATGTAATTTTAGTCTCATTTGAATGTGTGTAATGTGAACTAGACGGTACATCATATGTCTACATTAAAATACTTTCACACGCAGGATGGAAAAAAATTTATCATATTTCATTCATTATTTTGAAACTAAATTCTTGACATTCAAGAGTTAGTGGCATTAATGTTGATTATAAGATTTCATTAATTGGGAGAATAATTTTGCCTAAGTATGTAAAAAATAAAATAATAATAATAACTGTACTATTGTAGTAACAAAGATATAATTTTTATGACAATATATACTTCCAAAATGCAAGGTGTTAAAAGTTGGTCAAACATTCCTTCACATGGAGATAATATTAATTAAAACATGTATATGTGTGTTAGACCAAAAATCATTGGGATTAGTCTTCTCTAATCTGGATTACACCTGTGAATGATTGAGATTGCTTTCCAATTTCCATCACCACTCTCAACTCTCAAGTCATGGTCCTTCACGTCGGTGGCCTTTTTTAAAAATTTCCATCATGATCATCATGTAAGTTTGGTTGTAGAATTTGTACAATGTTTACGTCAATCTCATATGGACATAATACAATATACAGCTCATCTGTAGCCTTTCACAATTTTTTTTTCTGTAGTAATGAAACTATTATTATATTTTTTGATCATTTACACTGTGTTCTCAAGTTTAATAAAGAAAGAAAAGAATGGAAAAAAGAAAGTAAGAAGAGAAAAGAAAAGAAGGGAATAGAAAAATCGTCTTTTATTTCCATGTTTACGAGTTTAAAACAAAGGAAGGGGAATGAAATTGTTTGATGATGGAGAATATAAAGTACGTGAGAGGCGTTGAAGATAATCGTTATTAAAAGGGCTACATAATCTCTTTTATATCAAGTTGAAGGGTAAATGAGAAACTCTTATATTTGTATTTGATTACTTTCTCTCAAAACATTTCCATTTTTAGAGGAAAGTTAGAAAAGAAAATTATCAATGATGTTGATTTCTTTTCTTTCAATTTTTTTTTCATCAAAAAAAACCGAGAACACTATTTATTTCTAATTTATTTTAACTCCCTTTTAACTTTTTTCCTTAAAAAGGACCCGAAAGCATCTTTAAAGAAACCATTTTTCCCACTTTAACATGTTTAGAAAATGGCAACATATAAAAATGCAACATATTTTTACCATTTTAGTTTACCGTTTGAATTCTTTTTATTATTATAGTAAATCTGTAGATAAATCAATAAAACAATACTTCAGTCGATAATGAATAGGATCAATGTTATAACTGAGTAACAAACTATTCTTTTCTTTTACAAAATATCATTGTTTTTTAGAAATGACCATAAATAAGTACTATATTTATGGTACAAGGGTTATTTTATGGAAATAACCCTTTTGTGAACACAAATTTGCAGTTTCTCAACTTATTAATCTGTGTGTATGTTTTTTTTTTTTTTATTTTTTTTTTATTTTTTTTTAATTTTTTTTAATTTTTTTAATTTTTTTTTTAAATCAATGGCATTCTGTAAAAGAACAAGCAGGTTATATTTATTCATCGCAAACCAAAAAAATATAGTTTAATGGATATTTTAATATACTACAATACTTCAACGTCAAAATCGATAAAAAGGTGAACACACATTTTCTTTTTTGTATTTTGCCTTGATATTAAAATTAGATATTGAGAAAATGGTTTTTCCAAGTGGTCAAAAACTCAAAAAGAGTAATTGTTTAGTCATTTTAGAAAATAGTTAAGTTGTTAAATTAATAAAATGATGAAAGTATAAATAAGTAAGTTTTTATACTTTGTTTATCTGAAGGCATAGTAAGCAATGTGTGACATGTAGTCTATACTTGACATGCATACACTATCATATTTTTAATGTGGTATTTGATAGAACTTAAAATGGTTTATAAGCTAACCTTTTAAAAAGATGTTTGAGATAATTTATTGATAAGTTCATAAGGTTTTTTATACAAGTTTTCAAAATATGCCTTTATGTTGTGAAAAAAGAGATGAATATATTTTATTTATTTAATAAATTCTAGTTATTTACCTTCTGTTTTAATCAGAATAAAAATTATAACGAGCTAATTAGTTATAATGCCAATATTTCATGTACATTCTACTTCCATATAAAGTTTAGTTTAATAGGATTAATGGAAAACAATTTGTTACTAATTAGTTTAATATGATGAAATTTGCTATTTATTTGAACAATAATTTTGTTTCACTTTGTGTCACCTTGGTAGGTAGTGTACGTTCAATAAAAATTACCGGCTCAAAACAAATTTGAACAATAATATATCGTTAGTTTTTAATTATATATGTAAATATATATATTTTTTCTTTTTTTATCATTCTATATTTGTCATCTAAATTATCAACTAGTTTTTACAAAACATTGTTACTTTATGTCTTTATCAACTAACTTATCAAGCAAAATGTCATTCCAATACAATATTACTATTCACTTTGCAGATTATGCTTTTGGATTGAACTTAAACATATATGACTACTAAACTTCACTCGTATGTTCATGATATCGGTCTCGTGAATCATAAGCTACAAAAGTGTGAATGTCATATGATTAGAGAGAATAGATTATGACTTAAACTATATAAATTAATCCCTATTTTATGGTTTGGACTTTGAACAATTGCCTCCCATTCAAACTACACCCTTGTAATAAAAATGAATTTTTTGGATTTTTTGGGCTATTTTTAACTTATTATCAGTGTTCAATTATTCAATTATTGACATAACGTACTAACCAATTGTATTTATTAAGCATCTCTAGAAAATTGAAATTTTGTAGTTTGTCTCTTACTAAAAAATGGGGTTTTTATTTGCTATTTTTAATACCAACATGTCGATTCATGAAGATCGAGTTTGGATCCTTTAGGAACTGCTTATGTAATATGTAACAGTGACTTGCATGTGTGTTTTATTAGTTTTAGATTTTCTAGATATATATAATATAGGTATTGAAATATATATGTTTTTAATATTGAGCATATAGTTATTGTGATTTTAAGGCATTGATAGGTTAAAGGATTAATATAATTAGATAAAATGTGAAAAACATAGTTACTAAGTAAGAAGATATACATACAAAACGATATTAAATTATTAGTTATTCCACCTACATTTTTTATTCACTACAAGTTGTCATAATAATCTTAAGTCTTAACTATATATTATATACCATATATTACTTAAGTTCATTTCAATATAAAATTTCTAGAACAGAAGTAACGATCATACACGTGTGGCGGGGTCCCACGTGCGAGGTGGGGCTTTTGACCAGTCGCACATCTTTGCTTATTTTGTGTTGTGTGAAGTCGATTATAAGCGACACGAGTGACCTATGCCTATGGTCTTGTCTAATGTTAATGTTGTAATTTTTTATTTGGTTGTTTTTTTGGAAATTGGTTGATTACGACATCGTGTGTGTGTGATGAAAATCGCAACAATATAACGATCTATCGTGTATCACAATGGGCCACAATGCTTGTTAATGATAGGGCTGGGTTTGTTTATTGTTGTCCAATGTCCATTTATTCTTTCGGTTAGTTTTCTAATTATAAAAAGATACGAGTTACTTAATATGTTAATGTTTCCAACCATTTTTTTTTTCAGAAAATAAGGACATTTCAAAAACATGGTTTAGGCCTTAGGGATTTGAGAAATGAAGACTTCAATATTTTCCATATCACTCAAATAATGACAACATACAGTATATATGTACATGAGAGGCCATGAGCCGAATATACATAACCTACGTACAAAGCATGGACAAAATATAATATAATATGTATAGCTCACATTCCCCTGCCGTTTTATCGGGAGGAAGACTCCAATCGTTCAAACTGGACTTGAAATCATTAAAGAGCAAAGTCAGAAGGCCTTTGGTTAAGATGTTCACGTACTGAGCGGAAGACGGAACATGAAGGACTCGAACAAGGCCCCTTGCGACTTGATGCGCACAAAGTGAATATCCGCCTCGATGTGTTTGGTGCGCTGGTGTTGAATCGGATTCGAAGGCATGTAGACAAAACTGATGTTGTCGCAGTAAACAATGGTAACTTTGTCTAGGGACATCGGAGCTCACAGAGAAGATTATGCACCCAACATGTTTTGGCAACGGTATTGGCAACACCTCTATACTCGATCTCATCTCTTGACCGAGAGATAACCCCCTGTCGTTTAGAGGACCATGAAACAAGACTGTCTCCAAGAAATACATAGTATCCAGAAGTAGATCGTCTAGAGACGGGACACCCGCCCCAGTCGGCATCGGAGTAGGCGACCAAGTCTGAAGAGGGTGAGTCATGAAGCTGAAGACCATGATCTAAGGTCCCTCTAATATAGCAAAAAATCCTCTTGAGAGCTTGGAGATGAGGCTCTCGAGGATCATGCATGAATAAACAAATATGTTGGACCGCTAAAGCGATGTCGGGTCAACTGAAGGTGAGATACTGAAATGCACCGGCCAGACTACGGTACATAGACGAGTCTGATACGGGAATGTCTCGAAATAGCCAAACTGAGAACAATGCGGATAGTGGCTGGTTTAACAACAGGACTAAAAGTTTCATCATAGTCAATACCCGACTACTGACTGCGACTATTAGCCATTAACCGGGATTTGTAGCGGGAAAGAGATTCGTTAGAGTTAAACTTCTGTTTGAATAGCCACATGGATCAAACCACATTAGACCCTGGCGGTCCAGGCACAAAAACCCAAGTATTGTTTGTAATAAGAGCATTATATTCCTTGTTCATGGTTTTCTGCCAGTTTGGATATTTTAAAGCCTATAAATGAGACCTCGATACAGAGGATAAGGTGGTGGAGATGAGATTGAGGCGTTGGTTGGGATTGAATATGCCACCTTTATACCGAGTAGTCATGGAATGAGAATATGGAGGAGGGGTGGTGCAACATCCTGTTTCGAGAAGTTTCATATTTTGGGATTATGGGCAATAAATGAATCAAGTAGAGGCCTTAGGCTTCAAGGGAACA
This sequence comes from Lactuca virosa, assembly GCF_052849685.1. Taxonomy (NCBI): domain Eukaryota; kingdom Viridiplantae; phylum Streptophyta; class Magnoliopsida; order Asterales; family Asteraceae; genus Lactuca; species Lactuca virosa. The sequence goes on from NC_136430.1 coordinate 450,943,304, forward strand.
AGGTTAAGAGCCTATTGGATGTTGATAATATTGGTTATGTGATCTAAGCCCTTAGTTTGTGTTTTGGAGCCAAAGGGCAAAATGAGAAAAGTTATATGTTAGGCTTCTTGCATGGATTATGGTTTTTAGTTTGACATGTGTTAAGGAAAAATTAACTAGATATAAGTGTGGGGCTCGTCAATACATTTCCGTGGATATAAAGATCACCAAAATGATCAGTCAGGCCCAAGCCCATGATTTTAGGGTTTTCAACGTATTTAAGCACAAGGTTTTGACTTTTTGGCCATTTTATCAGCCGCCATCACCTCTAGAACCCCTTGAGAGAAACCCTAGCCTCCACCTTCAAAATTTAAGCTTCTCCTCTCTCCTCTCTCCTCCTTTGAATGCTTTTTATGTTATTTTGATGAAGTTTGAAGATCAAGAAGGTTATTTTAGTTGCAAGGAATGATGCTTCAAGTTTGGATCCATCAAAGACACTACAATTATGGACTATTGTAAGTATAAAGTTCCAATCTTGCTATCTAGTTCCTTAGATCTTGTCATTTGGGGTTCTTGGCACTTTTGGTCCATTTTATGGGTGATCTCGGAGTTGAGGGAACTCCAACATCTTTTGATCAGTTTGGAATGTTTCTTGGACCTCATGGACTACGAAAGTTATGATCTTTTTCCTTACCTTTTAACCGTAGAAGTTATCTTGGTCCTTTAGTCCATTTTGGTGTATTAAAGTTTAGATCTTGAATGGTTGGGGCATTATTATGGATAAAGTTGGAAACTTTATTCCTCTAGACATCTTGTCGATTTAGATTTGGAAGTGGGAGACTTGGACTTAATGGATTAAGCTGAGAAAGATGCATTTTTGGGTCCCTTTGAGACTTAAAGTCTACATCTTGGTGGTTTGGGCCTTCCTAATGGATAAAGTTAGAAACTTAATCCATTAAGACCTTGAAAAGGATCAGATTTGAGCTTTGGAGCTCTTGAAAAGCTGTTCAGACCAGTCCCCACGGTGTGACCTTAGGCTGCCACGACGTGACGATTGGGGAACCATCGACTGTTTTGGCATTTTATGCCCACGACGTGGCCAAGGAAGGACACGACATGTAGGGATGAGCAAAACTGGGTACCCGCCTATTTTAGCCGAAACCGGAACCGCTCCCGGAACCGGCGGTTCTTAAGTTATAGATACCGGAACCGGAACCGCCTACATCGGTTCCTAGAAAGTTGGAACCACTCCCGGAACCGCCAAGACCGGTTCCGGTTCTGGGTACCCGACTTCTTGAATATTAAACTTGTTATTTATAAATTATAGTGTACATACCATGGATTACAAACAATAGAAGTAGAACATATGAAAATAAAACAATCATAAAAACTTAGATCTTAAAAATAACCACCTATTAAAATTTAAAAACACTTCCTAGAATTTAAAAACATCATAGAAATTAGAAAACATTTTCCATCAAGTGAAATTTAAGTTTTTAACAAGTAGAGATGAAAAAAGTAACAAACTACAAACAATAAACACAAAACAACAACATGAAAAAAAAAACTGCACAACAAAAATAACATAGTAACAAGTAGCAAACAGCAAAAACATCACATAAAAAAAAAACAACAACATAAACAACACAGCAACTGCAGCAATAGCAAAAACAACACATCAACAGCAGAAACAGAAACAACAAAAACAACACAACAACAACAAAAACAGCACAACAACAGCATCAACAGAAACAACAAAAACAACAACAAGCATCAACAACAACAAGAAACAATGTCTTCTGTCATCATGTGCAACCTATGGTGTTATTACTATGGTATAAAAAACTAATATCATGCAATTTACTATAGTGTTACCTTTTTTTTTAATATGAACCATAGTGTTACCTTACAAACTAGAATAATAAATATTATACAAGAAACATAAAATAAAATAAAATAAAATAAAAAATAATTGTGTATCTTCCGTATTACCTTCCTCATATTTTTCCACATCTTCCAATAATTGTTCAAGGTCAATAGAAACATTTGATGTCCTCAACCAATCTTGAGTACATATCAAAGCTTTCACCGTCTTTGGAAGCAAATTACTACGAAAGTCATCCACCACACGACCAAATATACTAAAAGTGGACTCACTAGCAACCGTAGAAACCAGAATGGCTAGAATGTCCTTTGTCATTGATGCCAACACCTTGTATGTTGTGCATTTGTCGCTCCACCACTTCAAAATATCAAATGTTTCATTCTTCATTTTTTCGGGTGGAACATCAAGATATTCCTCCAATTCAGATTTTTACATAGCATCTTCAACATCATTTTCATAGAACTCATCATATATTTTTCTCATTTGCTTATTCTTAACCACACCAACAAAATTTTGGCCATCATTGTCATTCGTATTGAAGGAACTAGAAGCATCATTCTTTGTTGTTGAAGAAACATTACAATAATGATTATATAGTTTTTTCAAAACATCAAACACTTGAGCATATAGTTCTTCAACTTTCTTAAAATCTAAAGGATAGATTTTTTTTTAATAAAAGTTCACAAACCTCATCTTATACCTTGGATCAAGAGCAACCACAACTAAAACCATCACATTTGTTTTTCCAAAGTCTCCATAATATTTGTCAAACTTTTTCTCATTTGATCACCCATAAGAACAATATTGATATCATCATCTTGTGTCCACTCCAAAAAGGAAGCAAGTACACCTAAGATCTCATGATAATGCATATTAGCCGTAACATACAAAGTTCCCGACATCCTTTTCGTGGCTTCAAAAAACTGCTTCAAACAAAGAGATAAATTTTTAGCATTTTCCCAATCTTTTTGGGTTGGAAATCCATCTTTAAGCTCCTTCTCAAATGCAGGGTCTTCTTGTTTCATTCTTTTAAAAGCTATCTCGAACTTAAGCGCCGTTTCCAACATAATGTAAGTGGCATTCCACCGTGTTGGTACATCAAGATATACCGACGCTTTACACAATTTTTTTTATTTTAAAGCACAATTATCAAACAATTTAGATCTTTTTATGTAGAGCTCCTAACATATCTAACCGCCCCCTAATCCTAACAATGAAATCTTTAATCAAGTCGAGGCCATCTTTGACAATCAAGTTTAAGGTATGGGCGGCACATCTCATATGGAAAAAGTCACCTCCTAAAATAAGTTTATCCGTTAGATTATCTTTTATATGAGCAATGGCTACATCATTAGCACTTGCGTTATCTACAGTGATGCAAGATAACTTCTCTTCAATACCCCAATGAAGAATACAAGATTCTATTTCTTTCCCGATTTCCTTTCCTTTCCTTTATGACTATCGATATTGCGGAAATTCAAAATTCTTTTATGTAATTTCCAATTGTTATCAATAAAATGAGCAGTTAAACACATATAGCTTAAATTTTGCACAGAAGTCCAATAATCGGTAGTAATATTCATTGGTTTATATGAAATTTACTAAAACTCAAGATTTCTATGAAAATAATTTCGAACCGTGTCTTGTCACTTTCATTGGATATTTTGATTCCATTTTTTTGAATAATTAAGGAATCACCAAAGGGCTAGAGCCTAGCGGTATCCGGTGTTGCCCTCCCTCCTTGGGGTCGAGGATTCAAGTCCCACTGTGGACATAGGTGAAATAATTTAGGAGTAGTTTAGTATATATTTGTATTTTCCGTTAAAAAAAATTAAGAAATCGTTCACCTATGGTGCTCACTAATTGAATAATTACGTGAGACATAAATTATAGTGAAATTAGGAGGTTATAAATCATTCATAGTGACAGTATAATATTCGAAGAAAAGAGTGATATTATGGGAACATTAGAAACGTGATAGATGAAGAAATCGACATGCCAGTAACAGATGATAAAAAAATATATCATAGAAAAGATGAATCTAACCTTGCAGACTTGTAGAGTTGTAATTGTAGGATGAACAAACGATTGAGCAGGTTTGGGCGTTTGGCCGACGATTGAACAAGATGATCGAATGGTTCCGATTAGTGAGTGTAGAGAATGGAGGAAGATTAGTGAATCAAGTAGTTTGGTCCATCGTCGTCTTCACTAATCTGTGTAAGTGGTGACTGGATTGAGATTTTAGATAGTAGTTGCGTCTGTGGAGAGAACGAAGAGAAAAAGTGTCGGCGTGTTTGAGAATCAAATGAGAAAAAGAAAAGCCCTAGAAGACCTGAAGTCAAAACTCAAAAAAGAATTTTTATATTTTACAAATAAAATCACCAATATATGAAAAAAGTAATTATATATTTTATTTTAAAAAAAGGCGGGTACCCTACTGGTTCCGGTTCCAGGTAACTGGCGGTTCCGGGTACCCAACATTGGAATTGGAACCAACGGTTATCTAGCAGGTAAAAGTTCCAAAAAAATTAAAACCAGAACTGAAACCACTTAAGGCGGTTCCAAGATTTTAGGAACCGGAACCGAAACTGGAACCGCTTAAGGCAGTTCCGGTTCTGAAACCGGCGGTTCCGAGGCGGTTCCGGTTCCGACAGTAGGTACCCGCTTCCGATGCTCATCCCTAACGACATGGAGGGCCGTTGTTGGAAATTTTGACCTCAGATTTCACCATTGAATTTTTAATCGGTTTGACTTTTGGTTAAACTTGGGTAGAATTTAGTATTTGACTAAAGATTGGTCTCAGTTTGGATTTTAGAAAGCTTGGGTTGGCTGTGTTGTTGCTGAGGTAGCTGTTGAGCTTCTGTTGAATAGTTTAGGTGAGTCTTCTCACTGTACTTCTGAGTCGAAGGCACCAATGTCGGCCCAGTGGATTGTGTTATGTAGGATGCTAGCTGTCTTTGTGACTCTTGTGTTGGATTAGTGTCTAAGTCCATAACTATAATTGGTATGTACTTGACCCGACTTGGCATGGTCTATTTGGGTTGCATGGCATTGGAACAATTGGATAGACAAATTGAGAAAAATGATACTTATGATTTATATTAATATATTATAAGTTCTAATATATTAATATGAAATCATATTATTTAATTAGTATTGATCAAGAATTAATTTAGAACTAATCTAGTGATAAAAAAGGAACTAATTAAATATGGACTCTTATATATATATATATATATATATATATATATATATATATATATATATATATATATATATATATATAGGGAAAGGATCAAATGAGAACACCAAAAAGGTTGAGAACGCGAGAACAAGTATATTCATTTGTGATTCCATGTATTCATTTGTGGAGAAATGATAAATTTTTACGCACAATCAACATGAATATGCTTTTTCTCTTCAGTTGAAATTAAAGGCGTAAAAATTTATCATTTCTCCACAAATGAATACATGAAATCGCAAATGAATATACTTTGTTCTCGCGTTCTCAACCTTTTTGGTGTTCTCATTTGATCCTACTCCTATATATATATATATATATATGGTGGACCAAGTTCATTTAGGTTGGGCTAAGCTTTCATGGATAGTCCATGGAATGTTTAACCCATGGATCCTATGGAAATGAAAGGTCATGGGTATTAGGGTTTACATGAATGTAACCCTAATCCTCCACACTATATAAAGAGGGCTATGGTTCATGAAATGGGTGGAGTGCTAGGAACTAGTGTGTGTACACAAAGAGGGCAAACCGATTTCATGAGTGTGAACCTAAATATCCTTATTCTCTAGTTATTCCAAGGGTTCTTGGTGTTGTGTGAACCATTTGAGCTGCAACACTTGAGGCACTAGGCTTTTAAAGGTTCAAGACTTCAAGCTCCATCAAAAGGTATGTCATTCTACTAGATTCTTGTTGTATAGTTACTTCTTATTATGCTAGTTTGGATGAAACCTTGGAATATTGAATATTTGCATGTATAATAGAGAAAACATAGATCCAAGGTTTATAGGGTTGGATGTACACCATAGGAGTGTTAGAATGCTCAAAACCCTTCATCTTGCATGTGTGATTGGGTTGAAATAAAGCCCAAGGCTGGGCCCCAGGGCTGTGCCCATGATTGTATGTTCGAGTTGAAATAAACCTTAGGGTTGGGCCCATGATTGTATGTTCAGATTGAAATAAACCCCGGGGCTGGGCCCATGATTGTATGTTCGGAAAATAAACCCCAGGGCTGGGCCCATGATTGTATGTTAGGTTGGAATATACCCCAGGGTTGGGCCCACTGATTAGTATGACATGTGGTATTTTGGGAAACTCACTAAGCTTTATGCTTATGGTTTTGTGTTTAAATGTTTTTAGGTACTTTTGGTTTCAAAAGGAAGGGCTTGACTTGATCGTGCTACATCCCTTGAAGATTTTATTCAACAATGACTGTTTATGATTTTACTCTGATGTTTTGAGAATACTTGTAACACCATAAATTTTCAAACAAATTTTTCGCTTTATAAATCACTTAATTCTCATAAACACATTTCACCAAATCCCAAATGTCAAATTATCAAAACACAACTCCATAATTGCTTGATTAAAAATCCAGGATCCACAAAACATAAACTTCAATTCAAGTGCGTGTACAATCAAGCCGACGCCTTCCCGCAATCCTGAGAAGTACCTGAAACACATATCACATAACACGGTAAGCACGAAGCTTAGTGAGTTCCCCAAAATACAACACATATCTCATTAGACTTTCATTGATATACTCAGATAAGACCCTCCGGTCAATGTGTCTCAGTGGGACCCTCCGGTCCCACAACTCGAGTGGACCCTCTGGTCCTAACTCAGTAAGCTCAGGATAATACACATCATAAATCACAAAGACATAATACAGGATATCACAATACTCAAAATAAGCACATAAGACCCTCCGGTCACACAAAGGTAAGTATAGTGAGAAGACTCACCTCGAAAGCAAGCAAGCAAATAATCTCGTACACAAATCTCTGAATTAGCCTCCGCCTAACACATAGGATAATTATCTCTAATTAATAATCTGTTCACAACTCTAATAAACCATAGGTTATTCTCTCTCTCTCTCTCTCTCTCCAACTCTTGGAATGGTTAAAAGACCAGTTTACCCCTCCATGGTCCCCATAATCCCTGTCTTGACCAAACCCTAAAGTCAACAAAAGTCAACACTCGAGTCAACAGTCCATGTTGACCCGACTCGCCGAGTGCATCTATGTGACTCGCCGAGTCCCTTTGGTCCCCCAAAACCTTCATGAAGTCCAACTCAACTCGCCGAGTTGACCCGTCAACTGGCCGATTTATCGCGTGTTCAGTCTCATCGTGAAAACCCTAGAGTCAGCTCATTGACTCGTCGAGTCCCTTAAATCAAATCCTCATTCGTACTCCAAAGGAACGAAAGGGTCATATCTCACAAGAGACCCATCAACTGCACTACTATCAGAACCCATCTGAACAAATCGAACCCCAATACTCTGTTCTCAATACAAGAAAATGATCGTGCCGCTCAGAAGTATCCTCGGACCTCTATGAGCATAAGCCCCAGCTCCCTCTCATATATCCCTTTCAACATTGAGCACCAGGTCAACTCTCAACCTAATAGTTGAACCTCCAAGGTTACCCATTGCACACCCAATAAAACGACTTACCGGCTTCCTTCTCACAATGACTATCTTGGCCCGTCGTGACACAGAAGTCACGAAGTTCGCTTTACCCTAAGCGAATACTACAACCCCATCTGAGGTCGCCTCACTTCAGACCTCTGTCGTCTACTACTCACTAGTTCCATGCGTCTTACGGTCATTCCTAAACCATCGAACTAGACTACTCAAGTCTAAAACATCAGACGGAAACACATCCCTCTTAGAATGAGATCCACCCGAAATCCCAACCTGCTCGTCCTCCACACAGATAGAGACAAACTCACCCACCAGAGTCTGGTCCGACCCAGAATTGGAACCACTTGTCCCAATCTAGCACTCAACTCATGACCCATGTTCCACGATTATACGTGCGCATTACATCTCGATCCATCTGATTCGCGAAAACCCCTCTCTAACTCAAACACAACGGTTTTCGACCACTGCCAAGACCCCAGTATCGTCTTTGGTTTGGCCACCAGGTTCTAACAGACTTCTCTGGTAAGGCTACCCAAGCCTATGAGCCACTCTGCGTCACACCCTGACTAGCAAGGCTGCGGCTCCCAGCAGTTATACAACACTCTCTCTCACTAACTAACAAGTGCTACGGCTCCCCGTTAGGGCTGTAAACGAACCGAACGAACACGAACGGGGCTTGTTCATGTTCGTTCTTTTAAGTTAGCCGAACAAATAAATGAACACGAACAGATAAACGAACGAGTTTTCTTGTTCATGTTCGTTCGTTTAACAAATTACATTGTTCATGTTCGTTCGTTTATGTTCGTGAACATGCTAAACGAACATAAACAAATGAACATAAATGAACAAAGATAAAAAAAACATAATTGAAGATATATGAACGTAAATGAATATATAATAAACTAATATAATCAAGCACAATTAAGAATATGTGAACATAAAATGAACTTATATGAACGAACATAAACGGACATAAACGAACGTTCACAGACATAATTGAACGAACGAGACCATTGTTCATGTTCGTTCGTTTAACTAAATGAATGATACTTTGTGTTCATGTTCGTTTTTTATTAAATAAACGAACATAAACGAACTTCCCGCTGAACGGCTCATGAACAGTTCGCTGAACGTTCAGTTCGTTTACAGCCCTACTCCCCGTAGTCCTATGGCACTCTCTCATTGCCTCGCGAATGCTACGGCCCCCGCAGTCTTGTGATATTCTCTCTTTCTCTATCGCTAGCTCACGAATGCTATGCTTCCCCGCAGTCTCACAATACTATCTCTCTCCCGGTGACTCACGAATGCTACGGCTCCCCGCAGCCTTACGATACTCTCTCTGACTCACGTATGCTACGGCTTCCCGCAGTCTTACGATACTTTCTCTCTGACTCATGTATGCTACGGCTCTCCGCAATCACTTGATACTCTCTTCCCGACTCACGTATGCTATGGCTCTCCGCAGTCACACGATACCCTTTCTCTGAGTCACGTATGCTACAGCTCTCCGTAGTCACACAATACCCTTTCTCCGACTCACGTATGTTATGGCTCTCCGCAGTCACACGATACCTTTTCTCTGACTCACGTATGCTACGGCTCTCTGTAGCCACACGATACTCTCTCCCACTGACTCATGGATGCTACGGCTCCCCGTAGTCTTACAACAATCTCTCACTCACTGACTCACCAGTGGCTCACCCCATGGTTTTCACCTGATAATCCCAAGTGATTACTCCCACTCGGATCCACTCTCTCTCTTATTACCCTATAATCTCATCATCAAGTCATCACTACACTGAGTTCACTAACTCATGCTCCACCGCCCAACATAGATATGTGCACACACCCACCCAGCTTATGTACCACCACTCCTGATATAAATTCTCGTAGGCAAGGCACTTTTCTCAATACAGGTACACCCTTAGACAGTCCCACTCCGGCGGCAATTAACTGATGGGTTCCCACTAGAATAATAGTCACTCGGTACTTCACTTGCCATCTCACAACTCGAGTCTCAACATGACCAAAAATTAGGACATCATACTCGAGTACCTCGGTACACCATCACAACATCTCACGATGTCTTGCCTCAACCACTGATCTTCCACTCACATAACTCGTAACCTCGAAATACTCCAATCTCAGAAATTGAAACATGGAGAATCGTCAATGACTGAAAACGCGTTGACGAAAATCCGAAGCTCCATCCCCTACTGATCACAACTCATACGAAACTACTCATACCGACTCTGAAATTGGTTGCCAAATCAATTGCTGCCCCTCCTGGAGTATAAATCACAATCTATACTTAAACACGCAAATCTCAGCTATTTCACCCTGACCTCAGCGACCCAACTGCTTCGAACTCAACTTTTGCAAACCTGAAAAATCCCTGGCCATAGTAAATGATGGGATTTAGGTACAACAAATAAACTAGAAAACAATTCCTAAGTTCACATGCAACCTACTTTAGATCTATGTTTTAACTATTGAACATACAACTTTGAATTGCAAAACAAGAACCCTAGAGGAGAGAGAGGCTAATTTCGAAATTAACAAACTAGGGTTTAGGGTTTACATACCTTTCAATTGTTATAGCAAACAATTGATATTCCCTTGATCTTGATCTTGATCTTCTTGGAAGCTTTAGCACCACAAGTGTAATGCCTCTAATGGAATCACACCCAATGACTAGCAAGAAGGAAAGTAGAAGAAGAGAGAGGGGAGGGAGTATGCAATTTCGGCCAAGGTATTCTTCCAAAGAATGAGTACCCTAAAATGTGAGCCAGGAGGCTCCTTAAATAGTTGAGGGAACTAGGGTTTAGGGAAAACCCTAGTTATCCTTTGCTTAGGGCCTAAGCAAGACCCAAGGCCTTATCTTGGACCCCTTGGACGAATTCTCTAGGGTTTCCCCTAGGGTTTTCGTCCACCCCCTTCCAAGGGAGTTCTGGATCCTTCCCTTCAACTATCAGTTAATTGCAAACTAGTCCCTGCACTTTATAATTAATTCTTTTAACCCCAAAATCAATTCTGATTAATTTCTGGCTAACAATTAATTAAACATAATGATTTCTAATTAATATATTAATCTTTTAACATATTAATAAATCATTTATATTAATTCATTAATCTTATAAATTAATATCTCTCCTTTCATAATTTCCTTGTCCAGTTGGTAGGTTGAGGGCAACCCAAAAGGACTGTGCTGCTATCAATTCAAGTACATACCAATTATAGTTATGGGCTTAGACACCTAATCCAACAGTCTCCCACTTGGATAAATCTGTAACTATAATTGCTAGTATGCCTTCTAAATTTGACCAGCAAATTGTAGCTTTCAAAAAGCTGCTGCCGAACTCTGACCCAGTCAGTTACGTGTCCTAAGATAAGTTATCATATAATCCTTCGTTCTGCTAGATATCCCTAGACATAAGACATGGAATGTAATCAATCTCTTTGTCCAGAATCTATGTTTCCCGATTTCTGATTTGTGATGATGAAGGACTTCTAATCGAACACATCAATTTAGTCCTGGCTGGGCCCAGCACATAAGTCAACACCAAATCATCGAGGGGCCCACATATATCGCTTTTCCGGTTAGGGCAAAAGGAACGAATAAACGTTGACTCATATGCTTGTATCTTTTACTCATCAAATTATGCATGACAATACGTTTTATAACACCAAGTTACTGATGCGTTTTCGTATCACCAATGCATGACCGACTTGTAAATTACAACTCATATATCTTCGTTTCAAGATTATAAGATATTATCGTCTCAGTATTACTCGTGATGAATTCCATGAAGTGATACTCTAAGCGAGGGTTTATCCAGTACTCAAATCTCAATTTCTGAGTACTCATGAACGTTGCAGCAATTCTATTGCCATGTCTATCCTTAGACAATCTACAATCCAGTTCATGACAGTCTTAATTCACTACTTACTTCCAAAAGTATGAGTGACTGTGGAGTTTGAATAATCTTATTATTCGGGAAGTAAAACATGCAAAAATGAAACACAATAATAAACAATTGACAAAAGGCAGAAACCAAACTTATAAATAATACTTTATTATTTAATCACCAAAAGTCAATTACATTTACTTTGTTACAAGTTTCAGAATAAAACTAATCTAACTACTAAAACTAATATCATCTTTCAGTCCTATGCTCCGAGCATGCTGAATATGCTTAGCCCTACTCAGACCCTTTGTGAGGGGATCTGCTGGGTTATCTTCAGATGACACCCTCTTTACTATAAGATGTCCTTCTTCAACTCCATGTCTGATGAAATGGTACTTTCTGTCGATATGTCTGGTCTTACCATGATCTCTCGGTTCCTTTGTCAAGGCAACCGCTCCTTCATTATCGCAGAACAGTTCCATAGGCTCATGGATGGTTGGAACAACTCCGAGATCCCCGATGAAGTTCCTCAACCAAGCTGCTTCTTTCGTTGCTTCACTTGCTGCTATGTACTCTGATTCACAAGTAGAATCAGCCACCGTATTTTGCTTGGAACTCTTCCAAGTAACTGCTCCTCCATTCAGTAAAAACACCCAGCCCGACTGAGAACGGAAATTATCTCTATCCGTCTGAAAGCTGGCATCACTGTAACCATCTACTCTCAAAGTATCATTGCCACCAAGTACAAGGACCCAGTCCTTTGTCCTTCGCAAATACTTGAGTATATTCTTAACCGCTATCCAATGAGCTCTACCTGGGTTTCCCTGATAACGACTGACCATGCTCAAAGCAAATGCCACATCAGGGCGAGTACATGTCATAGCGTACATGATCGATCCGACAGCGGAAGCATAAGGTACACGACTCATGTCATCTATTTCAACATCTGTACTCGGGCATTGAGTCTTACTCAATTTGGTATTGCTCTGGATAGGTAGCTCTCCCTTCTTGGAATTTTCCATACTAAACCTCTTTAGTACCTTATCCAAGTATGTGCTCTGACTAAGTCCAATTAGTCTATTCTTTCTATCTCTCAATATTCTAATCCCAAGAATATAGGCAGCTTCTCCAAGGTCTTTCATGGCAAAACACTTTCCAAGCCAAGACTTAACCTCTTTCAAGGTTGGAACGTCGTTACCAATGAGTAATATGTCATCGACATACAACACCAGAAAAGTTACTATACTCCCACTAGCCTTGATATACACACAAAACTCATCTTCACTTCTAGAGAAACCAAACTCTTTGACTTTCTCATGGAAGCAAAGATTCCAACTGCGAGATGCTTGTTTCAATCCATAAATAGATTTCTCAAGCTTGCACACTCTATTGGGGAACTTTGCATCAACAAAACCCTCTGGCTGACTCATGTAAACATCTTCAGCCAACTTCCCATTAAGGAAAGCAGTTTTGACATCCATCTGCCAGATTTCATAATCATGAAAGGCAGCTATGGCGAGCAATATCCTAATAGATTTAATCTTAGCTACTAGTGAGAAGGTCTCATCATAGTCAACCCCTGGGGTTTGAGTGAAACCTTTTGCAACCAGTCGAGCCTTGAATGTGTGCACATTTCCATCCATGTCTGTCTTCTTCTTGAAGATCCATTTGCACCCAACTGTCTTACGACCTGGTGCACTATCAACCAAATTCCAAACTTGGTTGTCATACATGGACTTAATCTCGCTGTCCATTGCCTCTTTCCACTTGGAAGCCTCTGGGCCTGCCATTGCTTTATTATAAGTGACTGGTTCATCTAAGTTTACCAGTGTTCTGTCACTTATGAATGTGTCACCATCTGAAGTAATATGAAAACCATACAACTCAGGTGGCACACTCACCCTAGTGGATCTTCTAAGAGGTAATGAGTTATCGATTGGTTCAACAGGAACTGTTTCCTCTGGTTGAGTGCTAGTGTCATCTAAGGTTCCTTCATTGGCTGACTCTTGAATTTCTTCAAGGTCAATAGTGCTCCCAATGTCCTCTTTGAATATGAGCTCTCTTTCAAGAAAGACTCCTCTTCGTGCTACAAAGACCACGTTCTCACTAGGCCTGTAGAACAAATATCCAAAAGACTGCTTTGGGTAACCAATGAAAACACATTTCTCACTTCTAGCTGCTAGCTTGTCGTGAGTCTCTCGTCTTACGAAAGCTTCACAACCCCAGCCTTTAATATGTGCTAACGAGGGAACTTTCCCTGTCCACATTTCGTGAGGTGTTTTGGCAACCTTCTTTGTAGGGACAAGATTGAGGATGTGGGCGGCTGTCTCTAAGGCATACCCCCAGAAGTGAATGGGAAGCGAAGCCCGACTCATCATAGAACGAACCATGTCTAACAAGGTTCGATTACGCCTCTCAGCTACACCATTTAACTGTGGTGTCCTAGGAGGAGTCAATTGTGAGACTATCCCACATTCTTTCAGATAGTCGTTAAACTCGATACTAAGATACTCCCCGCCTCTATCAGATCTAAGTATCTTTATCTTTCTGCCCAATTGATTTTCGACTTCATGCTTAAACTCTTTGAACTTTTCAAAAGTTTCTGACTTATGCTTGATCAAGTAGATATATCCATATCTGCTATAATCGTCAGTGAAAGTCATATAGAATCGATTAGCATCTCTTGTAGTTGATCTGAAGGGCCCACACACATCCGTGTGTATGAGATCCAACAGACCTTCACCTCTTTCACAAGACCCTGTGAATGGTGATTTTGTCATCTTTCCCAAAAGACAAGATTCACACATATCATCTGACTTTAGGTCAAATAATTCCAACACTCCATCCTTTTGGAGTTGGGCTATGCGTTTCTTGTTAATGTGTCCAAGACGACAATGCCACAAGCATGCCTTGTCTACACTTTTAGACAAGTCAATATTAAGTACACTATTTCCTAGGCTATCAACACAAGTCACTGTTTCATACACACCATTACAAGGCAAAGCTTCAAACATAAAAACACCATTCTTATAAACAGAAATTGAACCATTCAAATCATTAAAAGAATATGTAAAACCTTGTCTGAACAATGCATGAAATGAAATAATGTTTCTCATCATCTCAGACGAATAGCAACAATTTATTAAATCTAATCTAACATCATTACTAAGCAGAAGTTGATAAACTCCGATCTTGGTTACTGGTGAAGACTTTCTGTTTCCCATGATCAGGTTTATCGTTCCTCGCTCTATCTCCTCACTTTCCTTTAGACCCTGCAAATCAGAACAGATATGAAAACCACATCCTGTATCAAGGATCCATGAACGAGAAGATAATGAGTTATTAGCAGAAATAGTGTAAATACCTGCCGAAGATGGCTTCACTTTGCCATCCTTGATATCTTGCAGATATTGTGGGCAAGATCTCTTCCAATGCCCCTTTTGATTGCAGTAAAAGCAAACAGTCTCTTTTGGATCAGAAACATGGGGAGTGGAACCATTGGGCTTAGCCTTTGGGCCATTACTAGATGACCCAGCTTGAGCCTTGCTCTTCCAGTTTTGCTTGGGAGGACCTTTCCTCTTTTTCCCCTTTCCCTGTCCAATAGCCAAAACAGGGGCACTCGTAGGTGTGGAGGGTATACTTTTACCCTTCATCCCTGCCTCAGCTGTCTGCAACAAGTTGTGCAATTGGGCCAAGGTCTGCTCAGTATTGTTCAAATGGTAAGTTAGAATAAACTGACCATAACATTCAGGAAGTGAGTTCAAGACCATGTCAATGGCCAATTCCTCATCAAAGTGAATATTGAGCTTGACCAAACGCTCTATGTAGCGTTGCATTCTTTGCACATGTGACACAACCGACTCCCCATATTTCATCTTACAAGCCATGAGTGACTTGACTACTTCGAACTTTTCTTGACGAGCTCGCTTATGGTACTTTTCCATAAGGTCCTTGTTCATATCGAAAGGCCAGTAGTCCTCATAGTACCTCTGCAGTTCTGGGGACATAGTTGCCACCATGATGCATGCCACTTTGGTAGCATCATCGTAATGTTTCTTATAGGCAGCATATTCTTCAGGAGTAGCTTCATTCTCATCAAGCTCTTTGAGCTCCTTTTCAAGAACATATTCTTTGTTCTCGAAACGAAGAGCCATCTTGATGTTGCGCATCCAATCGTTATAGTTTGAGCCATCCATAACGACTTTGGAGCAGATATTGAGCAAAGAGAAGTTTTGGTTGGAGGAGGACGAAGCAGAAGTGTTTCCAGGAGTAGACATCTGAAAAGAAAGAAAGTTTTAGTTAGATTTCAAGATACCTTAATAAAATAACCCAAAGATATAATATCAAGGTTAGGATCCAACTATGAAGATTCACAACTTAGAAATGGGATGCTGAGATCCAAGTGCAAATTTCATAAAGGTAGGTGAATGACGATTCACCAATTCCACCATTAGACGAAACAAACGAAGTGAAATTCCTAATTCTTTTGAGATACATTGAAACTATTCAATGGCATGTTTTGATCTCAGATTATGCTCTTCTATTTGTGACTGGGATGCCGAGGATCACAAACAAGATGTGAATAACCATGCAAATGTGCTTGGTAACCTCATTGTCTTTATCATTAACTATTGATGTGCTGGTAAACCACACACGCTCCATCAAAATGACAATTATGAGATACCCATTACTACTCTTTATTGGTGCCTTTTAGTGTGCTGGTTAACCACACACGCTCCACTAACGACCAATAAAGCACAATGTGTAATTTCATGGATTAACATACTTTTCACATTTTTCCTAAAGTAACTAGAGTTGGGATTTTGAAAATAATGTTCTAGTACTTTCTTTAATATCATTATACTTTTAATGAGAAGTAGTTGTCCTACCAAATCCGTTCTGCTAACGACCCTCCACTAATCAAGGAAGCGGTGGGTGAGAGTGGACACCCATTCAACTACCATTTTATAGGCAGTTTCCTTATACCCCCCTTATAGATTAGCTTCGTGAATGAGGCATACTAGCGATTTGACTGACCATATTCTTATACATATATAATATTAAACTTTTAATCATAATACATATATAGGGTGTGTTTTAAAACATTTTAAAACTTCAAGGGTTTATATAAATTTCGAAATTCAAACTATTAAATTTAAATTTAAATAAACCAATTAACTAGATTTAATATTTATCTTTTAATTAACTATTAATCAAATTATTAAATCTTGTAAGGATTATCTAATTAAATTAATCAATTAATTTAATCCTAATCCTTATCCCTCTAAATTTCGAAAATTAGGGTAAGGATAATTATCCAATTAATCTAATTAAGTAACAATTATCCAAAACAAGAAACCCTAAAACTTCTAGCAATTTCGAAATTTACAAGGGAGGAGGCTAGGGTTTTCAAAACCCTAACCCTAATTTCGATTAGGGTTCTTTGGAGGCTAGGGTTTTCGAAAAAACCCTTTGATCCAAAACCCTAGAAATCGAAAATTTGGCCTTTAGGGTTTAATAGCTATAAACCCTAATTTGCAATTCAACAATTGTAGCAATTCAATTTAAAACAACCAGGCTCTGATACCACTGATGGGATTTAGGTACAACAAATAAACTAGAAAACAATTCCTAAGTTCACATGCAACCTACTTTAGATCTATGTTTTAACTATTGAACATACAACTTTGAATTGCAAAACAAGAACCCTAGAGGAGAGAGGCTAAATTCGAAATTAACAAACTAGGGTTTAGGGTTTACATACCTTTCAATTGTTATAGCAAACAATTGATATTCCCTTGATCTCGATCTTGATCTTCTTGGAAGCTTTAGCACCACAAGTGTAATGCCTCTAATGGAATCACACCCAATGACTAGCAAGAAGGAAAGTAGAAGAAGAGAGAGGGGAGGGAGTATGCAATTTCTGCCAAGGTATTCTTCCAAAGAATGAGTACCCTAAAATGTGAGCCAGGAGGCTCCTTAAATAGTTGAGGGAACTAGGGTTTAGGGAAAACCCTAGTTATCCTTTGCTTAGGGCCTAAGCAAGACCCAAGGCCTTATCTTGGATCCCTTGGACGAATTCTCTAGGGTTTCCCCTAGGGTTTTCGTCCACCCCCTTCCAAGGGAGTTCTGGATCCTTCCCTTCAACTATCAGTTAATTGCAAACTAGTCCCTGCACTTTATAATTAATTCTTTTAACCCCAAAATCAATTCTGATTAATTTTTGGCTAACAATTAATTAAACATAATGATTTCTAATTAATATATTAATCTTTTAACATATTAATAAATTATTTATATTAATTCATTAATCTTATAAATTAATATCTCTCCTTTCATAATTTCCTTGTCCAGTTGCTAAGTTGAGGGCAACCCAAAAGGACTGTGCTGCTATCAATTCAAGTACATACCAATTAGAGTTATGGGCTTAGACACCTAATCCAACAGTAATTCTATGACCAAAGGCCACCTGCCGTGGATTCACTCATCCTTTCTTAAGCACATACACATACATCATCTCGCTTTGTATCTGACCTTGTCCACCCATAACCCACATCTCATATGTCCGCACCGCAGATCTCCATAACCAGTTCTCTAACTGTACTTGAACAGATCGTTGATCCTCTCAATAGAATACCCAACTCTCCCCCACTCAAGGTTCGGACCATCACAAATTGGCATACCAACAATCTACTCCATAGACAGTTTCACCAGGTACATCACACTTGACTCTTGGAATCGTACCATGTAACACTCAATGATATTTCCGATAAAGACCAAGCAACTCCAAATATCCCGAACCTCAGATGAAATCCTCGGAATCCTCCCCACGTTACTGCCTCTAGTCATCCCTAAATCTCATACCGACACACTGCCGAATACTCCAACTGTACTGAACTAGTCACAACTCTTACTCTGGCAGTAATGCACTATCACACACCGCGTCTCCGACCCCTCGAACAACACTCCATCGCGTGGATCATCATAAGACAAAGACCTCACTCTCACAGTCGATACATATTGTGGAAAACAAGGGCCACCGCCCCAGTATACTCCTCTTGATCACTTGAAACTGCTGCTAAAAGTATGCCTGACTCGACTAAGGCATTTCTTTGTCCTCACCTCAGTCTCTACTAATAACTCTTTCATGGTATAAGAAATACCTCGTAGCAAACATACCACAATCACTCTGGCGAAAACATCGTAACTATATGATACCCCACAGAATTACCTCCAAACTCTGGAACCGGAAGCTCGTTATCTCGTTCGCTCTACACAAGAAGCGGAAATAGTGTAATCTTCGTCACAGGATGCGACATCTCAACTATCGGTCGATTACTCAACCCAACCCGAAATTCTCCTCAGCGTATCACCTCAACTTTTTCCTCAAGTCCTGCAACTCCAACTGGCAGCCCACCAGTTAACTCCTCAAGATCTAAACTCAATTCCCTCACAAGGTACACTCCACCGAAGCTTAATCGACATGGCCCTCTGGCCCCACAGTTTACCATATCCTCTCTCAATCCGAACACCCATCGTCGAATAACTGGTAAAGATGAAAATACCCTCTGCTACGAATCATGGTACCCGAACCATGTTATCTCCCCTTAACCTGCTATTTAGAACCTCTGGAATTCTCCCTGTTTCGAGTATGGGTCCTATGCTTTCAGTAGTACGGGCCCATACTACCTGCCACATCTACCCATACTTTCCACATGGATCGTCCCAGATTTCCTAAGTAGCTGCTCACATTTTCGATCACCAATCCCATTACACACGTTCGCTCTCGAGCGAATACTAACCTCTAAACAACGCACTTAGCAGGCTACACTACTCCCTATGCTATCCTAGGCTCTCACACTTCTCCGCCATCAGCTGCTGAAGAACTCTTCATGATGCTAGTCATCTACCTCTTAAATATCGTCATATTCACTTAGTATCTCACTCCCACCATTCAAGAGTTCCACAAAGCACAAAGCAAGTAGCATTCGGGCATCGAATAATCTCCACCAACACGCAAAACCACTCTAGGTTACAACTCCAGTTACTCTATTCACACTCAAAAGGTATCACCAGACTCAAGCAACCCTACCTTTCGAGGGTATCTAACTACTATCTCAGTAGGTTCCTCTAATGCTAATCTAGGTATCTCTCCTAGAGTACTCAAAGCTCTCTTGAAAAGATTCCTGCTAGATACTCCTACTCAGCACAT
Organism: Lactuca virosa; assembly: GCF_052849685.1. Taxonomy (NCBI): domain Eukaryota; kingdom Viridiplantae; phylum Streptophyta; class Magnoliopsida; order Asterales; family Asteraceae; genus Lactuca; species Lactuca virosa. The sequence continues at coordinate 450,962,952 of NC_136430.1, forward strand.
ACACAAGGCACATAACAGATAATAACAACTCCTAGGCTAAGGCATCACAATCAGGCAACCCTAGCCCTAAAATATGAAATACCTAGCCTGTCCTATAGCATGCATCACTAATATCTCATAAATATCTCATAACACAAATAAGTAAGGGTATTTTGGGAAATCACCGTTCGGCTCTGGCTGATTGTACACACCGCTCCAATTCGTTTTCTCTTAAATCTCTTTCTCATTTTAGAAAAATCATTTCTTTTGAAATTTTTTCTCAAATCCTCAGTTTGAGTCTAGACACACCCGAAGGTGCATCCGAATCCCTCAAACCAAGGCTCTGATACCAACTTGTAACACCGTAAATTTTCAAACAAATTTTTCTCTTTATAAATCACTTAATTCTCATAAACACATTTCACCAAATCCCAAATGTCAAATTATCAAAGCACAAATCCATAATTGTTTGATTAAAAATCCAGGATCCACAAAACATAAACTCCATCTCAAGTGTGTGTACAATCAAGCCGGCGCCTTCCTGCTATCTTGAGAAGTACCTGAAACACATATCACATAACACGGTAAGCACGAAGCTTAGTGAGTTCCCCAAAATACCACACATATCTCATTAGCCTCTCATGGCTATACTCAGATAAGACCCTCCGGTCAATGTGTCTCAGTGGGACCCTCCGGTCCCACAACTCGGGTGGACCCTCTGGTCCTAACTCAGTAAGCTCAGGATAATACACATCATAAATCACAAAGACATAATACAGGATATCACAATACTCAAAATAAGCACATAAGACCCTCCGGTCAGACAAAGGTTACCACTCTAGGTAAGTATAGTGAGAAGACTCACCTCGATAGCAAGCAAGCAAATAATCTCGTACACAAATCTCCGAATTAGCCTCCGCCTAACACATAGGATAATTATCTCTAGTTAATAATCTGTTCACAACTCTAATAAACCATAGGTTATTCTCTCTCTCCAACTCTTGGAATGGTTAAAAGACCATTTTACCCCTCCATGGTCCCCATAATCCCTGTCTTGACCAAACCCTAAAGTCAACAGAAGTCAACACTCGAGTCAACAGTCCATGTTGACCCGACTCGCCGAGTGCATCTATGTGACTCGCCGAGTCCCTTTGGTCCCCCAGAACCATCATGAAGTCCAACTCAACTCGCCGAGTTATCGCGTGTTCAGTCTCATCGTGAAAACCCTAGCCGACTCGTCGAGTCAGCTCATTGACTCGTCGAGTCCCTTAAGTCAAATCCTCATTCAGACGTTTTAAGGCATATCTGCTACTCCAAACTCTAGATCTAGACTCTTAAGGTTCGAATGTCACATAAAGCTTCGATCTTTACGTGCATGCATGGCATATTTTCTCCATAATGCCACTACAAACTCTAACTAAGGTGTTTAAGCACAAGAACTCTCTTATGGCTGGATAAAGCTGGGAACTTTAGACTCTATGGACCTTACAAGGTCCAGATCTGAAGTCTAGACCTCCTGATAAGCTCAATGCACTCAAAGTCCCAATAAAAGGTGATAAAAGCCCTAGTTTCCATAGTCATGAGATCTAACCAATAAGATGAGAAAGGTGTAGGCTTTTTACCTTCCACAGAAGCTCTGGACGAAATAGTACTAGATCCAACAGTTTCTCCTTGCTCCTTGCTGGATAATCTCCTCTTCTCCTCAAAAGATGCACTAGAATACTCAAGGATTAGCTCTATAACTCTCTTAGCTCACTACAAACGTTTAGGGTTTCATACAGGGGAGTTGGGCAGCTGGTGAGGTGGAAATGAGAACATAAGTTCTCTTAAATAGGCCCCAACCTCGGAGATTAGGGTTTTCATCTTACAGTTCCTACTCGGCGAGTCGGCTCTCTGACTCGTCGAGTCGGTCTTTAAACCCACCTGTTCAATCCAACTCTACTCGACGAGTGGAACACCCAACTCGTCGAGTCACTCATTAAGTAAATAAATAAATGAAGTACTTGGGAGTCGTGATGTAACAATACTTTTACTCTGATCATCTTTTGGGATAATGAATAAATGGTTTTAACTTACTTAAAATGAAAATTTTACTCGTTATTTTTGGGGCATTACAAGTTTGTACCAGAGGCTTGGTTTGAGGGATTCAAGCACACTCTCGGGTGCGTATGAACTCAAACTGAGGATTTCTAAAATCTTTTAAAAGAAAATTATTTTCTTGAAAAGGTTTTCTATGAAAAAGGGGTGCGATGCATACAATCAGTCGAGATCAAGTATTTCCCAAAATACCCATACATGTGTTATGTTTATTGTTTTGGTATGAGTATGTGATAATTGCATGCTAGATTAGGGCTAAGGATCTACTCAAGATTGCATAATAGAATGCTAGGAGAGATGCATGTATATGCTTGTTGATTGAGCTTTTGGAACTGCATACTAGTATGGATTTCAAATGTTGGATAAAATGGTCTGATTTGTGATGCCTTGTAGCCTAGGAGGAATTGGATGTTATGTTAGATTTGGAATCTATGTTGGTGGAATTGATTGCTAAGTGTATTCTTTAAAAATTATATACGATTAGGATCATATAGCCTTAGAAGGACTGATTTGGCCTTATTTCATATTCCTTGTCTAGTTGTGGACTTAGGGTAGAATAATTTATTTGACAGTTTATGTGATCCCTTTTTGTGTATAATTTGCATGCATAAGGCAACCATAGTGTTGGTAGAAGTTCCTAGCATCGTAGAAGCAAGTTAGTTGGAGGATGCCTTTTTATGTTTTGTGGCCTATATAATGTTACCGCCCGAACACTGCTTGCTTTGTGATTTGTGGGACCCATATTGATGTGAGCTAACTATTAAATGAATATGTTAAGTTATATGCTACAAAGTTTAAATAATTTTAGAATGATTGATTTGGCCTTATTGAGCAACTATCGTTTGAGTCTAACCGTTGTAGGGTTGGGTCTTTTATTTGAAAGATTATTTAAATTTTTTGCATGTAATTGTATTCATGAAGTAGTTAGCTGATATTAGTAGGGGTTCTTCAGCAACTGATGGCAGGGTGAGGTAGGGATCCTAGGAAGTGCCTTAGAGAAATTGGTGCGCTGTTTAGCGATGTGTATTCGTCTGAGAGCTGGTATATGTAGTTGGATCGGACGGTTATGGACATGAGTAGTTTCTTAGAGGATCCAGAACGATTCTTGAGGAAAGTACAAATAGGTGTGGAAGGTAGCATTGGGACCATACTACTGAAAGCACATGATCCGTACTCGAATCAAGGAAAATTATAAGGATTCTAAGGAGCTGGTTAGGGTAGATAGCATGGTTTGGCACCATGATTCATTGTAGTGTTTTTCCGTCCTTATCTGTTATTAGTTATGGTTGTTCAGGCTGAGGGATGGGTCTAGTGATTGTTTGGGCCTTATTGGCCATGTCGGTTTTGGTTTGAATGTTGTAGACCTAGGTGACTTAGTTGATTTTGAGGTCTCTAGGGCCTTGCTCGAGGTAGTTTCAGTTGAGTTGCGGGACTAAAGAAGGGAGCAATTGTGATGATCGGCTCGAGTATTGCAGTCAGAGGCTAAGTGATTGGCAGATGGATTGGGATCTCACTATATTCGAAGGAGATTATATTCTTCCATCTTTCCATGTTCGGAGGAAAGAGAGAGCGGGCGTGTGATTTTCAGAGTTGGGATGTAGACCCAACATGTGACTAGGTAGTTGCAGTTTTTGTGGTAAGTAGGGCAGTGTGGGAATGCACAAGAGGATTCTTATGGTATGGTTGCCTTGATATGAGAGCAAGGGTTTGTTTTATTTGAAATTAGTTAGGTCAGGTGCTAGTTGATTGTTTCAAGTGACCAGGAAGTGAATCGGGAACGAAAGATTTTGTTGTCTCTGATGTATCCCGACTATGAGAATGACGCCTCTTGTATTTATGGATGATTCTCGCGATGAATTGATGGTTAGGGATTTGTAGACGAGGTGTGTGGTAGTCCATTTGTTTCTAAATAAAGAATCAATGCTATGAATGGATTGTCTGAATGATTGCTTGTGCATCTGCATGGGATTCTTGAGGTTAGGCGGTTATGATTGGGAAGTTTCCGAGGTCTCCATCTGAGATTTGGAATCTCTATGAGTTTGGTTGGTATTTATCTAGAAGATCATCTCGCGTTGTGTTATACATTCCAAAGGTCAGGGATGCCATGTATCTGGTTGAGCTGGTTTGAGATTTGGTTTGTTTATAATATCAGTTGGTGGTAGTTTGGACCCTAAGTGGGGGAGAACTGGGTATTCTTCTTGGAGGATCATCGATTTGTTCGAGTTTGCGGTTTTGTAAGAATGGGTCATATGGACCTGTGGTCCGGGTATGCGAGACTTTGGTTTAATATTTGGTCAAGACGGGGGTGCATAGCAAGTTGCCATCAAATGTATGTGCTCAGAAATGCATGAGCTGTCTTCACGAAATGAAGTTATTGGACAAGGATCTCATTGTAGCCAGTGGTTCCTTCCGGGAATGCCAACGAATAGATCAAGAGGCATTTGGGTCGCTCAGGTTGAGTATCGGTTATTGATGGAATTATCAGCTCGTTTTATAGATTGTTATCTACAGTCTAGGTTGGGCAGTTGTTGATCGATAAATCAGCTTCAGAGTTTGGAATGTTTAGTTCCGAATGGGTTTTATTCAGTAGTGTATTGCGTCATTTGAGTAGTTGTCAATGCAATCTCGATCGTTGATCATGTTGTTCATCGTCATTAGCCGAGGTTCTTCAAAAGTTTTGAGCTTTATCAATTGAAGTTCAGTGGATGCAACAAACTATCATCAAAATTTGTACATTGTACATTTTGGTTTTTGGGTATGGGTACCCTCAATTGTTGGTTATGGACGTATTGTTCTTAGCAGGCTCAGGTTTGGCAGCTATCGTTGGTTATCGGGACTTCGGACATCGGAGAGGTGTTGTTTAGTTTTTAGGTGTGGGTTTGGATCTACGCGGGATCCACTTTTGACATGTCGTGTCGTCAAGGTTAGTATTTGGATTGATCCAACCAGGGTTTTAGCAGCATTTCTGGATAAATTTGGAAGTTTTATCGAGCTAGTTACGTATTGGTGGAATCTGTTCGATTTCAATCAAGTTGCAGGATTTTGTTTCAGTCATTCATGAGGATGTTTCTGTTAATGGTTGAGGTTTGTCATTTCGTTAGATCTATTGGCACTTCACCCTTAGGGTGAGGTTGTGAGGAAAAAGGAATGCAAAAGATCTAGAGTTGGTTATGAGTTCTCTCGAGGGTGCATTATAGAAGGGTATGTCATGTGTTGTGTTCGGTTAGTGTTGAGAGGGAGGTTGATTGGGTTCCTTCATGTCGGTGGACTGATGGTTGAGTATCTTCAGGTTCCTGTGGTGCTGGTCATGAGTCTTCAGGCCAATTTTGGAATGATGGCAAGATCGGTGTAGTACCATGAGCTTATCATTTTAATGGTTAGAGGGTGTCATGGTGTATCGTGAACTAGTGGATGTATGATTCATATGGGGGGGGGGGGAACCGATAGTCAATTGATTAAGACTCTTAGGTCTCGGGTCATTAGTCTTATTGGCATGTTTGTGTGTTAATGCATTGTTGGGAAATGTGTTGTGTTCGGTTAGTGTTGAGAGGGAGGTTGATTGGGTTCCTTCATGTCGGTAGACTGATGATTGAGTATATTCAGGTTCCTGTGGTGCTGGTCATGAGTCTTCAGGCCAATTTTGGAATGATGGCAATATCAGTGTAGTACCATGAGCTTATCATTTTAATGGTTAGAGGGTGTCATGGTGTATCGTGAACTAGTGGATGTATGATTCATATGGGGGGGGGGGGACCCGGTAGTCAATTGATTAAGACTCTTAGGTCTCGAGTCATTAGTCTTATTGGCATGTTTGGGTGTTAATGCATTGTTGGGAATCGGGGGACTCAGTGGATCATGTGGACAATAAAAGTTTGTTGGGAGTATTAGTTGTGCATCAGAAGTCTCTTGCTGAATGGTTACATTTGTGGGTCTCTGCTTGCTTGTGGGCTATTTTTAGGAGTTAGATTACTAGAGATGGGTTTTGGATCTGAAACTTTAGGTCATGAGGATCTTTGATAATGTCTCTAATGATTTTTCAAGTGGTTATACACCTAAGTTGATGATGAATTTGGATGCAAAGTGAGATTCTTGAATGGACCATCATTATGCTCGTGGGAGGAATGGGTTGGTGATGACTTGTCAGAATTCAAGTGCGTATTTAAGGCTTTTGGGTATAATTTTTGGATTAGGGATTGGTTGAAATTCACGGTCGGTATGTTTGAGTTTTCTTTGTGCACGGTTTGGTGGTGTTCGTAGTTAGGGACTAGAGGTAGGTACGTCGAATGGATGATCATCGACCTTAAGGTACAATCCCTGTAGTTTAGACTGGCAGGTTCCCAGTTTTGGGAGTTTATTGATGGAGTTGGTTGTAGTTTTAAATTTTGAGAAGTTTTCCGCTTTGATTCGTTGTCGCTGTGATTTGGGTCTTATAGTTGGGAAGAGTATAGCAGTTGTTTTAGTTGAGCATTTTTTTCTCAAGTGAGTGGATCATTTATTGGAAATTGTGGTTTCCAAGCGGTCTCTCAAGTTTTACTTATAGATGCCTTGATTTCAGAATGGTTAGAGGAAGCTTATGGAATTTGTTGGTGTTGTTTTCGGAGATTCTAACCCAGAAGAATTTCGAAGACGAAATCCAGTTTAAGTGGGGGAGAGTTGTAACATCCTGTTTCGACACGTTTCTTATTTTGGGATTATGGGAAATAAATGGATCAAGTAGAGGCCGTGGGCTTCAAGGGAATAGGTTTTAGACCCTATTGGATGTTGATAATATTGGTTATGTGATCTAATCCTTTGGTTTGGGTTTTGGGGCCAAAGGGTAAAATGAGAAAAGTTATATGTTAGGCTTCTTGCATGGATTATGGTTTTTTATTTCGACATGTGTTAAGCCAAAATTAACCTGATATAAGTGCGGGGCTCGTCAATACCTTTCCATGGATATAAAGATCACCAAAAAATAGAGTTGAAATGAAGAAGTTATGGCTGTTTGAAGTTGAGTTGAATTTGGGTAAAAACTGTCGCCACAGAGTAGGGATCGGAGCCCATGGCGTAGCAGTCACCATGACACGGCGATCAGTCGCCACGACACGACGATCAGTCAGGCCCAAGCCCATGATTTTAGGGTTTTCAACATATTTAAGCATAGGGTTTTGACTCCCTTGGCCATTTTATCAACATGCATCACCTCTAGCACCCCGTGGGAGAAACCCTAACCTCCACCTTCAAGGTTTGAGGTTCTGATCTCTCATTTTTCCTCTCTTGAATGCTTTTTATGTTATTTTGATGAAGTTTGAAGATTAAGAAGGTTATTTTGGTTGCAAGGAATGATGCTTCAAGTTTGGATCCATCAAAGGCACTACATTTTTGGACTATTGTAAGTATCAAGTTCCAATATTACTATCTAGTTCTTTAGATCTTGTCATTTGGGGTTCTTAGCACTTTTGGTCCATTTTATGGGTGATATTGGAGTTGAGGGGAATCCAACATCTTTTGATTAGTTTGGAATGTTTCTTGGACCTCATGGACTAGGAAGGTTATGATCTTTTTCCTTACCTTTTAGCCATGCAAGTTATCTTGGTCCTTTAGTCTATTTTGGTGTATTAAATTTTAGATCTTGAATGATTGGGGAATTATTATGGATAAAGTTGGAAACTTTATCCCTCTAGACATCTTGTTGATTCAAATTTGGAAGTTGGAGACTTGGACTTAATGGATTAAGTTGAGAAAGATGCATTTTTGGGCCCCTTTGAGACTTAAAGTGTACATCTTGGTGGTTTGGACCTTCCTAGTGGATAAAGTTAGAAACTTTATCAGTTAAGTCCTTCGAAAGGATCAAATCTGAGCTTTGGATTTCTTGAATTTGGAAGAAAATGGATTAAGCTCGTTTGAGCTATTCAGAACAGTCCCCATAATGCCCCTTAGGCTGCCACGACGTAGAGACTAGGGAACCATCGACTGTTTTGGCACTTTGTGCCCACAACGTGGAAAAGGAAGGCCACAACGTGGAGGGATGTTGTTGGCAACTTTGACCTCATCTTTGACCATTGACTTTTTGGTAGGTTTGACTTTTGGTCAAACTTAGGTAGAATTGAGTATTTGACCAAGGATTGGTCTCAGTTTGGATTTTAGGAAGCTTGGGTTGGCTGTGTTGTTATTGAGGTAGCTATTGAGCTTTTGTTGAATAGTTTAGGTGAGTCTTCTCACTGTACTTGTGGGTCGAAGGCACCAATACCGGCCTACTGGATTGTATTATGTAGGATGCTAGTTGTCTTTGTGACTCTTGCATGTACGATTGGGTTGAAATATAACCCAGGGCTGGACGCATGATTTTATGTTCCGGTTGAAATAAACCCTAGGGTTGGGCCCATGATTATATGTTTGGGTTGAAATAAACCCCAGGGCTGGGCCCTAGGACCGGGCGCATGATTGTATGTTCGGGTTGAAATAAACCCCAGGGCTGGGCCCATGATTGTATGTTGGGTTGGAATATACCCCAGGTATGGGCCCACCGATTAGTATGTAATGTGGTATTTTGGGAAACTCACTAAGCTTTGTGCTTACAGTTTTGTGTTTAAATGTTTTCAAGTACTTTTGGTTTCAAAATGAAGGGCCCGACTTGATCGCGCTGAATCCCCTGAATATTTTATTCCGCAATGATTGTTTATGATTTTACTCTGATGTTTTGAGAATACTTTTACTCTGATCGTCTTTTGGGATAATGGATAAATGGTTTTGACTTATTTAAAATGAAAATTTTAATTGGTATTTTTGGGGCGTTATAGGTGGGGGATGAGGGGGCTGTAAGTATGGTAGAGGATGGAATATTAATGACATGTTCTAAGGATAAGTGGGAATGGGTAGAGTGTCTGATGATGGTTGAAGGATTTGGCGAATGATTGGAAAAATATCTAAGTTAGAGAGGAAATAATATGATAGGGGTTCAGTGGGGGTAACAGATCCAAAAAGGAAGATAAAATCGTCAAATGTAACCTATGGAGATATGATGATCTTCCGAGTAGAGAGATCATAATAGTGGAACCCAAATAAGTGAGAAACCGAAGGAAGATGCACAAGGTGGAACGAGCCTGAAGTTTATTTGTGGTGTGAAGGCGAGGAAAGCATAAACTCCCAAAAACACGAGGGTGATAATAGGTTGGATGGTGATGAATGAGGAGATAGTGAGGTGTTTCGTTGGCTATAGAAACATAGGGAAGTATATTGAGAAGGTGAGTGCGCATGTGAAGAGCTTCCTCCCAAAAACTGGGTGGGAGATGAGAGTGAACAAGAAGAGTGCACACCATATTATTGATTGTGCGAATCATGCATTCGGATTTCCGTTTTGTTGAGAAGTAGGAGGACAAGAGAATCGAAAGGTAATGCCATGAGATGGAAAATAATCATTAAAGCGTCTATTGTTATACTGAGTATAATGGTCAAGAAATAAGATATAGTATTGCCACCCACCAAAACTAGGAATAGGAGATGTCCACAAGTCAGAATGAATAATTTCAAAAGGTGTAGAAACAACCGAATCAGAAAGATAAAAAGGAAATCTAGTGTGTTTTCCAAGTTAACAAGCTTGACAAGTTACATTAGTTTTTGGTGAAGAACATGAAATATGGCTACTAGAAAATAAATGCTTTAAGACTTGATCATCGGGGTGTCCGAGTGTTTAATGCTAAATGGTGGAAGTGGTGGTGACGAACGCATGACTAGTGGAACTGGTGACAAGATATAGAGGCTATGAGCTGTCACATTGGATTAGGGGTCGACGCAGCTTATAATCAATGACATTAAAACTAAAAGGATCCAACTCAATAGAAAAATTATTTTGAGTAGTAAATTTACGAACATAAATGAGGTTTTTAATAATATTGGGTGTGATTAGGACATTTTGTATGTGTAAGGGACGCTAGAGATTTGGATTTGGAAAATTTGAATGTACCGAGGTCGTAACAGGTATTACAGAACCATTACCAAAAAAATAGAACGAGGGGTATAAATATTATTACAAAGAGAATTTAGTATACCTGCGTTTGCGTGAACGTGATCGGTTGCCCCAATATATCCAAAACCCAATTGTTATTTCCCAGGTCATTTAAATTCAACGTATCAAACATTGTCAGAAGAGAAGTGGGCTGGTCTATTGGGTTTTTATTCAAAAATTGTTTCAAAAACATAAACATGGCAACTGAAGACTTTGATTTTGAACAAAATAAAACTAGTTGTATTCCCCCAACAGATAATTTTTCAAGACTTAGAAAGATAAAAACAACCATAGAAAGAAAAGTGTTACAACCTTTGAAGACTTTGATTCTCATGGGAGATTGGAAGTTGATGAAGTGTGACATGAAACTTCAAGGTAGAAGTTCTCTAGCGATATCCACCAACAATAAATCAACTTGATAAGATGCTAGTCTTCTTCTTGTAATAACATAATCTCTTAAGCTCTTAAGATAAAGAAACTAGTTTGCCTTAAAACAGAGTATTCAAGTATCATCTTCATATTTATGTTCTTAACACTTTAAGAGACAAAAACTAAAGAGAATATGGAGATGGGAAGCCACAAATTTTCCGGTTTTCATTTAGTGAAGTAAGTGAGAAAACTAGTTCTTTTAAGTCCTTACTTTAACCTTTATCCCATGGGTCTTAGCACTTTAAGACTCATGCTTCATCAAATCAACTAGCCATGATTTCTAAGAGCATGGTGTGTTGAATAAATTAAACAAAAGCAAGTCTTCTTTCTTCTTTATGGTCTCCTTGAATATTTTATAAAAAGAAGAAGCTAGTTTTTCTATAATAACTCTTCTACTTTTTATAACTTATAAAACATATAAATGCATAAAAGACAAAAAACTCTTTTGGTCCAAAAAGATGTACATGACATAATAAATTATACCTTATGATATATTATGATATATTTTGATACTTGACATTGAAAATTAATATTTCCATGAAATAAATAATTTACGATTAATTACAAGATATATATATATATATATATATATATATATATATATATATATATTTATCAATAATCAAATTCTTATAAATAATATATTTGCATCAAGTTGTTGCCAGTGCGCCCCTTTAGGATCATATATATCTAACAATATCATTCTATAACGACTCTTGGGCATATAGATCTTTCAATCTCCAACTTGGAAGAGACTCATCCTAGATTGATATAAACAGTGGTGAACGTCTAGCAACATTTCACTACCCCTAGTAATATATGACTTAGTGCCATTCTATCAACATCAAATTCCCAAAAGCTCAAAGCCTTAATTGATGTATAAGGTAAGTTTATTAGTTATCCATTTTCCATAGACATCCTATTAAATATGAGACTTGGATCGCATCAATATAATTTGGAGTTCAAATCGGGGTAACGTACGTTAGATGTCTAGCTCTCAACACATAAGAGGAAAAAAATCCCATCTTGACTACATAAGCTTCTTGTATAGTTCACACCATACTTGAAAATGGATTTTATAACTGCTCGGTTAAGGATCAACATTTGAGCATATTAAATCGTAACACTCCCTACACTTAAGTCCCACTATGTATCTCAGGTGTTAAAGATACAAAGATAGTACCTTTTAATTAAGTATCACTTATAACTGCGATCTATGAGTTGATCTTGATATGGGTCCATTAAGTACTAATTCTCCGAAGAGTACTTATGAAACTTGGTTACAACCACTTGCCTACTTTCATCTAGTGAGAGTTAACCAATCCAATTCATATTAGTCTTACTTCATAATTGCTCCCACAATTATAACCAACTATGAACTTTTAGAATAATAAGATTATTCATGGATTAAACATGTTAATATAGAACACAACAAGTATTAATGTGATGATCATATCCCAGTATATCTAAACATTATGTTAAGTTGTTGTTACAATGTTCCAATATCCAAATACAAAATCCAAATGATAATCCAATTTCTAGAATAATAAGTTCCTCTAGCTGAAGTGTGACCACTCATACTGATCTTAAAAAGAAAGACTTTATTAATGGGTTTGACTAAATTTAATTTATGTGAATTCTATGAATACTATCATCTCCATATTTGACTTTACTCTAGGTATTGTTAAATATCTTGGAGAATATGATGTTGGGTTTAAGTTCAAAATTAGTTTCATAAAACTCATAAATATGGAAAAGTAAAGTCTTAAAATTTTGAACATAATAACAATTTACAGCCATCAAGGATCTTCTTGCAAGTAATGGAAAGATAAAAACACAACCATAGAAGAAGGAAGATGATAACAACCTTTGTTGTCCCTTGAGTCCTCTTGGGAGGCTTGAGTTTTGATGAAGAATGTGGAACCAAATGAGACACCATCAGTCTATCAAAGTGATGTAATGCTCGTTACAACTCTTAAGCTTTAATTCAAAACAAATGTATGACTTAAAGAGATAATGAAATTAACTTCTAACTCTTAAACACTTTGCAAGAAGGTAAAAGTGTGTGTGTTTGAGAGAGAGAGAGGAGGAGCAAATTTTGGCGAATGTAAGAGTGAAGTATTTCACAATGAAAGCACCTCATCTTGTAGTAAATTAGAAACATTACCTTAAGGTATTCAGTCATTTAGCTCTTTAGACAAGCATGTCCCCCCATGCATGCACCATACCCATTTCTTTTGATTAAACAAATCAAAAGCTCTCACTCCTTCTCCTCTTAGGTGCTCTCGGCATAAAGAAGAAAAAAGAAAAGGATAGTTTAAAATTTATAAACTCTAAATTTATAAAATATAAACTTTGTATTTAGGTAAAAGACAAAAGGATTCGGGTAGTCCAAAAAGTTGTGCATGACTTATTAATTCATACCATATGAAATAATGTGTTACTTGTAATTGTAAAATAATTATTTCCATGAAATAAATATTTTCCTAATTTATCATAAGAATTTATGAATATTTATTAAAATTAATTTCTAATAAATAATCAATTGTATCAAGTTGTTGTTAGTGTGGCCCTTAGTATCATATGTTAATTAGCAATATCATCCTAATATGACTCTTGAGCATATTAGATATTTCAATCTCACACTTGTGCAAGACTCATATTAGATTGATATAGACAGTGGTGATCGTCTAGCAACATTTCACTACCCCCATCAACATACGATTGCATGCCATTCTATCAACACCCAATTCCCCAGAAGCCCAAGGATACAATTGGTGTATAAGGTAAGTTTATCAGTTATCCCTTTGCTACATACATTATGTTGAACATGAGATAAAGATCGCAATAAATCTCATATGAGTGTTCACCTTTACATCAGGACTTAGATGTATAACTCTCAATGAATAAGAGGAACAAATCCCATCTTGACTACATCTGCCTCATGCATGGTTCACATCATACCTGATAATAGCTTTTATAACTACCTGTTTAAAGTACACCATTTGACTATATCAAAGCGTAACACTCCCACACTCAAGACCCATATATGTATCTCATGTGTTAAGGATATACAAATATTACTAGAATAGTCAAATGACCTTCAAAGTCAATCACTAGAATAGCGAAGTCCGATTCCTCGAGCATGACCTTCAAACTTTGTTTGAGGAAGGGGCTTCGTGAAAGGGTCCACCAACGTTTGATCAGTGTGAACTTTGCATATACAAATTTCACTATCTTTAACTTTATACTAAATGAAGTTGAATCTCCGACTAATGTACCCGGTCTTCTTGTGTGATTTGGGTTCTTTTGCCAAGGCAATAACACCCTCATTGTCACATGCTTCATGTTTATGTTTCATCAAATACACATATACAAAATGACTGAAGTCGTCAGTGAAGGTGATGTAATATCTCTCACCATATCTAGACATTGTTTTAAAAGGACCACATACATCGGTGTGTATGATGCCTAATAGAACACTTGACCTTTCACTAGATCTAGAGAAAGGGGAATTTTTCATCTTGCCACATAAGCAAGACTCATATATGTCAAATGACTCAGTGTCATTTGCCAAGGAAACAATGCCACAAATATGTTTGGTTCAAACCTTGTTTGATCCTTTTGGTGTTAACATGATAAAGGGACTTATTGTTTGAAGTGTCATCTAGGTTCAATACATAAATTCCATTTATTGGTATAGACTCAAAATAGAATATTCCATCCAAGAAGGTATGACTATTATCATCAACAAATTGAAAATTTAAACCAGATTTTCTTAAACGGGAAACTGATACAATATTTATAGTGATAGAAGCAATCAAACACACACTGTTTAATGTTAAATACAGACCAGATGGTGAATATAAGTCAAAATTTCCTATTGCTTGGATTGCAACGCGTGCTCCATTGTCCACATGCAGTACCATCTCATCTGTCTTCAGTTCCCTACTCTTTCGAAACCCCTATAACAAATTACATATATGAGTTCCACAACCAGTATCAAATACCCAAGTATTTGAAGAAAAAGTAAATAGTCCCATTTCAATCATGAAAATGGATATACCTGAAGTGCCTTCCCAGACCTTTTTGTTCTTCAACTCAACAAGGTACTTAGGATAGTTCCTTTTGCAATGCCCACAACACCACACTCAAAGCATGTGTCATCTTTAGTAACATTTTCCTTCTTCTTGGGTGGTGGGTTATGGGGAGCTTTCTTCCCTTTGCCCTTGTCAGCTTGTGGCTTCCCTTTGTAGTTCTTGCATTGTATCTTCTTCTTAACTTGTCCCTCCCGAATCATGAGCACTTGGGGGGTTTTTCCTTGGGATATTTTTCTCTATAGTTATAGCATCCCATGCAACTCAGAGATATGTTTATCCCATCCATTCATGTTGAGTTCATGATGAAAGTATCATAAGACTTATGCAATGAGTTCAGAATTAAGTCTGTGGTCAAGTCTAGTGGATATGGAGAGCCCAATCTCTCCAAGTGATCCATATAGATTTTCAACTTGAGAACATGAATACTCACATTTCCATTCTCCTCCAGTTTCAAGCCATGAAGGGCTCGGACAATTTCAAACCTCTTATTCCTATCTTGCTTACCAAACATCTCCTTAAGATGTTCAATCATGTCAAAGGCAGTGAAGAGTTCTAGATCCTGCTAAAGATCAGGAATCATAGTGGCAAGCATAAGGCATGATACATCAATGAATCATCTATATGCTTAAGCCATGCATCATGTGCAACCTTTGGGAGAGCAGGTGGTTCATCAGGAGTTTATTATTTCAAGAACATATTCTTTCTTTTCTTGTTTTAAAATGGTTCTCAAATTTCTATGACAATCCAAAAAGTTGGAGTGGTTCAATTTTTCTTTGTCAAGTACAAATCGAATGTTCATAGGGTGATGATGTGTTACAATAATTGGTGGAGCCATCTACAAAATTTTAACAAAGTTTTATTTAGCATTTAATTCTTTAAAAATAATATTCATTTGTTTCTAAAAACATTATTTATTGAAAGTCTAGGATCCAAGTTACAAATTAAATAAATGGTTAGGTGACCTTTATCGCACTTACTCAATTTTAACAAGGTCAATCGCTTTTATTAATTACACTACTTGTAATTCCTAGATGTATGAGACCATTAACAATCCATTTATTGATTAGACATGTTTGGTCTTATCTATGCCTTGGAACACTCTTGCTTAGGTGACCTTTATCACAAGACGCTTCCAATCAAGTCATCTAAATCCAAGTAGAGAAACTTGTACAATTGACCTATAACTTTGTTATAGAAATCACAAAAATACTTTGGCCACCAAAAGATAACATAAATGGTTAGATATCCTTTATCCCATAAGCATTATACAAATGGTGTGCAAATGTTTCTAAAGTTGGATGACATAGAATTGCCTTTTGAAAAAGGGATTTATATGTTTTATTAATCTATTTTAAAACATGTGATATCATGATAATTGCATGCATCCAATTAATCATGGTATCAATTTTGCAAAAATCATATTTAAGGTTTAAATAAAAAACCCGGTTTTATATTTTGACCGATTCAATTTTAACGATAATATCTAATATTAAGTTTGAGTTTGAGGCATGTGGAACATTTTAATATTTGTTTAATAAAACTTCCTTTCATTAAAAAATACTTGGAGTTTGTATAAGTTTCAAAATCACAATTTTTGGATGTATATTTTACTACTTCAAAATTTGTTGTAATTAACGTTTTTAATAAAACTGGATTTTATTTTAAAGCATTAACTATGTTTATTTTGACCCAAAAATTGTTTGAGTTTGTGAAAAGCTAATTATCAACCACAAAAAATATTTACTTGAAAAATAAACAACACAAGCATGCATTTAACATAAACAAGCTTTGATCTAGTTAACACTTTTGTGAGCCAACACAAAAGTGTTAAGTCCTTCCTAAGGGGCAAAGAGACCAAATAATACACGTTGTTCTGTTGGATTAGGTGTCTAAGCCCATAACTATAATTGGTATGTACTTGAATTGATAGCAGCACAATCCTTTTGGGTTGCCCTCAACCTAGCAATTGGACAAGGAAATTATGAAAAGAGAGATATTAATTTATAAGATTAATAAATTAATATATATAAATGATTTATTAATATGTTAAAAGATTAATATATTAATTAGAAATCATTATGTTTAATTAATAGTTAGCCAGAAATTAATCAGAATTACTTTTGGGGTTAAAAGTATTAATTATAGAGTGCAGGGACTAGTTTGCAATTAACTAATAGTTGAGTGGAAGGATCCAGAACCTCCTTGGAAGGAGGTGGACGAAATCCATAGGAGAAACCCTAGAGATTTCGTCCAAGGGGTTCTAGATAAGGCCCTTGGGCTTTGCTTAGGCATTAAGCAAGGAGCATTAGGGTTTTCCCAAAACCCTAGATCCCTCAGCTATTTAAGGAGCCTCCTGGCTCACATTTTCGGTCACTCTGTTCTTTGGAAGAAACCCTAGGCCGAATTGCATACTCCCTTCCTCTCTCTCTACTTTCCTTATTGCTAGTTTTTGGGTGTGATTCCATTAGAGGCATTACGCTTGTGGTGCTAAGCTTCCAAGAAGATCAAGATCAAGATCAAGATCAAGGGAATTATCAATTGTTTGCTATAACAATTGAAAGGTATGTAACTCCTAAACCCTAGTTTACTATTTTCGAAAATAGTCTCCTCCTTTAGGGTTCTTGTTTTGCAATTCAAAGTTGTATGTTCAATAGTTAAAACATAGATCCAAAGTAGGTTGCATGTGAACTTAGGAATTGTTTTCTAGTTTATTTGTTTTACCTAAAACCCATCAGAGGTATCAGAGCCATTGTTTGTTTTAAATTGAATTGCTATAATTGTTGAATTGCAGATTAGGGTTTATAGCTATTAAACCCTAAAGGCCAAATTTTCGAAATTAGGGTTTTGGATAAAAGGGTTTTCGAAAACCCTAGCCTCCAAAGAACCCTAATCAAAATTAGGGTTAGGGTTTTGAAAAACCCTAGCCTCCTCCCTAAAGAATTTCGAAATATGCCTAGTTGTTTTAGGGTTTCTTGTTTTGGATAATTGTTACTTGATTAGATTAATTGGATAATTATCCTTACCCTAATTTTCGAAATTTAGAGGGATAAGGATTAGGATTAAATTAATTGATTAATTTAATTAGATAATCCTTACAAGATTTAATAAATTGATTAAAAGTTAATTAATAGATAAATATTAAATCTAGTAATTTGGTTTATTTTAAATTTAAATTAATAGTTTAATTTTCGAAATTTATATAAACCTTAAAGTTTTAAAAAGTTTAAAACATACCTTATATATGTATTATGATTAAATGTTTAATATTATATATGTATAAGAATATGGTCAGTCAAATCGCTAGTATGCCTCATTCACGAAGCTAGTCTATAAGGGGGGTATAAGGAAACTGCCTATAAAATGGTAGTTGAATGGGTGTCCACTCTCACCCACCGCTCCCTTGATTAGTGGAGGGTCGTTAGCAGAACGGATTTGATAGGACAACTACTTCTCATTAAAAATATAATGCTATTAAAGAAAGTACTAGAACATTATTTTACAAAATCCCAACTCTAGTTACTTTAGAAAAAATGTGAAAAGTATGCTAATCCATGAAATTGCACATTATGCTTTATTGGTCGTTAGTGGAGCGTGTGTGGTTAACCAGCACACTAAAAGGCACTAATGAAGAGTAGTAATGGGTATCTCATAATTGTCATTTTGATGGAGCGTGTGTGGTTTACCAGCACATCAATAGTTAATGATAAAGACAATGAGGTTACCAAGCATATTTGCATGGTTATTCACATCTTGTTTGTGATCCTTGGCATCCCAGTCACAAATAGAAGAGCATAATATGAGATTAAAACATGCCATTGAATAGTTTCAATGTATCTAAAAAGAATTAGGAATTTCACTTTGTTTGTTTCGTCTAATGGTGGAATTGGTGAATCGTCATTCACCTACCTTTATGAAATTTACACTTGGATCTCGGCATCCCATTTCTAAGTTGTGAATCCTAATAGTTGGATCCTAACCTTGATATTTTATCTTTGGGTTATTATATTGAGGTATCTTGAAATCTAACTAAAACTTTCTTTCTTTTCAGATGTCTACTCCTGGAAACACTTCTGCTTCATCCTCCTCCAACCAAAACTTCTCTTTGCTCAATATTTGCTCCAAAGTCGTTATGGATGGCTCTAACTATAACGATTGGATGCGCAACATCAAGATGGCGCTTCGTTTTGAGAACAAAGAATATGTTCTTGAAAAGGAGCTCAAAGAGCTTGATGAGTCTGAAGCTACTCCTGAAGAATATGCTGCCTACAAGAAACATTACGATGATGCTACCAAAGTGGCATGCATCATGGTGGCAACCATGTCCCCAGAACTGCAGAGGTACTATGAGGACTACTGGCCTTTCGAGATGAACAAGGACCTTATGGAAAAGTACCATAAGCGAGCTCGTCAAGAAAAGTTTGAAGTAGTCAAGTCACTCATGGCTTGCAAGATGAAAGAAGGGGAATCGGTTGTGTCACATGTGCAAAGAATGCAACGCTACATAGAGCGTTTGGTCAAGCTCAACATTCACTTTGATGAGGAATTGGCCATTGACATGGTCTTGAACTCACTACCTGATTGTTATGGTCAGTTTATTCTAACTTACCATTTGAACAATACTGAGCAGACTCTGGCCCAATTGCACAACTTGTTGCAGACAGCTGAAGCCGGGATGAAGGGTAAAAGTATACCCTCCACACCTGCAAGTGCCCCTATCTTGGCTATTGGACAGGGAAAGGGGAAAAAGAGGAAAGGTCCTCCCAAGCAAAACTGGAAGAGCAAGGCTCAAGCTGGGTCATCTAGCAATGGCCCAAAGGCTAAGCCCAATGGTTCCACTCCCCATGTTTCTGATCCAAAAGAGGCCGTTTGCTTTTACTGCAATCAAAAGGGGCACTGGAAGAGATCTTGCCCACAATATCTGCAAGATATCAAGGATGGCAAAGTGAAGCCATCTTCGGTAGGTATTTACACTATTTCTGCTAATAACTCATTATCTTCTCGTTCATGGGTCCTTGATACAGGATGTGGTTTTCATATCTATTCTAATATGCAGGGGCTAAAGGAAAGTGAGGAGATAGAGCGAGGAAGGATAAACTTGATCATGGGAAACAGAAAGTCTTCACCAGTAACCAAGATCGGAGTTTATCAGCTTTTGCTTAGTAATGATGTTAGATTAGATTTGGTAAATTGTTGCTATTCGTCTGAGATGACGAGAAACATTATTTCATTTCATGCATTGTTCAGACAAGGTTTTAAATATTCTTTTAATGATTTGAATGGTTCAATTTATGTTTATAAGAATGGTGTTTTTATGTTTGAAGCTTTACCTTGTGATGGTGTGTATGAAACAGTGACTTGTGTTGATAGCTTAGGAAATAGTGTACTTAATATTGACTTGTCTAATAGTGTAGACAAGGCATGCTTGTGGCATTGTCGTCTTGGACACATTAACAAGAAACGCATAGCCCAACTCCAAAAGGATGGAGTGTTGGAATCATTTGACCTAAAATCAGATGATATGTGTGAATCTTGTCTTTTGGGAAAGATGACAAAATCACCATTCACAGGGTCTTGTGAAAGAGGTGAAGGTCTGTTGGATCTCATACACACAGATGTGTGTGGGCCCTTCAGATCAACTACAAGAGATGCTAATCGATTTTATGTGACTTTCATTGACGATTACGGCAGATATGGTTATATCTACTTGATCAAGCATAAGTCAGAAACCTTTGAAAAGTTCAAAGAGTTTAAGCATGAGGTCGAAAATCAATTGGGCAGGAAGATAAAGATACTTAGATCCGATAGAGGCGGGGAGTATCTTTGTATCGAGTTTAACGACTATCTGAAAGAATGTGGGATAGTCTCACAATTGACTCCTCCTAGGACACCACAATTAAATGGTGTAGCTGAGAGGCGTAATCGGACCTTGTTAGACATGGTTCGTTCTATGATGAGTCGTGCTTCGCTTCCTATTCACTTCTGGGGGTATGCCTTAGAGACAGTCGCCCACATCCTCAATCTTGTCCCTACAAAGAAGGTTGCCAAAACACCTCACGAAATGTGGACGGGGAAAGTTCCCTCGTTGGCACATATTAAAGTCTGGGGTTGTGAAGCTTTCGTAAGACGAGAGACTCACGACAAGCTAGCAGCTAGAAGTGAGAAATGTGTTTTCATTGGTTACCCAAAGCAGTCTTTTGGATATTTGTTCTACAGGCCTAGTGAGAACGTGGTCTTTGTAGCACGAAGAGGAGTCTTTCTTGAAAGAGAGCTCATATTCAAAGAGGACATTGGGAGCACTATTGACCTTGAAGAAATTCAAGAGTCAGCCAATGAAGGAACCTTAGATGACACTAGCACTCAACCAGAGGAAACAGTTCCTGTTGAACCAATCGATAACTCATTACCTCTTAGAAGATCCACTAGGGTGAGTGTGCCACCTGAGTTGTATGGTTTTCATATTACTTCAGATGGTGACACATTCATAAGTGACAGAACACTGGTAAACTTAGATGAACCAGTCACTTATAAGGAAGCAATGGCAGGCCCAGAGGCTTCCAAGTGGAAAGAGGCAATGGACAGCGAGATTAAGTCCATGTATGACAACCAAGTTTGGAATTTGGTTGATAGTGCACCAGGTCGTAAGACAGTTGGGTGCAAATGGATCTTCAAGAAGAAGACAGACATGGATGGGAATGTGTATACATTCAAGGCTCGACTGGTTGCAAAAGGTTTCACTCAAACCCCAGGGGTTGACTATGATGAGACCTTTTCGCCAGTAGCTAAGATTAAATCTATTAGGATATTGCTCGCCATAGCTGCCTTTCATGACTATGAAATCTGGCAGATGGATGTGAAGACTGCTTTCCTTAATGGGAAGTTGGCTGAGGATGTTTACATGAATCAGCCAGAGGGTTTTGTTGATACAAAGTTTCCCAATAGAGTGTGCAAGCTTGAGAAATCCATTTATGGATTAAAACAAGCATCTCGCAGCTGGAATCTTTGCTTCCATGAGAAAGTCAAA
This sequence comes from Lactuca virosa, assembly GCF_052849685.1. Taxonomy (NCBI): domain Eukaryota; kingdom Viridiplantae; phylum Streptophyta; class Magnoliopsida; order Asterales; family Asteraceae; genus Lactuca; species Lactuca virosa. Next base: position 450,984,562 of record NC_136430.1, read on the forward strand.
GAGTTTGGTGTCTCTAGAAGTGAAGATGAGTTTTGTGTGTATATCAAGGCTAGTGGGAGTATAGTAACTTTTCTGGTGTTATATGTCGATGACATATTACTCATTGGTAACGACGTTCCAACCTTGAGAGATGTTAAGTCTTGGCTTGGAAAGTGTTTTGCCATGAAAGACCTTGGAGAAGCTGCCTATATTCTTGGGATTAGAATATTATGAGATAGAAAGAAGAGTCTAATTGGACTTAGTCAGAGCACATACTTGGATAAAGTACTAAAGAGGTTTAGTATGGAAAATTCCAAGAAGGGAGAGCTACCTATCCAGAGCAATACCAAATTGAGTAAGACTCAATGCCCGAGTACAGATGTTGAAATAGATGACATGAGTCGTGTACCTTATGCTTCCGCTGTCGGATCGATCATGTATGCTATGACATGTACTCGCCCTGATGTGGCATTTGCTTTGAGCATGGTCAGTCGTTATCAGGGAAACCCAGGTAGAGCTCATTGGATAGCGGTTAAGAATATACTCAAGTATTTGCGAAGGACAAAGGACTGGGTCCTTGTACTTGGTGGCAATGATACTTTGAGAGTAGATGGTTACAGTGATGCCAGCTTTCAAACGGATAGAGATAACTTCCGTTCTCAATCAGGCTGGGTATTTTTACTGAATGGAGGAGCAGTTACTTGGAAAAGTTCCAAGCAAGATACGGTGGCTGATTCTACTTGTGAATCAGAGTACATAGCAGCGAGTGAAGCGTCGAAAGAAGCAGCTTGGTTGAGGAACTTCATCGGAGATCTCGGAGTTGTTCCAACCATCCAGGATCCTGTGGAACTGTTCTGCGATAATGGACGAGCGGTTGCCTTGACAAAGGAACCGAGAGATCATGGTAAAACCAGACATATCGACAGAAAGTACCATTTCATCAGACATAGAGTAGAAGAAGGCCATCTTGTAGTAAATAGGGTGTCATCTGAAGATAACCCAGCAGATCCCCTCACAAAGGGTCTGAGTAGGGCTAAGCATATTCAGCATGCTCGGAGCATAGGACTTCAAGATGATATTAGTTTTAGTAGTTAGATCAGTTTTGTTCTGAAACTTGTAACAAAATAAATGTAATTGACTTTTGGTGATTAAATAATAAAGTATTGTTTATTAGTTTGATTACTGTCTTTTGTCAATTGTTTATTATTGTGTTTCATATTTTGCATGTTTTACTTCCTGAATAATAAGATTATTCAAACTCCACAGTCGCTCATACTTTTGGAAGTAAGTAGTGAATTAAGACTGTCATGAACTGGATTGTAGATTGTCTAAGGATAGACATGGCAATAGAATTGCTGCAACGTTCATGAGTACTCAGAAATTGAGATTTGAGTATTGGATAAACCCTCGCTTAGAGTATCACTTCATGGAATTCATCACGAGTAATACTGAGACGATAATATCTTATAATCTTGAAACGAAGATATATGAGTTGCAATTTACAAGTCGGTCATGCATTGGTGATACGAAAACGCATCAGTAACTTGGTGTTATAAAACGCATTGTCATGTATAATTTGATGAGTAAAAGATACAAGTATATAAGTCAACGTTTATTCGTTCCTTTTGCCCTAACAGGAAAAGCGATATATGTGGTCCCCTCGATGATTTGGTGTTGACTTATGTGCTGGGCCCAGCCAGGACTAAATTGATGTGTTCAATTAGAAGTCCTACATCATCACAAATTAGAAATCGAGAAACATAGATTCTAGACAAAGAGATTGATTAAGTTCAATGTCTTATGCCTGGGGATATCATGCAGAACGAAGGATTATATGATCACTTATCTTAGGACACGTAACTGACTGGGTCAGAGTTCGGCAGCAGCTTTTGGAAGCTACAATTTGCTGATCAAATTTAGAAGGCATACTAGCAATTATAGTTACAGACTTATCCAAGTGGGAGACTGTTGGATTAGGTGTCTAAGCCCATAACTATAATTGGTATGTACTTGAATTGATAGCAGCACAGTCCTTTTAGGTTGCCCTCAACCTAGCAATTGGACAAGGAAATTATGAAAGGAGAGATATTAATTTATAAGATTAATAAATTAATATATATAAATGATTTATTAATATGTTAAAAGATTAATATATTAATTAGAAATCATTATGTTTAATTAATAGTTAGCCAGAAATTAATCAGAATTAATTTTGGGGTTAAAAGTATTAATTATAGAGTGCAGGGACTAGTTTGCAATTAACTAATAGTTGAGTGGAAGGATCCAGAACCTCCTTGGAAGGAGGTGGACGAAATCCATAGGAGAAACCCTAGAGATTTCGTCCAAGGGGTTCTAGATAAGGCCCTTGGGCTTTGCTTAGGCCTTAAGCAAGGAGCATTAGGGTTTTCCCAAAACCCTAGATCCCTCAGCTATTTAAGGAGCCTCCTGGCTCACATTTTCGGTCACTCTGTTCTTTGGAAGAAACCCTTGGCCGAATTACATACTCCCTTCCTCTCTCTCTACTTTCCTTCTTGCTAGTTCTTGGGTGTGATTCCATTAGAGGCATTACACTTGTGGTGCTAAGCTTCCAAGAAGATCAAGATCAAGATCAAGGGAATTATCAATTGTTTGCTATAACAATTGAAAGGTATGTAACTCCTAAACCCTAGTTTACTATTTTCGAAAATAGCCTCCTCCTCTAGGGTTCTTGTTTTGCAATTCAAAGTTGTATGATCAATAGTTAAAACATAGATCCAAAGTAGGTTGCATGTGAACTTAGGAATTGTTTTCTAGTTTATTTGTTTTACCTAAAACCCATCATGATCTTCATGTGATCTTCAAGCTTCCACTTACAATAACAACCAACTTTGTTGTAATTTTATAAGATTTTTATAAAGGTTATGAACTTTTATAAAAACCTTACAAAACCGTGGCCTCCACTTGTAGTCTTCAAAAATGGCCTCCATCTTCATCTTGTTACATTTTTCATAAAATAAATCCAGTTTAAAAGTAGCTACTTTTATTACATACTTTTTATGAATAAAAGAATATTACAAACCATTTTCAAATAAATCACACAAACAACAACACAAATGGTCCAAGGCTTGTTTATGAACTCTAAATACATATAAACATAAAGCAACCTTTTTTTTATAAGACAAATTTAAGTGACAAAAAATGCATGCAAGTTTTTGTCACAAAAAATAACAATTAAATTGTTGTCAAAAATATGTATGAACTTGTTTTTATACAAAACCAAGTTATCCATATTCTCCAAAAACTAAGATTTCCATAAATAAAAAAATCTAACCAAACTTGCAAGGTGGCTCATGATACCAATTGTTGGATTTAACTTCAATAGGGGATCCTGAATGGAAGGAACCACGCCTAGATCTCCAATGAATTTCTTCATCCAAGCAGCCACTTGTGTAGCTTCTGAAGCAACGATGTATTCTGACTCTGTAGTGGACTGTGCTACAACACTTTGCTTGGAGCTCTTACAAGACACTGCACCCATATTGACAATGAACACATATCCTGATTGTGATTTAAACATATTGATCTGTTATGAATGAAGCATCAGTGTAACACTTTACACTTAAGCTTTCACCAACACCTCTATAGATGACTAACATGTACTTAGTTCTATGCAAGTTCTTAAGGATGTTCTTCACAATTTTTCAATGACTCTCACCTGGATTTTGTTGGAACTTGCTTGTCATGCTCATAGCATAAGAAAGATCAGGTCTAGTACAATTCATGGCGTACCTGATGGATCCAACTGCCGAAGCATATGGAACATCTTTTATCTTGTCCAACTCAGCCTTTGTGCTAGGACATTGAGACGAACTTAGTATTGTGCCATGAACCATAGGTACAAATCATCTCTTAGAGTTTTCCATCTTGAACCATTTCAAGATTTTGTCAATGTATGTACTTTGGATTAAATCTGTTAATCGTTTTGACCTATCTCTATAGGTTTTGATTCGAAGAATGTATTGAGCCTCACCTAGATCCTTCATTAAGAAGCACTTTCCTAACCAAGCCTTTACACCTCGTAAAGTTGGAATGTGATTACCCATGATAAGTATGCCATCCACATATAGGACTAAGAAGGTCACCGAGCTCCTACTAGTTTTCATGTAATCACAAGATTCATCTTCATTTCTAACAAAACCATACTTTGTGATTTCATCATCAAAACAATGATTCCAATTTCGAGATGCTTTCTTTAACCCGTAAATGCATCTCTTGAGATTACACTTTATTAGGATGCTTTTGGTCGACAAATCCTATGGGATGAATCATATAGACATCTTCTTCCAAGTGTCCATTTAGAAATGAGGTTTTGACATCCATTTGTCATATCTCATAGTCATGAAATGCGTCTATGGCAAGTAGTATCGTAATAGATTTAATCATAGCAACTGGTGAAAAGGTTTCGTCATAATCAACCCCTTGGGTTTGAGTGAATCTTTTAGCAACAATTCTTGCTTTACATGTATATAAATTGCCATCCATGTTAGTCTTCTTCTTAAAGACCCACTTACTCCCTATAGTTTTACATTGGAGATGAAGTTCAACCAAATCCCATACTTGGTTTTCTCTCATAGATTGTATCTTTGCGTTCATGATTCAAGCCATTTGTCAAATTCAGGATCTGCCATTGCATTTGGTAAGTGACAGCCTCGTCATCATTCATCATCATGAAGCATCCATCAATGAGAAATCCATATCTCTCAGGTTCTTGATGAATTCTACCAGATCTGTGAATGCCTTGTGTTTCAACATGTTGAAGATTAATGATCTCTTCATCTTCAACAACCTCTTGTTTAATATTAGTGCCAACTTAAGTTTCATCGGGTTGTGGTTCTTGATCTTGTTCAAATTCCACACGCCTCCCACTTGCTTCATCTACCATAAGCTTGCTTTTGAAGAGTTCAACTTTCGTGAAATAAAGATCTTATTCTCACTAGGGATGTAGAAGTAATATCCTAAACAATCTTTAGGATATCCTACATAGATGCACTTGGTAGACCTAGGATCAAGTTTGTTGGAAGCTTCTTGTCTAACATAGGCTTCATAACCCCAAACTTTCATATAAGATAAGGATGGAGCTTTTCCATAACACATCTCATAAGATGTCTTGTCTACCTTCTTAGTTGGTGCCATATTCAAGATACGGGTTGCAGTGAGTAAGACATAATTCCAAAAAGATAAATTAAGAGTACTTTTGCTCATCATGGATCGAACCATATCAAGTAAGGTCCGATTTATCCTCTCAGACACACCATTAAGCTGTGGTGTTCTGGGTGGAGTAAGTTATGAGATAATCCCACAACTCCTAAGATGATCTTGGAACTCTTGGCGCAAGTACTCTCCACATCTATTCGAACAAAGTATTTTGATTGTTTTGTCGAGTTAATTCTCAACTTCACTTTGAAACAATTTAAAGTTTTCATACTTGATATAATTGATTATTTATTAGAAATTGATTTTAATAAATATTCAATAAACTCTTATAATTAATTGGAAATTATTTGTTTCATGGAAATAATAATTTTCATTGGCAAGTAACATTATATAATTCATATGGTATGAATTAATAAGTCATCCACAACAATTTGGACTAGATAAATTCTTTTGTCTTTTACCAAAAAGTTAAAGTTTATATTTTATAAACTTAGTTTATAAAATATAAAAGTTTTTGTCTTCTTTTGACTCTTAATTTTTGAAATTTAAGAGAAGAAAAAAATGGCATGGGTTTTTGATTAATTTAATCAAAAGCATAGCATGTCTTGAGAAGCATGGGAGACACTTAGGTGTAAGAAGGGATGGTCTTTCAATTAGTTTATTAAAAAGTAGAGGCATGGGAGAAAACATGGGGGACAAGCATGTCTAAAGGTCTTAATGGTTAAAGACCTTTAGATTAAGAATGTGTTATAAAGTGACTAGTTGCTTGCAATTTTATACACTCTTGTGAGAGTGAAAACCAAGAGCATCTCCATACACTCCCTCTTCTCTTTCTTTGAACACTTGAAGATTTCTTGCTTGCATTGTGCTCTATTTGAACCATACTTGGGTTTGGTTCAAAGCTTAAGAGTTTTTATATAAAGAACTAGCATTCTAAATCAAGTTGACAACTTGTTGGTGTATCTAAATTTCTACATTCTTCATCAACTTCCAAGCCTCCCAAGAGGATCCAAAGAACTAAAAATGTTGTATTTTCTCCATTTATTCTTTGGTTGGTGTTGTTTTCTTTCCAAACTTTTCAAGATGATCCTTAGTGGGTTATAAAATTGTTTTATGTTATTCAAATTATCAAGTCTTCCGTTGCCTAAATCTTATGTTTTTGAAACTAATTTTGAATAATGGAAAGATAAAAACACAACCATAGAAGTAATGGAAAGATAAAAACACAACCATAGAAGAAGGAAGATGATAAAAACCTTTGTTGTCCCTTGAGTCCTCTTGGGAGGCTTGAGTTTTGATGAAGAATGTGGAACCAAATGAGACACCAACAATGTATCAACTTGATGTAATGCTAGTTACAACTTCTAAGCTTTAAGTCAAAACAAAGGTATGACTTAAAGAGAGAACGCAAGTAACTTCTAAGTCTTCAACACTTTGCAAGAAGGTAAGAGAGTGAGAGAGAGAGAAGCAAATTTTGGCCAATGTAAGAGTGAATTATTTCACAATGAAAGCCTCTCATATTGTAGTAAAGTAGAAAATTACCTTAAGGCCTTTAGCCATTTAGCTCTTTAGACAAGAATGCCCCCCCATGCATGCACCATACCCATTTTTTTATTAAACAAATCAAAAGCCCTCACTCCTCCTCCTCTTAGGTGCTATTGGCCTAAAGAAGAAAAAAGAAAAGGATAGTTTAAATTTTATAAACTCTAAGTTTATAAAATATAAAATTTGTCTTTAGGTAAAAGACAAAATGATTCAACTCGTCCAAAAATTTGTGCATGACTTATTAATTCATACCATATGAAATAATGTGTTACTTGTAATTGTAAAATAATTATTTCCTTGAAATAAATATTTTTCCAATTTAACATAAGAGTTTATGAATATTTATTAAAATCAATTTCTAATAAACAATCGATTGTATCAAGTTGTTGTTAGTGTGAACCTTAGTATCATATGTTAATTAGCAATATCATCCTGATATGAATCTTGAGCATATTAGATCTTTCATATTATTGGTGTTCTTTGCGTGACATAGAGTCTCTTAGCTTGATTAAGTATACTCTCAAAGTCACAGAGATTTCTATGTGATCCTTGAATGGCATAAATCAACATAGCTTTTTAATGAACTCATTCATCCAATTATATTTGACTTCAACTTTTATAGTAGTGTCTTCTTATTTTTTTGTAGACTATGTCATTATTTTTTGCTTAGAGATCATTCCAACTATATTTACTCTTCATTCCTAATTGAAGTCATAATCCAATTATAATTCATAATTATCTATATTTGTTTAGAAATTAGAATCTTATGTAGCTCTTTACATGAAGATTTTATTCTAAACTAATTATTCCATATACATTCTCTTAGTTCTTCTTAAGTATTCTTAGAATGTTCTCATAGTCATCCAATGACTTAACCATGTATTCAGTTTGTATCTCATGATATGACATAAATGATGGATTTATTTGCCAAGAAAATAGAATATAAATCATTTCATCTGGCTCAAACCTATATATTAGGTCCTTTTGAGACAGACTCCGAAAGGTGTCATATAACAATGTCAAGAATCCTCCAAAGGAATCTTCTATCTTGACCTCTTTCAAGATATTGTTAATTCATGCAAAAGAGTTTTACAACTTTCAACATTCACATTTATCTATCTCTATAGATTTTACATTGAAAGAATGTATCTTGTTACTCCTAAGTCTTTCATTTTAGGAATACTTTCCAAGTCAAGGGGAAACAACCATGCATAGTTGGAATGTCATTTCAAATGACTAAGTATGTCTCATTCATACAAGATTAGGAATATCAATATCCTCCCACTAGTTCTTAGTAAACATATATGTTCTTTTCATTTTGATATAAAAGGATACCTTGTATCTTCATATTAAAATGACTATTCCAACCTTGAGATATTTGATTTATATCCACAAGTGGATCTTAAGCCTTACATATTTGGTTAGGATAACATGGATTAAGAAAACCTCCAGGCTGAGCTATATATACATCTTGTAGTAGATGTCTATTAAGAAAACCAGTCTTTCTTGAAATCTATTTGCTATGTCTCATATTAAGAATATGAAGTAATAGTAAATAATATCCTTGTTGATCTAATCATAGCTACTTGTGAAAAGGTTTGATCATAGTCAATGTCATGAGTATGATAAAGACCATAGTCAATGACACGAGTATGATAAAATCCTTTTATGACAAACCTTACTAAATGTGTATGATATCCCTATGTTTATTCTTTCTAAAAGAATCTCTTACTCCTCTAGCCTTGCTATAGAGAAGAAGATTACTCAAGCTCATACTTGATTATTATACATGAATTACATCTCAATGTTCATGAATCTAAATCATTTATCAAATTCAAGATTTGATATAGCATCTTGGCAATTGGTGGATTTCCCAGAAACCATCAAGAATAACTCATCAATGAGAGATTCAATATTTCTAAGTCAATGATGATTTCTACCATTAATGCAAACAATTTGTGTTTGTGAATAAATATTATTCAAGTTCAATAATTCCTTGTTGAAACTAGTGCTAATAATTTCTACATCTGGCTATGGTTCTTGAGCTTCATCAAGTCTCATGTGCCTCCCACTCGCTTTGTCACTAAAAGCTTGCTTTCTTCTAACTCGACATTCAAAAGAATAAGAGAACTTATTCTTTGTGGGTTTGTATTAATAATCTAAATTTCCTTTTAGAATAATCTACATATATTTAATTTGTTGGTGTTTGTATTCAAGATACAATTAATAGTGATTAAGGTATAATCCCAAGAGCATAAAGTAATATAATTTCTACCGATTAGAAATTAAACTTTAACCGTTAAGGTCTAATTCATCCTTTATTATCACTTAAAGATTTAGATGGTGTTATTGGATTGTATCTTAAATTTATATTTAAAAGCTTTAACCAAGACTTCTCAATTATGCTTTACCATGTAAAATATAATTATAACTACCATAGTTCTCAATAAAGTTTATTTGGTATCTTGCATTAAATCTTAGACATTCATTATAAAGGAAGTCATACACTATAGTGTTTAGTTCCTTAACAATTATTTTCTCTACACTTTAGTGAAAATATGATTAGGAATCCTTTATATATAAATAAGATTCACATATGTCAAGTAAACTATATTATTTACCTTCAAATATCCTTTTCTTGAAGTTGGAATATGTGTGTTTCATTTATATAATAAAGATAACAGTGTCATAGAGAAGTTTGATTAAAAACAAGTTTAAGTCAAAAGTTCTTGCATATAGAACATAATTTTATTTATTAAAATATTGATATTTACTTTATAATTCTATTATGAGATCTAGTCTTATAAATAGAAGTTAATCATTTCAGAATATGAATATTATCATTATGAAAAACGATTAAGTAAATAATCAAACATCTAAATAAAATAACTAAGACATATATATTTAGACATGCTAAATTTAAAACATACATTGTTCCAAAACAAATATTGTTTTATATTACAAGTAATTAGTTTTCTAAGCATAAATAATGAACTAAAATCCAAGAGTGTAGTTCCAACTTGCTTATGCTCAGTTGGTTACTCTTCTGTAAATATCTGCAAACAAGTTAAAAATATTGTATTAACATTTAAGTACCAAGTACTTGAATGTTATATGAAAAGCATGGTTGCAGAAATCAGGATTAATCACTGGTTAATCGTGGATTAATCGTTTGGCGTTCTCCAACCGTCGAGGATTAGGGTATTAATCGGAAATTTAGGATTAATCGAGTTTGGCGGGATTAATCGGTCTTGACGGGATTAATCGGTCAACAAAAGTCAAAAAAGTCGAAAAAGTCAAAAAAGAAGTCAAAAAAGGTAAAAATTAAAAATAAAAAAAAAAAATTAAAAATAATCAAATTTCTTTTTACTCCAAAATTTTCAAATTTTCAAAATTTCAAATATTCTACCAAAATGTTCATATTTTGGTATTTTCAAATTTTCAAATTACAAATTTTCTTATTTTCTAATTTTTGAAGTACTTGTTTTTCTTAATATATATTAATATTTGATTAATTTTAATATTTTATTAATGATCTATGGTCTCCGATTAATCCCCGCTAAGACCGATTAATCCCTTAACACCAATTGACCGTCGAGCTACCGTCGAGCGATTTTTACAACCTTGATGAAAAGTATGAGTTCTATCTAGTAGATACCTGAAGTACTAGTGTAACATCCGGATTCCCATGTATCTTATTTTAGTTATTTATTTTGGGTTTTATGGAGGGACTCGGCGAGTAGACGCTCAGACTCGCCGAGTAGGATCGCGAGTTCTTTGACTGGATTAATGACCGGACTCGACGAGTAGATACGTGGACTCGGCGAGTCCGCGCTGTAAAGTGAAACCCTAAATCCCCGGGCCTCTGCCCTATTTAAAGGCCTTTATGGCCTCCATTTGCGGCCAATGCACCCCAGAGAAGCCCTAGAGAGAGCAGTGAGAGAGTTGAGAGCAAGAAGAGGCTAATACATCACTTTTGGTGTAGTTTTGCTAGAAGGAAGAAGGAAACACCCATCTAGAGCATGAAGGGAGCTTGGATCTGGGCTAATCATCTTGAGAGTTCATCTCTGGAGGTATAATCCCTTCTATTGCGTGTTGATATGATAGATTTAATGATTTTAGGGTTTTTACATCCATTTTATGTAAGATCTAGTGAGTATGAGGCCCCCTTTGTGTTAATAGCATCAGATCTGGACCATGAGAGTGTTGGATTAATGTTTAAGTCCATAACTATATTTGGTATGTACTTGACCCGACCCGGCATGGTCCATTTGGGTTGCACTTCACCGGCACAATTTATATGGATAGTCTTTTAAGAATAGTATATTTATGATTTATATTAATATATTATAAGTTCTAATATATTAATATGGAATCATATTATTTAATTAGTATTGATCAAGAATTAATTTAGAATTAATTAAGTGATCAAAAAGAACTAATTAAATATGGACTCTTATATATATGGAATTGGCAAAGTTCATTTAGGTTGGGCTAAGCTTTCATGGATGGTCCATGGAGCTTTTAACCCATGGATCCTATATAAATGAAAGGTCATGGGTATTAGGGTTTACATGGATGTAACCCTAATTCTCCATAATATATAAAGGGGTCCTTGACTCACAAAATTGGCACAAGTGTGTGAAAATAAGAGTGGGCCGATTTTAGTGTGCATACATATTCTCTCAAGTTCTTCCAAGGTGTTTTGGTGATTTGTGATTCCATTTGAGGCTTCCACACTATTGGGGCTAAACTCTTAAAGCTTGAAGACATCAAGCTACATCAAAAGGTATGTCATATAACTAGAACTTTGTAGTATAGGTGCTTCATAATATGCTAGTTAGGATGAAACCTTGGAATAGTTAATATTTGCATGTATAATAGAGAAAACATAGATCCAAGGTTTATAGGGTTGCATGTACACCATAGGAGTGTTAGAATGCTCAAAACCCAACAGTGGTATCAGAGACAGGTTGTTTTCTATTATATTGATGCAAATGTTTTATTTTCAAGTTGAAAAAAAAAGAAAAAAAAACATGACGTTTGTCAAATTTTAAGATAATTACTTGTTTTGTGAAAAACGAATTATTTGTAAAATTTGAATCATTTGTTATATGAGTTGAATTAGGTCAAATTTAGTAAAAGATAAAATGATATGATTATTTTATTAGTTTTAAAAGTTTGATCTAAATGTTTTAAAGAGTTACATATTTTGTCAAAAAACTTTGGAGCTCAAAAGTTTTTTTTAAAGTTGTGATCTTAAGGGTTTTTGAAACTTCCATAAGTTATGGATATGAAATTTTTAAAAAAAAAAAAAAAATTTGATTCAAAGTTTTTATGGAGTTACAAAATTTGGTGTTAATGTTTTAAAGAATTCCATAACTTGTTCTTAAGTTATGGAACATGGAAAGTTTCATCATAAAACACCATTAATTCCATAAGTTATGGAATCCAAATGTTTTCAAGAATTACAAAACTTGCCCTCAAGTTTTGGAATTTGAGAAAAGTTTTTTATGAAAAAAAAGAATTGAATTCTAAAACTCTTGGGTTCATAACTTAAACAATTAATTAAATGGTTTTAATTTTGAGTTTAATAATTGGAATTATGATGTTTTGTTGAATAGTTCAAATTAACTCTTATGGACTTTATTAATAGTTAATTAAAGCGTTTAATTAAAAGAGTATTATTAATCCATAAATATATGGTTTGAGTTTAATTAAATTAAAAGTCTAGTTTAATTAATAGATTAAACCACCAAGTATTTTAAATGTCTAAAATACACCCTTATACTATTATAATATTAAAAGTTTAATATATTATATGTATAAGAGCAAGTCGTCTTACCATTAGTAGGCCTCATTCACGAAGCCGGTCTATAAGGGGGGTATAAGGTTACTGCCTATAAAATGGCAGTTTAATGGGTGTCCACTCTCACTCACCGCTTCCTTGACCGGTGGAGGGTCGTTAGCCGAACAGGTAGGACAAGGACTATAATTCTCCCTTCATTATAAGTATAATGATAAATACTAAGTAACTAAACACTTATAAATTCTCAATCTTAGTTACTTAGGAAAATGTGAATAAGATGCTAATCCATGAAATTACACTTTGCACTTTGTTTAAGCTGTTAGTGGAGCGTGTGTGGTTAACCGGCACACTAACCTGGACTTAACAAGGTAGGCAAAGGGTAACTTAATGTTTATCATAGTATCGTTGGAGCGTGTGTGGTTAACCGGCACATCGATTGAGGGGTAAATATTATGGGTACCAAGTATATTTGCATGGTTACTTCACACCTTGTTTTGTGATCCTCGGCATCCCAGTCACAAAACCTGAAGGGCACACTCGAGATTGAAACATGCCATTGAAAAGTTCAATGAATCTCAAAAGAATCTAGGAGTTTCAAAACCAATTAAAACCTAATAATACATTTCGTTTATCTTGGTGGAAATTGGTGAATCGTTTGTTGGGTCCTAGCCTTAATATATCATATTGGGTGTTATATAAAGGACTTAAATCAACTTTACGTGAATTTCTCCCATTGTTGATGTCTGGTTTAGACAACAATGATCTTCCCAAACCAAGCTTTCCTAATGAATATGACTTCCCGAGTTTGGCTCATGGAAGTCATACTTCTCTTCCTCCACCTCCTCCAATTACTCTCCCTAACCCACAAGTTCAAGGTCACTCAAGCCCTAATGGCAAGCAAGGTCTATATGTGATCACATCTTAGAGATGAAGTCACATATTGACAAGCCGGGAGAGTTAGGTGTCAAAGTCTTGAGAAATTTGGATGTTCAATCACTTTCTAAGTCACATAGTGAGTTCCTTTGGGACTACTATGAAACAGACTATGACATGAACCTTAATGATCATATCTATTTGCTTGGTGCTGCTGAATCAACAATGATTTGGAACGATAGTAAAGCAAATTTGATTAGAAGATCAACTTCCCAAAAACTTTATGGACAGTGACAATGGTGACACTGGAAATCCAGAAAAAGCATTCTCTTCCCAATGGAAATGGATTGGCCATAGTCAACCCGGTTGACCAAATGGTAAAGAGAAAGGCTAAGTATGAGATATTCCCATTACCAAAGGGTCCATATGTTTATTTTACCAAAGGAAGGGGCGTTGATTGCAAAGCTGCCAAATTTACCTAAGGATGTTAAAGTCAATAAGTTTGACTCTACATCAGGTAGAGCCCATTATCTAACTCTGTTAAGTTCTATTCTGAGATCCTCATTACATGATGTGACTGGATCACATGTTGATGTTTTAAGAATCAAAGAATAGAGAGAAATCTTAAAGGAAGTATATGCTGATTCTGATCGCGAAGGTGGATTTCGATCGCATCAGAATTTTGAGCAGTTGCTTAAGAAGTTATGATATATTGCTAAGGAATAGATAACAACAATTTTCCATGTGGATTGTAAGGATAAGTTTTTCCGCAAAGTTTTAAAATAAAAGAAAATTGTTTAATTTTATTTATTTGAAGTATCCTTACAATGGCATTTGTGGAAAATTGTTGCTTATATGATTCCACTGACAGCAATATTGGAAAATGGATTTGATTCTTTCATTTGTGGTAGTGTCTAAATTTACCAAATCAGGAAAGTTCCTCATCACCCAAGTTTCAATTGGACCGAAACTTGGAATCATGCAAGTTGAATAGTATGATGAATGAGAACTTTCAAGCATTGGAAAATCAAGACTAATTACTTGTTCACATGGATGTGTGAGTCAAGTGAAGGACTAAAGGGATCGAGTACACATTCTTGTGCACTGGTCATGTCCACCATAAAGCTCGTTAAGACTATTTGATTTACTAAAGTTTAGTAAATATGGTTATACTTACAAGTTTAAGTATAATTCTGAAACATTGGAAAAGTCTCAATGTATGGCAGAACGAATGGGAAGAATCAAATTAGGCAGAAAGATAAAAGTTTCTCAAATCTGAAAAGATGGAAGAGTACTTTAGTATCATGTTTGTGATCATCTTAATGATTTAGAAATCATATCACAATTAGTCCTCTAAAGGTCATCTTAGTGCATTCTTATGACTAAGAAGAGGAGTGATGAATTGTTGAAATGGTTAGATCAGGAAGATGAGTCATACTTCGTTCCAAAACAATTCTTAGAGTCATACTCCAAGATTGTAACTTGAGTGACATATCTTAAAGAAAGGTTTAAAACACTTGTCAAATGTAAGAGTAAAAGTGTCCTACTCTTGTACATTTGAAATTGGTAAGTTGTGATGTTTTGGATAAAACAAAGACCAACTAAGGCCAATTGTGTGAAGTGTTTGTCTTGATAAAGAATCCGCACTATCTCTTGAATATTTGGCAAGATAGTCTTATATGTCAAGAGGATAGTGGGAGTCTTAAAGATCCTAAAAAGAATTTCAAAAACTAATCAAGAATAAAACCTGAGGTTCTTCACTAGCACACGACTTGAGGTTTATAACCTATCGTGTTGACATATTCTATGCCCATTCCAGTTAAAGTTGGCTTTGCATAGGAGTTCTGAAAGTTCTCAATTGGTTGCATAACAACTTGGAAGCAATGGCAGGCCCTGTACTGCCAGGTGGCAAGAAGTTAAGATTGCATAAGTTCAGTCCATATGAGTTTGGATTTGTCATTATCCTTGTCTTGTGACTATGGTTTTCACGATTCACGTGGATAAGAACACATACACCATAAAATCTAAGGGTCATAAGGTTTCTCTCCGATTCATGAAAATGATGGTGAGGAAACACTTCCACCAAGTAGATTTGAATCAGATGGAAAAAGGTCTAAACAATTGAGACTATGATTACGGCATCCCTTTTCATAGTTCTGAAATTGTTTAGACACACATGCATGCTATCTAAGGAAAGGTGTATGATTTTGATAAAGTTTTATCAAAGCATCTCGTATCAGAAATCTAAACTTTGGTAAGAAAGTCAATAAAGTATTGATTTCTAGAAGTCCACCTGATTTCTGAGTACATGTCAAAGCTAGTGGGAGCTTAAGTGTTATGCTAATAATCATCATGTTAGTGGGAGCATGATAATTATTGTTAGTGTTGCAAGTTAGCAATGTTAATTATAGAAAACAAAAAGTTTCAATTCGTGAGGCTGCAGGGATTGAAAAAGTTGTTTTGCTATAATTAAGGGAGAGGATATACTTCATTTCAGTTCTAAAGGCTTAGATTGAGACCTTAATCATCTTTAGTCAAGAATATATATATGAATTTCATGTTGGATTGGTTCAACTTAAGGAAATTCTATATATTGCGTTCTCAAAATTCGATTATGATTACGACATCCCTCTTCATAGTCAAATTTTGAAAACATGGCAAATAAAAATATTGTAGCAAAAGACTGGTCTAGAATCATGTCTTTATGTGAGACATCATGAATCGTGTACCATTTGCTTTGGGTACATGATCGATTGCATGTGCTATAATATTTTTCATTTCTAAATTTTTCCAAATGCCCAGAGGCATTAAGAAGGGAAAAGGTCTAGAATTGGATATGACTAAAATGATTAAGCAATTGTCGAGGACAATCTGAGGTTTACCAAAGATTGGTTGCTCAGGGACAGTTGGAAGTATAGTGCTAATTTTGGAAGGACCATATTGACATATTCTGAAAAGAGGCATCTCTTATTCAGAAGTGATAGTCAAAATGAGAATATGGAGTTGTCTCCATAGGTGGAAGTTATCTGTGTAAGATTAGAAAACTTAATGCAAGAAGCATGTACAAAGCAATGTACTTTGAATATGAGACTTAGTTTCCATGGAGTTGATCTCCATTAGAATACCTTATAATGACTGTTGACAAGTCTTTGTGACTTTGTACATATTCATTACAGGAGGGTCAGTGCATATAAGTTTAAAATCTAAACAGATTTCGATAAGTGATAGGAATTTGAAATTCTCACATTTTTCGATAAGGATTTGGGAGTGTGAAATTAGAATCATTGAAATTATGTTCAATTGGTTTATTTCACAAAGTAAGGATCATAGACAAACATAGAGTGCATACTTGGTGTATGGCAAAGCTATTGTTTAAGAAAAACATAGTGTACATGCTTGGAGCATGGGACAACTAGTGTTTTTAATTCAAGTATAAAGTTGATAAAACCGAAACAATGAATAATGAGTAATCAGTATGGTGATAAATAAAAGTGTTTATTTATATTCATAGGGTTTGATACCATATTTGATTCATTTATTCTTGTGTTTCACTTTGCATGTTTTGACTTCCAAAATAACTAAGTCGCTCTTCCTGGATGATTAAGTTATTCAAACCATCCACAGTCGGTCATATGTTGGAAGTAGATATGAATCAAGACTGTCATGGGTTGGTTTGTAGAGGTCCAAGTTGGTGGACAAAGTGGTGCTACAACACTCATGAGTGCTCATAAGTTCTGAGTATTGGATTCAACCCGCGCTCATTTGAATCACTTCATGGATTTTATCACGAGTGATCATGAGACGATAATATCTTATATTCTTCAAACCTAGAGATATGAGTTGTTACTATGAGTTGGTTATACATTGATTGTGCGAAAACGCATTTGGTAACTCGATGTTATAAAACGTGCCTTTGTGTATGATTCAACAAGTAGTAGAACAAGCCATATGAGTCGAAGTTTATCCATTCCTTTTACCTTCGGGATAAAAGCGATATCTGTGGGCCCCTCGATGATTTAGCGATGACACATGTGAGTGCTTGGCCAAGCCAGGACTGAATTGATTTGTTCAATCAGTCAGTCATCATAAATCAAAAATCGGGAAACAACAAATGGACAGAGAGAATGATTATAATCCATGTCTCAGTCCATATGATATCTAGAATGGAGGAATATATGATCCCTTATCTAATGGACAAGTCATTGACAAGGTCAGAGTTCGACAGCGGCTTTAAGAGCTACGATTGCCAGTTAGGTTTTGAAGTCATACTCAATAATAGTTTTAGACTTATCCAAGTGGGAGATTGTTGGATTAATGTCTAAGTCCATAACTATATTTTGTATGTACTTGACCCGACCCGACATGGTCTATTTGGGTTGCACTTCACCGACACAATTTATATGGATAGTCTTTTGAGAATAGTATAGTTATGATTTATATTAATATATTATAAGTTCTAATATATTAATATGGAATCATATTATTTAATTAGTATTGATCAAGAATTAATTTAGAATTAATTAAGTGATCAAAAAGAACTAATTAAATATGGACTCTTATATATATGGAATGGGCCAAGTTCATTTAGGTTGGGCTAAGCTTTCATGGATGGTCCATGGAGCTTTTAACCCATGGATCCTATGTAAATGAAAGGTCATGGGTATTAGGGTTTACTTGGATGTAACCCTAATCCTCCATAATATATAAAGGGGTCCTTGGCTCACAAAATTGGCACAAGTGTGTGAAAATAAGAGTGGGCCGATTTTAGTGTGCATACATATTCTCTCAAGTTCTTCCAAGGTGTTTTGGTGATTTGTGATTCCATTTGAGGCTTCCACACTTTTGGGGCTAAGCTCTTAAAGCTTGAAGACATCAAGCTACATCAAAAGGTATGTCATCTAACTAGAACTTTGTAGTATAGGTGCTTCATAATATGCTAGTTAGGATGAAACCTTGGAATAGTTAATATTTGCATGTATAATAGAGAAAACATAGATCCAAGGTTTATAGGGTTGTATGTGCACCACAGGATGTTGTAGTATACTAAAACCCAACAGAGAGGTCCATAGAGTCACTATCCCTCAGCTTTATGCAAGCAAATGAAAGATTGGGGACTAGGTTGCCATTTTTAGAGTTATTTCTCCATTTATGACTTGTTGTGGGTTGCATGCACGTAAAGGTTGCACCTTTACGTGACATTTGAACATTTGAAGGGTAGATCTGATAGTTAGGGAAGCAGATCTGACCTTAGGAGGTCATTTGAGGATGAACATGGAGGCAACTCGCCGAGTCCATAAGTGGACTCGACGAGTCGAGTCGGGGTTGCCCCGCGATTCATGACAGGTGTAACCCGTCGAGTGGAAGGATGACTCGACGAGCCAAGAGAGGCTGAAAGGATTCAGAGGACCCGCATGGACTCGCCGAGTCACCCTTGTGCACTCGACGAGTCGGGTCAAAGTTGACCGTTGACTTTCGTTGACTTTAGGGTTCTGGTCAAGACTGATTCAGGAGAGTTCAGGGAAGGGTAGAATGGCCTTCTACCCAATCTGTAGAGATGAGATCATGAGTGAATATTGATCGGGGATGTTATCTGAATAATAGGAGGAGGCTAAGTCGGGACGTTGAGCTCGAGAGTTTATCTGATTTCATTGAGGTGAGTCTTCTCACTATACATTACCTAGAGTGGTATTTATGTGTAGACCAACGGGTCTTGTATGCTATGTGTATATATATGAGTTATGTGCATTGTGTTATATGTATGCTATGTGTTGAATAGACCAGGCCGGAGGGCCCAACGATATAGACCGGACCGAAGGGTCCAACGACACAGACTGGACCGAAGGGTCCGACGAGCTATGACCGGACCAGAGGGTCCAACGAGCTACGGGACTGGAGGGTCCCGCTGAGACACATCGACCGGAGGGTCGTATTGTAGCCTCGAGTGGCGTATGTGTTGCATGTGGTATTTTGGGGAACTCACTAAGCATTTATGCTTACAGTTGTTGTGTTATGTGTTTCAGGTACTAGCGAGGATCGCGGGAAGGCGCCGACATGATCCGTACACACTGAGAGGATTTATGTGTTTGAGGATCTTGGGATTTGTTTATTGAGATATCATGTGTTACGTTGGATTACTATGATATTTTATAAATGAGAGTATGTTTTTAAAATGAAAAATTGTTTTGGAAATTTACGTCGTTACAAGTAGTCTTTTCCAAACTTTCTTTTCAGATAAAAGGAGTAGTTCATCTTCTAGTTTCCAGTTTGTCCACAAAAGAAACAAGATCCATCTATGTGGGTCTTCTTGGATTTCTTGGGCTTAAAGGTGTTCAGTCCGTAAAACATGGGCTTCTTAGATCACACAAGGTGACTCTTTTCAGTATACCATTATTCCATTATTTGAACTAGTTTAAAATAAATGTCATTGTATTTATTGGAATATTGTTTAACCTGTGATATCATCAGATATATATTCTACAAGTCAGGAATAACTATTCCTTGTGTGATGTTAGAAGCATCTTGTGTATCACAGTGATGCCCTTACTAGGTACCATGTTCAGGTCTATTGGTCAAAGCAAGTTGTTTAGGACTAGGACCTTTAAGTGTATATAATTTCACATCTCTCACAAGATTATCTCTCAAGACATGAGCCCATTCATTAAAGTTGTATCTATTGAAAGTTGTTGTTTCATTAAGTCATCAAAGAAAATGACAATTCATGGTTATGAGAGTGGATTATATATATCTACACAATTTTAACAAAATTCATTTAGTATTTTCAATATTTAATCTTTAATAATTAATACCCTTTTAGTTTCCGAAAACATTAATTAATACCCTTTTATTTTCAATATTTAATCTTTATCCCATTCATTTGAATCCAACCCGGTAGATATCGATTATCAATTATATTCTACTATATAATTCCTAGATTTATGGGACCGCTAAAACAATTTAATTATACATGTTTGATCCAATCTATGCATCATAACTCTCTTGCTTACGTGACATTTATCACAAAAGATTTCCAATCAAATCATCCAATTTGAAAAACTTGTATAATCGGCCTATAACTTGATTATAGAAATCGCAAAAACACCCCGACCATCAAAAGATAACACTAAGATGTTAGATATCCTTTATCCCACTAGTGCATACAAGAGATGTGTGAGTGTTCTTCAAAAAAGATTGCATAAATTTGAGGTTTGTAAGGGGTCATTGATGTTTTTATAATTCTAGTTTAAAAAATATTTTATATCATGGTTATTGAATGCATCCAATAAACCATGTTAACTTTAAAAAAAATATTACTTTATGTAAAATCACATTCTAACAATGTTCTTTTAAAAAATCCGGTTTTATAAAATTGACGCGGTCAAATTTTAATAGCTAGTATTAAGTTCAACGTTTGAGCGCTTTAGACCAATTGTAAACCTTTTAATACAACTTCCTTTTATAAATTAAGGTTTGGAGTTTGATAAGTTTACAAATATCTATTTTAAACTTATATAATTTTAACCCCAAAATTTTACTGGTTACTAGTTTTAATGATAAAACTTGTTTTATTTTTAAAACTATTTTACCATCTTAGGTTAAAAATGTAAATTTCATTAAAATCAAACTCCTTTGTGATTTTTATTTATGTTCAAATATTATTTTGTATTTGAAAAACTAATTTATCAACCATAACACAATAATAACAATATAAATATAAACAACGCAAACATATTAAAACACACGTGCATAAACCAACCAACTAATGACATTTTGTGAGCCATCACAAAATGCCAAGTCCATTCCTAAAGTGACATTTAAAGAGACCAAAAATCTTCTAGTAATGTTGTTTTAGAAGCTCCCACTTGAGAAAACATTCATTGCTTGCAAAATGTTGAAAAGCTTCTTGAAAGTAATAATTCAGCAACATGCAACACTTTTCAGAAAATGCTGCAGAAAAGGTTGCATTGGGTCCAACAGCTCTAAGGGAAGCTGCCAACAGCAACACCTTTTGCAACAGTTTGCAGAAAGGTTGCCTTTGTCCATACACACGTCAAAGTTGCGAAAATTACTTTTTTGGTCTTCAAAAATGGCTTCATCTTCATTTCTTGTTACATTGTTGTACAAATAAATTGTTTCTAAAAACTAATCTATTACTTAAAAAAATAAATGAAGAAAACTAACATATTTAATTATTACATACCATATGAATAAGTAAATATCACAACCACATTTTCAACAAATCAACACAAATGTCATTGGCTAGTTTATGCACATTATACATATTTTTTTTAACAAATAAGAGTCTCATAACTCTTTTAAAAACTTAGTTATCATCGTACAACGAATGAGAAGGCAAGCGGGCAACAAGTTGCGCTGAAAAATTGAGATTTAGAGGGTATGGAATACACATTTATATTCTCAAAATTATATAAAACAACTCTTTGTTTTTCTAAGACAACTTTTATGACTAAAAAGATGCATGTAAACTTTTAGTAAAAAATAACAACTATAAACATTTTAAAGTTGTCGTAGAAAATATGTATGGATTTTTCTTGCAAAGAGAAAACCATCCATGTTTTCCAAAAACAAAGATCTCATCAACTTAACAAATAATCTAACTAATCTTGCAAAAATGGCTATGATACAAATTGTTGGGTTTTTATTCAAAAATCGTTTCAAAAACATAAACATGGCAACATAAGACTTTGAGTTTGAACAAAATAAAACTAGTTTTATTCCTACCAAAAGAGCATTTTGTAGGAATTAGAAAGACAAAAACAACCACAGAAAGAAAAGTGCTACAACCTTGAAGACTTTGATTCTCATGGGAGATTGGAAATTGATGAAGTGTGGCATGAAACTTCAAGGTAGAAGTTCTCTAGAGATATCCACCAAAAATAAATCAACTTGATAAGATGTTAGTCTTCTTCTTGTAATAACAAAATCTCTTAAGCTCTTAAGATAAAGAAACTAGTTTACCTTACAAGAGAGTATTCAAGTATCATCTTCATCTTTATACTATTAACACTTTAAGAGACAAAAACTAAAGAGAATATGAAGATGGGAAGCCACAAATTTCGTGGTTTTCACTTAGTGAAAGAAGTGAGAAAACTAGTTCTTTTAAGTCCTTAATGTAAGGCTTCATCCCATGGGTTTTAGCACTTTAAAACCCATGCTTCATCAAATCAACTAGCCATGTTTTCTAAGAGCATGGTGTGTTGAATAAATTAATCAAAAGCAAGTATTCTTTCTTCTTTGTGGTCTCCTTGAATATTTTATAAAAAGAAGAAGCTAGTTTTTCTATAAAGACTCTTGTAATTTTTATAACTTATAAACAATATAAATCCATATAAGAAAAAAACCCCTTTTGGTCCAAACAGATGTACATGACATAATAAATCATACCTTATTATATATTACGATATATTTTGATACTTAACATTGAAAATTAATATTTCTGGGAAATAAATAATTTACAATTAATTACAAGATATATATATATATATATATATATATATATATATATATATATATATATATATATATATATGTGTGTGTGTGTGTGTGTCTATATATATATATAACAAGAATCAAATTCTTATAAATAATATATTTGCATCAAGTTGTTGTTAGTGTGACCCTTTAGGATCATATATTACCTAGAAATATTATTCTATAATGACTCTTGGGTATATAGATCTTTAATGATATGCATTACCTAGCCAGGCCCAAGGATGATGATTTACATTAGTGGACTGATGATAGGCTTGTGGGCTGATCTGTGAAGGAGAATGTGCCTGTTGGGGCCTGCTGCCGAGGATCCCATTGTGGGTGGAGGTGGGCCTAGTCCATTGTTGCCGGGAATTAAATGATTAGTGAGGAGCAACCCAAAAATTATAAGGAATAGTGGCAGAAGTGGCCCACTGTTAGAGATTGGGAGAGGTCGACGGTGGAACAAAAATCCATTCGTATCGCTGATTTCCAGGAGGACCACCGAGATTGTTCTTAGGTTGTCGGGGAGATTGTTGTTTCCGCCTTGACTGTCATTTCAAAAGTAAGAGTTTCCGCCTCCACTGTCATTCAAACAGTGAGATGAAGTATTCCCAACGTGAAGAATAGCCAAGGAGGAAGTGTGATTCTCATGCGACGAAGTGATGATCCGATAAGAATTAATGCATTGTTCTTCTACCGATAACGTGGAGCACATTTCATAAAAGTTGGGAGAGGTCTACTGTGGCAAATGATACCTGTAATGTCGTCAAATTTCCCGATAGTCTGTTGATGGTGTGGATCATAGCGTGTTTTTCTTCAACTTTCTTCCCGATCCCTTCAAGTAAATCAACGATTTTATTGACCTTGGTGCAGTAATCACGGACAGATAGATCCCCCATGGTAATAGTCTGAAGTTCTCTTTCGAGTTGAATGGCGGTAGTGTCTTTATTTTCTCAAAATATGACATCGACGTTGAGCCAAATTTTTTGGGCTGTTGGATTTGGGGTGTATGTGGAGGTGATGATAGATTGGGAGATGGAGCCAAAAAACCAAAGCTAGACAATGGCATCGAGTTCTTGCCATTCGGGATCAGTAGGAGAGATTTTCGTGGCATCGTATGAGTCGTCAGTATAATCAAGAATATTAAAGGAAGTGCAATGGGATGTGAAGAAAGTATGCCATGGGCCGTACTTATGGGTACAGAGATTGAGAATGAGAGGGATGCAAGTTTTTATGTTGGTGATGTTGTATGCCTTGGCGGTAGGCAATGGTGGATTGACGTCGAACATGGATGATTAGGGTTGAGACGATGACGTGTAGAGTAGGGAGGAAGAAAGAAACACGATAAGGAAAGTAAAGAGAGATTTTAGGATGGATTATAAAACGAATCTAATAGCACGAATACTTCAATATTTTCCATACCACTCAAATAATGACAAGATACAATATATATGTACATGAGAATCCATGGTCCGAATATACATAACCTACGTACAAAGCATGGGCTATATATAATATAATATGTATAACTAACATTCCCTCGCCGTTCTATCGGGAGGAAGACTCCGATCATTTAAACTGGACTTGAAATCATTAAAGAGAGAAGTCGAAAGGCCTTTGATGAAGACGTCCGCAACTGAGCGGAAGACGGAACATGAAGGACTCGAATAAGGCCCCTTGCAACATGATTGCACATAAAGTGAATATCCATCTCGATGTGTTTGGTGTGCTCGTGTTAAATTGGATTCGAAGACATATAGACAAAACTGATGTTGTCACAGTAAACAAATGGTAGATTTGTCTAGGGGACATTGGAGCTCATAGAGAAGATTACACACCCAACATGTTTCGACAACGATATTGGCAAAACCTCTATACTCGGCCTTGGTGCTTGATCGAGAGATAACCCCTTGTCGTTTAGAGGAACATGACTCAAGATTGTCTCCAAGAAATTCATAGTATCCAGAGGTATATTGTCTAGAGACGGGAAACCCTCCCTAGTTAGCATCAGAGTAGGTGAACAAGTCTGAAGAGGGTGATATATAAAGTTGAAGACCATGATTGAAGGTCCCTTTAATATAGAAAAGAATCCTCTTGAGATCTTGGAGATGAGGCTCTCGAGGAACATGCATTAATAAACAAATCTGTTAGACCGCAAAAGCGATGTCGGGTCGAGGGAATGTGAGATACTAAAATGCACCGGCCAGACTGCGGTACATAGACGGGTCCGATATGGGAGGTCCTATGTCGCTCAGTTTATGAGTGGTATCTCTTGGAGTTCGTGATGGATTGCTTTCAATAATGTTTACATGGGCTAGGATCTCAGAAGCATGTTTTCTCTGAGATAGGAAAATGTGATGTGATGTCCGAGTAGCATAGATACCTAAGTAAATGAAGCGGCCCGAGGTCAGTCATGGAAAACTCTTTATTGAGTTGGGTGATGACTGAATGAATAATAGTGGTAGAGGATGCCTTGAGAACAATATCATCCACATACAATTGTAAGTAGGCAGTCTCCGTACCTCGATGGTAGGTAAAAAGGGAAGAATTTGTGATACTGTGTTTAAAACCCATATGAATAGCATATTGAGCAAAACAATGGTACCAGGCTCGTGGGGCCTGCTTATGGCCATATAATGATCATTGAAGGTGCCATACATAATCCGAATGGTGTGGGTCACAAAACCCATGTGGTTGGTGCATGTAAACTATCTCTTGAAGGTAACCGTGAAGAAAAGCATTTTTCATGTCAAGGTGATGAATGGGCCAATGTCTTGAAACAACCAAACTGAGAACAATGCGGATAGTGGATGGTTTAAAAACAAAACTAAAAGTTTCATCATAGTCAATACCCACCGATTTACTGCGACTATTAGCCACTAACCAGGCTTTGTATCGGGAAAGAGATCTGTTAGCATTAAACTTTTGTTTGAATATCCACAAGGATCAAACCACATTAGACCTTGGTGGTCTATGCACAAGAACCCAAGTGTTGTTTGTAATAAGAGCATTATATTACTCGTTCATGGATTTATGCTAGTTTGGATCTTTCAAATCCTATAAATGAGACCTCAAGACAGAGGATAAGGTGGTGGAGATGAGATTTTGGCATTGGTTGGGTTTAAATATGAGACTTTTAGACCAAGTAGTCAAGGAATGAGAATGTGGAGGAGGGGTGGGGGATGAGGGGGTTGTAGGTATGGTAGAGGAGGGAATATTAGTTGCATGTTCTATAGGATAAGTGAGAATAGGTGGTGTGTTTGATGATGGTTGAAGGATTTGGCGAATGACAGGAGAAATATCTGAGTCAGAGATGAAATCGTATGATAGAGGTTCAGTGGGGGGTAACAGATCCAAAAAGGAAGATAGAATCGTCAAATGTAACCTGGTGAGATATGATGATCTTCTAAGTAGGGAGATAATAACAGCAGAATCCATATCAATAAATGGGAAACTCAAAGAAGATACATGGAGTTTGTGTGTGGTGTGAAGGAGAGGAAAGCATAAACACCTAAAAACACGAAGGTGATCATAGTTTGGATGGTGACAAAGGAGGAGATATTGAGGTGTTTTTTTGTCTAAAGAAATAGAGGTAAGTATATTGAGAAGGTGAGTGGCCATGTGAAGAGCTTACACCCAAAAAATGGTGGAAGATGAGTGTGAACAAGAAGAGTACACACCATATTATTGATTGTGTGAATCATGTGTTCAGACTTCCCGTTTTGTTAAGATGTATGAGGACAAGAGAATCTAAAGGTAATGCCATGATATGGAAAATAATCATTAAAGAGTTTATTGTTATACTCTCAACCATCGTCACATTGAAATTGTTTAATAGTAATCCAAATTGGTTTTTGACAATATTGGAAAAATGTAGAAATTCTAAAAAGGCATCTGATTTATGTTTAAGTGGGTAAACCCATAGATAATGAGTATAATGATCAAGAAATAAGATATAGTATTGCAACTCACTAAAACTAGGAATAGGAGATATCCACAAGTCGGAATGAATAATTTCAAAAGGTGTAGAAACAACTAAATCGGAAAGATAAAAAGGAAGTCTACTGTGTTTGCAAAGTTGACAAGCTTGAAAAGTTACATTATTTTTTGGTGAAGAAAATGAAATATGACTACTAGAAAATAAATTATTTAAGACTTCATCAACGGGGTGTCCGAGTGTTTGATGCCAAATGGTGGAAGTGGTGGTAACGAACACATGACTAGTGGAACAAGTGACAGGATATAGAGGGTCGGAGCTGTCACATCGGATTAGAGGTCGACACGTCTGATAATCAATGATAGTCGAACTAAAAGGATCAAAGTCAATAGAATAATTATTTTGAGTAGTAAATTTGCGGACAAAATAAGGGTTTTAATAATATTGGGTGTGATTAGGACATTTTGTAAGTGTAAGGGACGATAGAGATTTGGAATTGGAAAATTTGTATGTCCCGAGGTCGTAACAGGTATTGCAGAACCATTACCAACAAAAATAGAACGATGGGTATAAATATTATTACAAAGCGAATTTAGTATAGATGTGTTTGTGTGAACTTGATTGGTTGCCTTAATATCCATAAACCATCCACTATTTCTTGGGTCATTTAATTTCAGTGTATTAAACATTGCCAGAAGAGAAGTAGGCTAATCTACATTACCTAGCCAGGACCGAGAAGGTTGATCTACATTAGTGGACTAATGATAGGCTTGTAGGCTAATCTATGAAGAAAAATTGGTCTGTTGGTGCCTACTGCCGATGATCCCATTGTGTGTGGAGGTGGGCCTAGTCCATTGTTGCTGAGAATTAAATAATTGGTGAGGAGCAACCTAAAATTTAGAAGGAATAGTGGCAAGAGCGGCCCACTATTGGAAATTGGGAGACGTTGGCGGTGGAACAAAAATCCATCCGTCTCACTGATTTCCAAGAGGACCACCGGGATTGTTTTTTTGGTTGTCGACAACAATTATTGTTGCTGCCTCGACATTTATTCCGACGGTAGGAGTTTCTGCCTCCACTGTCATTCCGACATCGAGATGAAGTATTCCCAACATGAAGAATAGTCGGGGAGGAAGTGTGATTCTCATGCGACGGAGTCATGACCCAGTGAGAATTAATGTGTTGTTTTTCTATCGATTATATGGAGCGTATTTTATAGAATGTTGGGAGCGGATGTAAGTTTTTATGTTGGTGATGTTGTATGCCTTGTCAGTAGGTGATGGTAGATTGATGTCGAACATAGATGATTAGGGTTGAGATGATGGTGTGTAGAGTAGGGAGGAAGAAAGAAACGAGATAAGGAAAGTAAAGAAAGATTTTAGGAGGGATTGGAAAATGCAACTGATAGCATGAAGACTTGAATATTTTCCATATCACTCAAATAATGACAAGATACAATATATATGTACATCAAAGTACATAACCTACATACAAATCATGGGCTAAATATAATATAATATGTATAGCTAACACAAAATTCTTTGTTCCCACTGTCTTGGGTTTTCATCTTGTGTATTAATTAAATTACATGTTTGGTGTGTGGCTAATCTACTTATATAAACTACTAGTCTAGTCTAATTTCCCAGAACTCTTTCTCCGCAAAATAAAAACATTTAGCAATGTCCTTATTAAGATGGAGGGAATTGTTGCCATTGAACATTAGTCTAGGCAATTGTGTTTATGACAAACCCATTCAAGATGCCTCCCTCCTTTCCTTCTGTACATCCAACCCAAATCAGGTCAAGAACCTGTCTGAAACCCCTTCCCCGGTACCGAGATAATAGGGATGGTGTTCGCACTGATGCTGGAGAGCCAAATTTGAGACATCTCAAGCAACCCATCCCCCTTCCCTGCCCGACCCCTTTTTCTCTTAAGGTTTAAAATGACTTATTTTTGGATTTTTTTTGCTTTTTTCTCATAGGTTAAATTACATGTTGGTTCTAAAGCTTATTCTAATTTAAAATTTTTTATTTCAATGCAAGGACATTCCGCAGAATTTTATAATCCATGTTTTTAGTTCCTAAAATAGGTTATGGTTTGTTGATTACATGAGCATGATGATTAGATTACTATTAGCCACCAAAACAACTATTACATTTGTCACCATCATCATCGTCATTTCCACCATCCACTAAGGACATTGTTCACTTACTGATACCATGATCCGTCTCCTTAGTTCCTTGAGGAGTCATCTAGGCCACATCAGCCACCATCACTACAATCACCAATATTGTCAATGTCTCCACCATTGTTATCCGTATCTTTGGAGTATCTCGTATCTCCATTGTTACCCGTATCTAGGTCAATATCTCCATTGACACATTAAGAGATGTGAGTGGAATCTTTGGAGTATGTGCAACAGTCACTTGTTAACTACATGGTCCGACTTTAGTGTTACATGACATCATGTTTGTGTTGGATAAGGTGTCTAAGTCCATAACTATTTCTGGTATGTACTTGACCCGACCCGGCATGGTCCATTTGGGTTGCATGGCACCATGCAATTGGATAAACTAAAATGAGAGAAATAACACTTATGGTTTATTAATATATTATAAGCTCTAATATATTAATAATATTATTTAATTAGTTTGATCAAGAATTAATTTAGAATTAATTAAGTGATCAAAAGATAACTAATTAAATATATGGGTACATTATGTAAATCTTCCATATCTTATATAGTGGGCTAAGAGGCTCCATAGATTATCAAGTTGGGTTCCACCCATAGGATGCTCCATGGATGCTCCATGGGAGTTACAAACCCATGGGTCATGGAAATGAAGAGTCATGACACATTAGGGTTTACATGGTGTAACCCTAGATGTGTCAACACTATATAAGAAACCCATTCTCCACCAAAATAGGCTACACATAAGAAACAAGAGGGCTAGGCCGATTTTAGAAGTGTGTATTCTCTCTAAAGTCATTCCAAAAGCATTTGGTATTGTGTGAAGCATTTGAGGCATCACACTTGGGGTGCTAGGCTCACAAGGTTTCAAGGATCATAAGCAACAACAAGGTAAGTTATTCTATCTTTCATGCAAGTTAAAATTTGTTCCCCATGTATGCTAGATAGGAATATAACCTTGGAATTCAACTTTGCATGATAATTAGACAAACATAGATCCAAGGTTATTAGGGTTGCATGTACACTTAGGAAGTGTTAGAATGCTCAAAACCCATTAGTGGTATCAGAGCCAGGTTTGTTTGTTGTTTTTTTTTTTGTGTGCAAACAGCTTGAAAAAAAAATTGTTTTTCTGTTTTCTGCTCGTATGAAAGTTTGCACATTTGTTGCTGGAAATGGACTAGAAACATTACCCTAAACTGTTTTGATGTTTTAAAGCTTGTTTTAGATGGTGTAATGTTTATGCTAATCCATTTACAATGGCAATTATTAAAATTACAAGTTTTTTTTAAGTGTAATTTTTGATTCTTGAATGTGTTCATATTCATGTTCTTGAACTTATGAAGATTAGATGATCATAGGAATTGTTTGTAACCTTCATGGTAGTTTAATTCATGATCATAATGTGTTTTAATGGAGTCCATAACTTGTCCTGAAGTTATGGAAAACCAAAAGTCTCACTTTTATTAAAGCCATTAAAAGAACACAAGAGTTATAAAAATGAAGAGTCTTCATTTTTATTACTCAATTAATTCATAAGTTATAAGAAATGAAAAGTTTTGGAAGTTTACAAAAATTGCCCTCAAGTTTTGGAACATGTAAAGTCTTGATTAAAACTTTAGTTCCAACCCTTAGAATTTTAAAAGTTAAAATTCAACCCTTATACTTTATAATATTATAAGTTACTAATATATATGTATAACGTCAAGTCGTCTTACCGCTAGTACGCCTCATTCACGAAGCCGGTCTATAAGGGGGGTATAAGGTTGTTGCCTATAAAATGACAACTTAATGGGTGTCCACTCTCACCCACCGCTTCCTTGATCGGTGGAGGGTCGTTAGCCGAAAGGGTTAGACAAGGACTTATAAATTCTCATTAAAAGTATGATGAATATTATAAAGTAACTAAATGCTTTTATTAAATTCCCAATCTTAGTTACTTTAGGAAAATGTGAATAAGGTGCTAATCCATGAAATTACACTTTACACTTTGTTTAAGTCGTTGGTGGAGCGTGTGTGGTTAACCGGCACACTAACTTGGACTTAACAAGGTAGGTAAAGGGTGACTTAAGGTTTACCATAGCATCGGTGGAGCGTGTGTGGTTTACCGACACATCGATTGAGTGATAAACCTTGAGGGTACCAAGTGATTTGCATGGTTACTTCACACCTCGTTTTGTGATCCTCGGTATCCCAGTCACAAAACTTGGAGGGCACACTCGAGATTGAAACATGCCTTTGAAAAGTTCATTGAATCTCAAAAGAATCTAGGAATTTCTAAGAACCAATTAAAAACCTAATATTTATATTTCGTTTTTCATGGTGGAAATTGGTGAATCGTCATTCACCTACCTTTCAAATATGTTATAGCTTGGATTACGGCATACCTCTTCTAAGTTATAATATATTGTGATTGGATCCTAGCCTTAATATTACATTTGGGTGTTTTATTAAGGACTCTCTTAATATCTAAACTAATCTTGTTCTCTTCTTTCAGATGTCTTCAAACAATGCTGCTTCTGGCTCTAATCCTAATGGCTCCTTTACCCTTATGAACTTGTGTGGGAAAGTCATTTTTGATGGATCCAACTTCAATGAATGGATCAGAAACATCAGGATGATTACCCGCTACGAGGACAAAGAATATGTCCTTGACAAGGAGCTTAAGGAGATTGATGAGACCACTGCAACTCCCCAGGAGATCGCTGACTTCCGGGCACATGAAAGGGATGCTACAAAAGTGGCATGCATCATGTTGGCCACCATGACAACGGAACTCCAAAAGTCCTATGAGGACTTCTACCCTTTTGAAATGCACTAAGATCTGATGGAAAGATACCATCAAAGTGCACGAAAAGAGAGGTATGAAATCATATGCTCTATCATAACAACCATGATGAAGGACGGGAAATCCGTCACGAGCCAGATGCAGAAAATGCAAAGGTATGTGGATCGGTTGCTGAAGCTTAATGTGAACTTCCCTGAGGAGCTTGCAATAGATATCATTTTGCACTCCTTACCATCGTGCTATGATCAATTCCGCATGACATATCACATGAATAAGGGAGAGGTCACACTCAGAAAACTTCAGGGACTCCTCAAGACCGCAGAAACAGGTCTTAAGGGTAAGTCAGTTGTTAACACTCCTACTCCAAACTCCTCCCCGGTTTTGGCAATCGGGAAAGGTAGAGGGAAGAAGAGAAAAAGCTCTTCGAAGGGTACCAAGGCTAGGACCCTTGATGGCTCTTCTTCAAGTGGAACCAAGAAAGGTTTTGTCACTCCTTCTTCTGACCCTAAAGAGGCTGAATGCTTCTATTGCCATGAAAAGTCACATTGGAAGCGGAACTGCCCAAAGTACCAGCAAGATGTGAAGGATGGGAAAGTTAAACCCAACCATGCAGGTATTTACACTATCTTATCTAATAACTCACCCCATTCTAACTCTTGGGTCCTTGATACCAGTTGTGGTATTCATATCTGTTCTGATTTGCAGGGACTAAGAAGAAGTGAGAATGTGGAGCATGAAAGAATAAACTTAATCATGGGGAATAGGAAAGCTTTACCTGTCACCAAGATTGGAGTTTATACTTTATCGCTAAGTAGTGGGTTTAGTTTAGATTTGAATAAATGTTGTTATTCGCCAGAAATGGCAAGAAATATTATTTCCTTTCATGCATTGTATAAACAAGGTTTCACCTTTTCATTTGATAATGAAGTTGGTTCGATTAATGCTTTCTTTAATAATGTTCTTTATTTTAAAGCATTACCTTGTGATGGTGTGTATGAAACTGTATCTGTGGTTGATAACTTAGGAAATAATGTATTGTGTATTGATTCTGTTAATGATAATAACTTGGATAAAGCATCATTATGGCATTGTCGTCTTGGACATATAAGCAAGAAACGCATAGGCCAACTCCAAAAGGATGGAGTATTGGAGTCATTTGACCTAAAGTCAGATGATAGTTGCGAATCATGCTTACGTGGAAAAATGACAAAGTCACCCTTCATAGGTTCTTGTGAGAGGGGTGAAGGTTTGTTGGATCTTATACACACGGATGTGTGTGGGCCCTTCAAACATGCCACAAGGGATGCTAATCGTTATTATTTGACTTTTACTGATGATTACAATAGATATGGATATGTCTACTTAATCAAGCATAAGTAAGAGACTTTTGAGAGGTTTAAAGAGTTTAAACAGGAAGTCGAGAATCAATTGGGCAGGAACATTAAGATGCTTCGATCCGATCGAGGTGGTGAGTATCTTAGTTCAGAGTTCCTCGACTATCTTAGGGAATGTGGGATTGTCTCACAATTGACACCTCCCAGGACACCGCAGTTGAATGGTGTAGCTGAGAGGCGTAATCGAACCTTGTTGGATATGGTTCGTTCCATGATGAGTCGAGCTTCGCTACCAATCTCATTTTGGGGGTATGCCTTAGAGACTGCCGCCCATATCCTTAATCTAGTTCCCACAAAGAAAGTTGCCAAAACTCCTCATGAGATGTGGACTGGTAAAGTACCCAAACTAGACCACATTAAGATTTGGGGTTGCGAGACTTTCGTGAGACGCGAGACTCATGATAAGCTCGAACCTCGAAGTGAGAGGTGTATTTTCATCGGCTACCCACAGAAATCCTTTGGTTACCTCTTCTACAGACCTAGTGAGAATGTGGTCTTTGTAGCTAGGAGGGCTTTCTTTCGAGAGAGAGAGTTCATAAGCCAAGGAGACAGTGGGAGGCAAGTTGACCTTGAAGAAATTCAAGAGTCAAGTGGTGAAGGAACTTCAAACCCTAGCACTCAACTTGAGGATGAAACTCTTGTTGAGCCAATTGACAAGTCTGTACCTCTGAGGCGTTCCACAAGGGTTAGGAATGCACCTGAGCATTACTATGGATTCCATATTACTGCGGAAGGTGATACACTTATCAGTGATGAGACACTGATAGGTCTGGATGAACCTAACAGTTACGCGGAAGCCATGGCAGGCCCTGACTCAGCCAAGTGGAAAGAGGCAATGGACAGCGAGATACAGTCCATGTACGACAATCAAGTTTGGAACTTGGTTGAGAATGTACCAGGTCGTAAGACTGTAGGGTGCAAATGGATCTTCAAGAAGAAGACCGACATGGATGGTAATGTACACACTTATAAGGCACGACTGGTTGCAAAGGGTTTCTTACAAACTCCGGGAGTTGATTATGATGAGACATTTTCTCCAGTGGCCAAGAATAAGTCTATTAGGGTTCTGTTAGCCATAGCCACATTTCATGACTATGAAATATGGCAAATGGATGTCAAAACCGCTTTCCTTAATGGAAAGTTGGCTGAGGATGTTTACATGAGTCAGCCAGAGGGTTTTGTCAACACAGAGTACCCTAATAGAGTGTGTAAGCTTGAGAAATCCATTTATGGGTTAAAGCAAGCACCTCGCAGATGGAATCTTTGCTTTGATGAGAAAGTCAAGGAATTTGGCTTTTCTAGGAGTGAAGATGAATCTTGTGTATATGTCAAGGCTAGTGGGAGTATAGTTAGTTTTTTGGTATTATATGTGGATGACATACTACTCATAGGAAATGACATCCCAACTCTGCAGGAAGTTAAGTCCTGGCTTGGGAAGTGTTTCTCTATGAAGGACCTAGGAGAAGCTGCCTATATTCTAGGGATAAGGATCTTGAGAGACCGGAGTAAAAGACTAATTGGACTTAGTCAGAGTACCTACTTGGATAAGGTGCTGAAGAGATTCGGCATGGAGGACTCCAAGAAAGGAGACTTACCCATCCATAGTAACGCCAGATTGAGTAAGACACAAAGCCCTAGTACTGAGGCTGAGATAGTAGAAATGAGTCGAATACCTTATGCTTCGGCTGTAGGATCGATCATGTATGCTATGACGTGTACTCGACCTGATATAGCCTTTTCTTTGAGCATGGTTAGCAGGTATCAGGGGAACCCTGGCAAGGTACACTGGACTGCGGTAAAGAATATCCTCAAGTACCTACGGAGGACTAAGGACTGGGTCCTTACCCTCGGTGGGAGTGAAGACTTGAGAGTTGTAGGGTATAGTGATGCTAGCTTTCAGACTGATAGGGATAATTTCCGCTCTCAGTCAGGCTGGGTCTTTACCTTAAATGGAGGAGAAATTTCTTGGAAGAGTTCCAAGCAAGAGACAGTGGCTGATTCAACTTGCGAATCAGAGTATATAGCAGCTAGCGAGGCAGCAAAGGAGGCAATATGGCTGAAGAACTTCATTGGAGACCTTGGAGTTGTACCAGCTATTAAAGAGCCAATGGAAATTTTCTGTGATAGTGAAAGTGCAATTGCCTTAGCCAAGGAACCAAGGGATAACGGGAGATCCAGACACATCGACAGAAAATACCATTTCATCAGACATCGAATAGAAGAAGGACTGCTCGTGGCAAAGAGGGTATCATCGGATGAGAATCCAGCAGATCCCCTCACGAAAGGACTGACTCGGGTTAAGCATCTCCAGCATGCTCGGAGCATAGGGCTGAAGGATGATATTAGATTTAGTAGTTAGATAACCTTGAAATTTGTAAAGTGTAATTGACATTAGATGATGAATAAAAGGTGTTTTATTTATGAGTAAAGTGTTGCTATCTCTTGTCGATCGTTTACTATATTTCTTTTGCATGTTTTGACTTCCAGAATAATTATGTTTGGTGTATCATATTATTCGAACCTCCACAGTCGGTCATATGTCGGAAGTAGGTATGAATCAAGACTGTCATGATTGGTTGCAGAGTTCTAAGTTGTTGGACATGGCTACAACACTCATGAGTGCTCATAAGTTCTGAGCATTGGACTCAACCCACGCTCACTGGAATCACTTCATGGAATTTATCTCGAGTGATCGTGAGACGGTAATATCATATAAGTCTTCAAACCTAGATATATGATTTGTTACTTATGAGTTGGTTATGCATTGATTGTACGAAAACGCATTGGTAACTCAATGTTATAAAACGTGCTCTTGTGTATAATTCAATGAGTGGTAGAACAAACATATGAGTCGAAGTTTATCTGTTCCTTCTTGGATTAGAAGCTGATATCTGGGCCCCTCGATGATTTTGTTTTGACCTATGTACCGGGCCCGGACAGAACTAAGTTGATGTGTTCAATTAAGTTCTTTGTCAAACAAATCGGAAATCGGGAAACAAACTGCTGGACACAAAGTAAGACATTGTTCCATGTATTTGTCCGGCTGATATCTAGAACAGAGGATTATATGATCACTTATCTTAAATGGCGTATCATCATCTTCTCAGTTCCGAGAGACCTTGAAAGAGCTACGATTGCCGATCGGTTCCTGAAGTATTGCAGTTATAGTTATTAGACTTATCCAAGTGGGAGACTGTTGGATAAGGTGTCTAAGTCCATAACTATTTCTGGTATGTACTTGACCCGACCCGGCATGGTCCATTTGGGTTGCATGGCACCATGCAATTGGATAAACTAAAATGAGAGAAATAACACTTATGGTTTATTAATATATTATAAGTTCTAATATATTAATAATATTATTTAATTAGTTTGATCAAGAATTAATTTAGAATTAATTAAGTGATCAAAAGATAACTAATTAAATATATGGGTAGATTATGTAAATCTTCCATATCTTATATAGTGGGCTAAGAGGCTCCATGGATTATCAAGTTGGGTTCCACCCATAGGATGCTCCATGGATGCTCCATGGGAGTTACAAACCCATGGGTCATGGAAATGAAGAGTCATGACACATTAGGGTTTACATGGTGTAACCCTAGATATGTCAACACTATATAAGAAACCCATTCTCCACCAAAATAGGCTACACATAAGAAACAAGAGGGCTAGGCTGATTTTAGAAGTGTATATTCTCTCTAAAGTCATTCCAAAAGCATTTGGTGTTGTGTGAAGCATTTGAGGCATCACACTTGGGGTGCTAGGCTCACAAGGTTTCAAGGATCATAAGCAACAACAAGGTAAGTTATTCTATCTTTCATGCAAGTTAAAATTTGTTCCCCATGTATGCTAGATAGGAATATAACCTTGGAATTCAACTTTGCATGATAATTAGACAAACATAGATCCAAGGTTATTAGGGTTGCATGTACACTTAGGAAGTGTTAGAATGCTCAAAACCCATCAGTTTGGTTGAGCTCTTGATTGTCTTTGAGATTGCTTTATAGTGATATAGTATTATCTAGCCGATTTGAATAACTTCAAAGCATTTAACATACGTTTGGAAGTTTCAAAATGCTATTTTATTTCTTTAAAAACATTGTTGGACTTAACTTTCACATGAATTACTAAAATCTAAATGTCAAATTCCATTATTGGAGCTTTGAAATACGGAGAAAATAAAGCCATCCATGAAAGAGGGCATAAAAGGGCATACAAAATAACATTTAGAACCCCTTTCAAGATAAATTATTTTTTCATAGTAGTGGAAGTCACATATGTTCTCAAACCTTTATTACAAAATAACCATTGTTTCAAAAGTAATATAAGGAATGTTCCAAACCAAATAAGAGACATATATATATATATATATATATATATATATATATATATATATATATATATATATATATATATATATATATATATATATATATATATATAAGCTTAAAAGTCATCTTCCAATATCTCCCGACTTATCCTTATACTTCTCATGATCCTACTAATCTCTTTTCAATACTATTTTTTTAACTAGGCCATAGGTCAAAATAATATATCAAATTTAAAAACCTAATGAGTTACACAAGTTAAGAATCATCATTAATAATATATTAAATTGGCACATTTATAAGTTTAAAATAACCCTTTTTAGTTTATCATGTCAAAACACTTTTTGGAAGCCTAGTGAGTTAGACAATGCATGATATATACTCATGAAAAAAAACAAATCCTAAGTCACCTTATCAAATTGATTTTCCCCTAAGATAGTGGTTTTCCCAAGAACATGCTTAAAAGCTAGCATAAAACACATAATGAAAATAAAGGTCCTATATCACTCATGTCAGGATTAACTATTAAATACTATTTAACATGTGAATAACCACTAAATATATCACTTAAATGGTTGAACATACCATTTCCATTCAAAATGGATATCTAAGTCTCATTAAGTGTCAAGGCCACACTTCGTCGCTTCACTTATAACTCCTTATTAATGAACACAACATATACATGATTTATGCAAAAACTTCAAATTATACTTAAATAAAACAATTTAATACTCGTATCTGTTGAATTATATTGTTGTCTTTCAATCAAATAATAAAAGACTCACACCCTTTGAATCAATTTGATGTCTTTTAATGTAACATCCTACTTTTAGGGCTATAAAATTTTCGTCTTAGTTAAATAAATACAATACTATTTGATGAATAACAGAAAAATGAAAATAATAAAAATAAAAAATAAAATCATATTATTAGTAAATATAAAATTTTGAGACGATAAAAGTTAGAACTGATATACATTTTAATAAATAAGGGGTTAAATTTGACAAATTGTAGAAATTTGAGTTTGACCAAGGTTTGATTGGCTTAGGTGACTTTGGGACTAGTAAGTCATAATAATGGTGAAGGACTAAATATGGAAATAAACAATAGTTAGTTGAAAGAATCATGAAATGGTGGTCATTTTCAAAGAATTAAAAGTTGTGTGGCCAATTAGGATAAAAATAA
The DNA here is from genome assembly GCF_052849685.1 of Lactuca virosa. Taxonomy (NCBI): domain Eukaryota; kingdom Viridiplantae; phylum Streptophyta; class Magnoliopsida; order Asterales; family Asteraceae; genus Lactuca; species Lactuca virosa. The sequence continues at coordinate 451,023,273 of NC_136430.1, forward strand.
CTTAAAGTAAGACCTAACCCTACTCCTCCTCTCATTCTTTTGTGGAACATGAGTTCGCGGATCTGGAGAAGCTCTCATGGCGTCTTGGTGAAGAGAACCGTCATTGAGCTTGGTTTCAATGAAGTTTTGATAAATTGAAGTTAGATTTGAAGTATTCTAGTGTTGCAAGGTAAAAATCTACATACAAAATCTCTAATCTTGATCTAGGGTTTGGATTGGATTCCAAATCCAACATTTGATTTCATATGGAGTTAATACTTTAATCTTGTGAGGTTTTAGGGATGTAAAAGCTCAATCTATGATGGAATCATGAGTACACAAGCTTTAATGGTTTTTATGATTGAAGTAACTATGTTCCAATGATTTAACAACAAATCTCAAGATCGATAACCATTAAACATCACGAGATTTATTATTTTGACGCAAAATTTGAGTATGAGTTTCATCTAGGGTTTCAATGGCAATTCATGTGATTATGAAGATGATTCCAATGTATTGATTCAAAAATTAGTTGCAATTATCAAATATTGAAGTACTAGATCATAGGAATGATTGGATACTTGAGAAATGAGTTGATGAAATTGGCTTGCAGATTAATTGGAAATGAATGTTGAAAAACAAGTTATGCCTTGCATTAACTCTTGAATCATCTCTTAAAACTCATGAATCCAATGAAATTGGGAATTCCAAAGCTTATTATGGAAATTAGGATGCATAACAGGAACTTATTAGTTACTTAGAAAACATATTGTTAATGTTAGGAGCCATTAAAGGCTTATTGGTTAAGCAGAGTGATATGTGTCCAAAAGAGCTTCCTTATGGCTCTTGTGAAGTCTAAATGATTTAACCATTAATTCAAAATTTTGAAATAATGGATTGATAATATTAATTAAGTTTGAAGGTGTAAAAGTACTTAACATGGATATATATGATGATTAGAAGCATTAGGTGCAAGTGTAGGGACTGATTATGAAAAATTGCATTTTTGGGCTATGTAACTAAAGTTACATGACTTTGTAATATCCTTCAAAAACTTTACATGGTTATGTAATTAACTGTGAATATTTTATAAAAACTTCCTAGCTTAGTCTTGGCTCACTTGCTTTGCATCCAATAGTTTCCATTAACAACAATAGGTGTATAATGATCACTAGAAGTATAAGAGGAGTCATGTACCCTCGTTATGGGTATTTCAGTCATTATGTAATATTTAATCATATATATAGGTGAAATTTGAGGAGTTTTGGAGTATTTGAAGCAAGTTGGTATAGCTTAGGAAAACAACTAACGTGAGTTTTACCGGGAGTACACATTCTTATACTGATTTCTTAATTTGGTTTAATTATATTATGTTATATAAAAATCATGCTTGTCGTGTGGATTATATGAGTCCTTTTTACATTCATGAAATCATTTTCTAAAATGTTAATTGATTAATAAAAGCTAATTGCTTATTTTGAAAATATACTTTTAAGCATAATACTTGTTGCATACATGCTAGGATGGGTTGATTGAGAGATCCCGACTACCAAAATTGATTGTACTTTGTATCTAGTTTTGTTAATAGATTTCTATATAATCCTTACATGTACAAGTAGAGGATGGCTATCCTTTGTATGGTTTAGGGTTGATGGTTCCCTAGTCTTAGTTGGATCTTAAGCAAAAGTCGAGTAATAGTTCACCACTTGTGAGTCTATAGATTGAGGTTAAAGTTAGATGGTAGTTCACCATTCATGAGGCTCAAGCTAAACATCCATTTTGGGAGTCCGGGCCTTATGAGAATGATAAGGTTGGAAATAGTTGCATGCATTTCATATTATTGTATATTATTCCTTAATTACCATTTTGGGAGTTTTATATTGTTTTGTAAATTTTAGATAACTAATACTTGTAATTCACGACTTGATTTTTCTTACCATGCCTTTGAGGTTAGTTCCGTTAGAAAATTACTTCTTGATCATGCATACGGGTCATATGGCCATTTTACACACATTGAGGGGCCTATATGAAAAATAGACTCATATTTAACACACGCCTAACCCTAATCCAGGATTAATCTCTCTTTACCACCATACATAAAATAAATATGGAACATGTCAAAACTCACATCATATCATAACACACCACTACTCAAATACCCACTCACTGGAAATCCTGACTCCCATGACACACGTATGGGTCCTTTTTTTCCAGTAGTACACATCCATATTACCATCCACGCCTACCCGTATTTGTCTCAAGATTCACCATGAACTCCTGGGCCACCAGTCCCAATACAAATGGGGTACATATAAACCCTACGCATACACACTCCTAAGAGTGAATACTAACTCCTTGCTCCTTCTCATACTTTATGTAACACCCATAAAATTTGAGCCAAATTAAAACATTTTAATCATTCAAAACCATTACGTTCATACAAATCGTTTTCAAAATAGTTTAAACATCAGAGTATCCCCCAGAACCATATCATATAAATCATAAAACATGAGGAACGGTACGATCACGCCTTCGCCTTGCCACGATCTCCTGAAGTACCTGAAACAATACACTGAAACTGTAAGCCCGAAAGCTTAGTGAGTTACCCCCAAAATACCAACCACATATATCACACTCATAACATATCATAAATAGAACAACCATGCACATCGGGTCTACTGTGTGACTGGTCCGCCCGCACCGGGCCTTCAGTCCACCTGGTCCACCCTCCGAGTCTAGCCATGTACGTCGAGTCTACAGTGTGATTGGTCCGCCCGCACCGGGCCTTCAATCCTCCTGGTCCACTCTCTGAGTCTACAGTATGACTGGTCCGCCCGCACCGGGCCTTCAGTCGGCCTGGTCCACTCCCTGAGCCTTGGCACGTTTGGTCCGCCCTCTTGGGGCCTTTAGCCTATCCGGACTGCTCGCTGGGCCTTCGGAATATCCGGTCCGCCCTGGGTATGTTGGCCTTCAGCACAAAGCAGGACCCGCCTCAACCCAACCCCCGTCAAACAACCATGTGCACATAAAACAATCAATCACATAACAATCCTCAACCAGACAAACAGTCTAACAGATCACATATCATATCAACATCCTAACCAGGATTCTGACCTAACCGGTCACTAGCATAACATTACCCTATATCCCGGGTACCGACCTTAACTAGGTCACTAACATAACACCATCCTAAATAACAGGATGCAGATCTAGCAAAACAATAACATAACAAACAATACCCGAATTTCCATCCGATAAAGGGCCGGCCTTGGTGCCGTAGACCCTGTCGATATAGAGAGGATAACTCACCTCACAATTGCCGACTGAAAGGATAAGATGAGCTGCTCCGATCACCGACACGAACTCCACCACCGAACACTACCAAAGAACCAATTCCATAAATACCAAAATCACCAAAATACCTTTGGAAGTCAAACTGGTCAACTCTTGGTCAAAGTCAAAGTCCTCAGTCAAAGTCAACCTCCCTGACTGACTCTACTCGCCGAGTCGACTCGTCGAGTCCCTATACTCAGAAATTCCCATAACCCGAGTCTACTCGCCGAGTCACCCCAAGACTCGTCGAGTCCAACGATCTCCGAGTCCCATCCTGTCCAACTCACTGAGTCACCCCTCGACTCACTGATCTGCGTCTTAACCAAAAGGGGTTAGGGTTTCTGCGACCAGACTCGCCGAGTCCAAGAACAGACTCGCCGAGTCCACGACAATCTTCAATAAACTCGCCGGGTTGTTCTTCCAACTCGTCGAGTCCAAGCTCATCATCATAAGACTCGTCGAGTCACCCATGCGACTCGCCGAGTTACTACGTGACTCAAAGTCTGATCTCTAGCCCGACTCGCTGAGTCATCTCCCAGACTCGTCGAGTCCATACGTGCATTCCCAAAATCTCGAGACACAGAGCTGCTCCTTTGCTCCAAACAATAGATCTGGGTCTCTAGAGTCCATTAGCAACATAAAGTTGCTACCTTTACGTGCTTCTTGCCCCATGATACCAAAAACCAAGCTAGAAAGGGACTTAACTCTTGGGGAAAGGCTTTTGCATAACAACCAAAAGGGCTTTCTGCATCTTTGATCCAAATAGAGCTTAGATCTAGAGTTTCAACTCCAGATCTAACTTATACACCAAGATCTCATCATATCATCTCCAAACAAGCCCTAAAACTTCCATGAAAATGGATCTAGAAAGGGGAAAGCCAAGGATAACGATTCATTACCTCCAAAACGACCTCCTGCTGAAGAGTAATCTGAATCTCCACAAATCTCCTTGATCCAAGCTTCTTGATCTTCAAGATCCCTTCACAAAACACTTAACAATGCTCCAATTTGCTTCCAATGGCTCTCACTCACGATTCTAGGGTTTCTGGGTCTCAAAGGAGGACATTAAGTCCTTTAAATAGGGTGCAACCCCGAAGATTAGGGTTTTTCCTCGACCAGCACTGACTCGTCGAGTCCAACCGCTGACTCGCCGAGTCAGGCCACTTAACCCCGTGCCACGCACCCGCTTCGACTCGGCGAGTCAATACCCTTCCTTTATTTTCACTTAGCACCCTTCAACTCCTTGCTTCCGAACTTGGGATGTTATAACTCTCCCCCACTTAAATTAGGCTTCGTCCTCGAAGCCTGCGGCAACACGAACTTCCGGATGATACTCCCATAATGCATCCACTGATCTCAAACCGGCCCAGATTCCTTCAATCACTGCTATCAAATCCCTAAAATCCATCTCTTCCCTTGCAGGGTCCTGATCAACTGCTTCAAGCCGGCCATCGGCTTCTTTTCTCTAATGACAACACTCATCAACTAAGCGCCACCTGAAGACACTACCTTACTTCCGTCTTACGCATTCATTCGTAACCTGCGAAAAACTGGATACCACAACACCCACTGAGCTCCGCCAAGACACTAATTCATCTTCCTTCGCCCAAGATTGGCGATAACCCTGACAACTAGCAACCTGGAACGAATCCTCATGATGGAATACCCCAGGTTGGAATACCTCCAAATACATAACCCAAGCCTACAACCATACTCGGAACTAAGGACCTTGTCCTTGCGTTACCCTCGAACCCTTCGGTTCGACACAACGGAGTGCAATCCACCCACACTTCCCTATCGCGATCTCTAGGTCCTTGACCTCCGACTGTAATATCCTTATGCAGTCCTCAACACCGGTCCAGACTGCTCCCGAGTCTGTTATCCTGCTGAATCACCTTCCTCTGTCCCATTCCCCGATCTGGAACCAATATCCTCATCCTCTTCCAAGGAGACCGAAAACATGCCTGTGCATCATCCAACATTGCCACAACCTCAACGGGCATCCAACCCGTATGTGCTTCCATATATCTGGTACACTCCTAGTGCTTACTACCAATAACTGAAGCACTTTCGATCATCCATTTACTCCACTGCCTCCCTTTCAGAGGACCCACACTCCTTCCGGAGTTACATACCTTTCCTTTCCAGGAAGTCTACTCCACAACCATAACCGCACTTATAAGTGCCACTGAGCTAAACTTCATTCTACCGATCCACTAACACATACAGAGTCTTCAGCATGACTGGACCGCCCTTCCAGGCCTTCAGCCTATCTGGACCACTCTCAGAGCCTTCAGCATGTCTGGACCGCCCTCCTGGGCCTTCAGCCCGTCTGGACCGTTCCCTGAACCTCCGGCCGACTCCATCATCATGATCAATACTTGGGGCCAGACCATATCGATTACTATTGCATGGTGACTTATTCACTCATTCTCCTGCTATCGATCCATGAACACATACAGAGTCTTCGGCATGACTGGACCGCCTTCCCAGGCCTTCAGCCTATCTGGATCACTCTCAGAACCTTCAGCATGTCTGGACCGCCCTCCTGGGCCTTCAGCCTGTCTGGACCGTTCCCCGAGCCTTCGGCCTGACTGGTACGCCTCTCGGCCTTCAGTCTATCCGGACCGCTCAAATGCCGTCGCACATCACCCTGAACCATTCCTTCCGGGAATCCCTCCCATGCAGTCTGTTCTAGCCCTCTAGGGGTTCCGAACTTCACATCCGTTCTGTGAATCTTTTACCCCGGCCTGATCCCAGGCCTCTCAACAATCAATCACTTTCTCTGAAAACCATGGTCTGTTCCCTGCCCCACCTGTCTATCTTTACATTCTCGGCTAGCACAACGCTGAAATCCAACAGCTAACCATCCCTAGATGCATGTTGTTCCACCGGAGAATTTTCCAATTCTCCCCCACTTAGTGCATCGACTACTAACCACCGTTCCCAAAACCGGCATGGCTCAAACGCCCTTACTCCATATATTCCCTCTTATCCATGAACTGACTCCCTCGGGAGTTAGTAACCTTCACCGTATAACCCTTCCGCCATCGCACACCTGAACTCCAAGGAAGTTCGAATCTCAACTGAACACTCCTCGCAACGCAGTCGCTATTCCAAGCAACGAGATCATATACCTTATCTTTCGACCAAGAATCCTCCTGAACACTAACTACCACTCCTAACTACTAAGATCCTCAATCATACTATGAAACATGCGGAACAATGCAGACAGATTTACAATACTACACAATCAACAAGATAACAAGATATCAAAAAGGAAACATACCTGTAGCTGCATCCGGCTCTGCCCTGACCTCCTCTGCTGTAAGCTGAAAAGCGCGTCCCTGAGCCCTCGGAGGCTCCGCTCCACCCTGACCCCTGCCAGTAATCCTCAAAGTGGCCGGTGTTGGAGCATGCACCGTTCCTGCAGCAAACTGTGGGCAGTTGGTCCTCAAGTGTCCAACCTGATGGCAATGATAACAAATCCTCATATCCTGGATCGGGGCTTACTGACGGCAATCCCTCGCATAATGCCCCTCTCTTCCGCACTTGCGGCACGCACCACCGGACCTACAAACTCCGGTATGACCCTTCCCACACTTTTCGCAAGTGTGGCTGCTCTGACTCCTAATCCTGGAGTCAACAGTTTTGAACCGTTTCGGCGTCGGCTGCGACTGCACTGGGGCCTGCCTCTGCTCTCGCAACTGCAACTCAATTTCTAACTCCCGCCGCCTGGCGGCCTCCTGCAGCTCTAATAAGGTATCACACCTTTGCGTGGACACAAACTGCCTGATGTCCCTCTTGAGCATACTAAGATATCAGGACATCTGAGCCTGCTCTGAAGCAAACTCTGGGCAAAAAATCGCCCTCTCAGTAAACATCCTGGTGATCTCCGTCACCGACTCTGAATCCTGCTTCAGCTCCAGGAACTCCTGAGCCAACCTCTCTCTCTCTCAACCCGTGGAACATAACGGGTACTGAACATTTCCCGGAACTGATCCCACGTAACCGCAGCCCGCTGCGCGTCAGAATAAGATCCCGTAGTCAACCTCCACCAATCCTTCGCTCCGAGCCTCAAACGGTTCAGAGCACACCTCACCCTCTGATCAGCAGGGCATGAACACGTGAAGAAACATCCCTCCACGTCTGACAACCACCTCATAGCAACGATCGGATCCTGAACTCCATCGAAAGTAGGGGGCTTCGTATTATCGAAGTCCCGATACTGAAAACCTCGACCGGTTCCTCCCCCTGCCACTGCTACAGCCGCTGTAGCTGCCGCGGCAGCCGCCTCCGCAAGAGCTGCATAGCGCTCATCAAAGTACTCAACCATGACAGTCTTGATCGACCCAAACATTTCCGGCAACTCGGCCCGGAACATAGCAGCAACCTCATCATGCAGGATCTCACGAATCCTGGCATCCAACTCGTCCGTACTCATCTGACCAATGACCTCGGGTGGTACTGACCCATCCTGACCACCCTTTCCCGATCCTGATCCTGAACCGGATCCTGCCCCGAAACGTCTCGTAATCGCCATACTGCAATACACCAACGAGACCCTTAGACACATCTCATAATCACCCGGGACTATCTCATAACCGATACCCTAGAGAGTTGTGACTTCCTTGATACGCGTATGGGTCCTGTGCTTTCAGTAGTACGGTCCCATACTACCTTCCACACCTACCCATATTTGTCTCAAGTATCACCACAACACTCTAACCATATACACACACCCGCTCAATCCTCACTCCTAGAGGAAAAGCTGCATATCTCAAATAAGGAAAACCCTAGGCTAATAGGCATCACATAATCAGGCAATTCTATCATGCAATTCCTGAAGATCCCTAGCCTAGTACTAGCATGTTGTTCTAATATATCACATAATCAAATAACTTGTATGGTATTTTGGGGTCTACTTACTGGCTCTGGCTGATCGTACCCTCTGCATCCTCCTTTACCTATTTCGAAAACCTTTTGAAAACCATTTTGAAAATCCCTCCCTGATTTGAGACTGGATTCACACGAATGTTCCTCCAATTCACTCAAACCAAGGCTCTGATACCAACTTGTAACACCCATAAATTTTGAGCCAAATTAAAACATTTTAATCATTCAAAACCATTACGTTCATACAACTCGTTTTCAAAATAGTTTAAACATCAGAGTACCCCCCAGAACCATATCATATAAATCATAAAACATGAGGAGCGGTACGATCACGCCTTCGCCTTGCCACAATCTCCTGAAGTACCTGAAACAATACACTGAAACTGTAAGCCCGAAAGCTTAGTGAGTTACCCCCAAAATACCAACCACACATATCACACTCATAACATATCATAAATAGAACAACCATGCACATCGGGTCTACTGTGTGACTGGTCCGCCCGCACCGGGCCTTCAGTCCACTTGGTCCACCCTCCGAGTCTAGCCATGTACGTCGAGTCTACAGTGTGATTGGTCTGCCCGCACCGGGCCTTCAATCCACCTGGTCCACTCTCTGAGTCTACAATATGACTGGTCCGCCCGCACCGGGCCTTCAGTCGGCCTGGTCCACTCCCCGAGCCTCGGCACGTCTGGTCCGCCCTCTTGGGGCCTTCAGCCTATCCGGACCGCTCGTTGGGCCTTTGGAATATCCGGTCCGCCCTGGGTATGTTGGCCTTCAGCACAAAGCAGGACCCGCCTCAACCCAACCCCCGTCAAACAACCATGTGCACAAAAAACAATCAATCACATAACAATCCTCAACCAGACAAACAGTCTAACAGATCACATATCATATCAACATCCTAACTAGGATTCCGACCTAACCGGTTACTAGCATAACATTACCCTATATCCCGGGTACCGACCTTAACCAGGTCACTAACATAACACCATCCTAAATACCAGGATGCAGATCTAGCAAAACAATAACATAACAAACAATACCCGGATTTCCATCCGATAAAGGGCCGGCCTTGGTGCCGTAGACCCTGTCGATATAGAGAGGATAACTCACCTCGTAATTTCCGACTGAAAGGATAAGATCAGCTGCTCAGATCACCGACACGAACTCCACCACCGAACACTACCAAAGAACCAATTCCATAAATACCAAAATCACCAAAATACCCTTGGAAGTCAAACTGGTCAACTCTTGGTCAAAGTCAAAGTCCTCAGTCAAAGTCAACCTCCCTGACTGACTCTACTCACCGAGTCGATCCGTCGACTCGTCGAGTCCCTATACTCAGAAATTCCCATAACCCGAGTCTACTCGCCGAGTCACCCCAAGACTCGTCGAGTCCAACGATCTTCGAGTCCCATCCTGTCCAACTCACTGAGTCACCCCTCGACTCACTGATCTGCGTCTTAACCAAAAGGGGTTAGGGGTTCTGCGACCAGACTCGCCGAGTCCAAGAACAGACTCGCCGAGTCCACGGCAATCTGCAATAGACTCGCCGGGTTGTTCTTCCAACTCGTCGAGTCCAAGCTCATCATCATAAGACTCGCCGAGTCACCCATGCGACTCGCCGAGTTACTACGTGACTCAAAGTCTGATCTCTAGCCCGACTCGCTGAGTCATCTCCCAGACTCATCGAGTCCATACGTGCATTCCCAAAATCTCGAGACACAGAGTTGCTCCTTTGCTCCAAACAATAGATCGGGGTCTCTAGAGTCCATTAGCAACATAAAGTTGCTACCTTTACGTGCTTCTTGCCCCATAATACCAAAAACCAAGCTAGAAAGGGACTTAACTCTTGGGGAAAGGCTTTTGCATAGCAACCAAAAGGGCTTTCTGCATCTTTGATCCAAATAGAGCTCAGATCTGGAGTTTCAACTCCAGATCTAACTTATACACCAAGATCTCATCATATCATCTCCAAACAAGCCCTAAAACTTCCATGAAAATGGATCTATAAAGGGGAAAGCCAAGGATAACGATTCATTACCTCCAAAACGACCTCCTGCTGAAGAGTAATCTGAATCTCCACAAATCTCCTTGATCCAAGCTTCTTGATCTTCAAGATCTCTTCACAAAACACTTAACAATGCTCCAATTTGCTTCCAATGGCTCTCACTCACGATTCTAGGGTTTCTGGGTCTCAAAGGGGGCTAAGGGAGCTGAGGGAAGGACATTAAGTCCTTTAAATAGGGTGCAACCCCGAAGATTAGGGTTTTTCCTCGACCAGCACTGACTCGTCGAGTCCAGCCGCCGACTCGCCGAGTCAGGCCACTTAACCCCGTGCCACGCACCCGCTTCGACTCGGCGAGTCAAGAGACCTACTCGCCGAGTCCCTTCCTTTATTTTCACTTAGCACCCTTCAACTTCTTGCTTCCGAACTTGGGATGTTACACTTTATCAGCCACACTCTCATCTCATGAAACCTTCACTAACACTACATTCGCCTAGCAAATGCTGATCATACATAATGTCATATTCGATAGATAGTCGAATAATTGATTATACCCTAAGCCCACAACCAAACAAGGAACAATAACTAAGGCTAAATCAAACATTCTAAGACTCTAATTTCCTAATTATGTACAATAATGATGCATACACTTAGCAACTAACAACAATAATGTCGGTTTCATATAGCATAAACAAGGAATCCCCTAGGATATCAGACATCACAAATCAGAAAATTCTATCATGCAATTACTGAAGATCCCTAGCCTACGAACTAGCATGCAGTTCCATCACTTAACGTATCAACAATATACATATAACATGTGTGGGTATCTTTGGTAATAACATTCTCTTGAGTTCCGGATGACTGTACACATTGCATCCTCCTTTTTAAATTTAATTTTTGAAAATCATTGTGAAAAATCTTTTGCAGATCCATAGTTTGAACTTGGAATCACACAAGTGTTCATCCAGATCCCTCAAAATAGGACTTTGATACCAACTTGTAACATCCTAAAACCCATAGTAAAATTTTTCATTTTCAAAATACATTTTCATAAAAATCATAAGTCAACCAATTCATTGTTTCAAAACATAATCATAAAGTCAGAGTATCAAAAACATATCAATCACTAGATGAGATGTATATTCATGTCTTTGCCTTGCCTCAATCCTCAGAAGTACATAAAACATTTAAATCCACAACTATAAGCCAAAGCTTAGTGAGTTCCCCCAAAATACCCCACACAATAATACATATACAATGCATGCACACCAGGCCTACAACATATGGCTGGACCACCTCATGAGCCTATAGTCTACGACTAGACCACTCTCTTGAGCCTATAACATATAGTTGGACCACTCTCCTTGGACCTATAGTAACAACTGGACCGCTCGAGTATCTTGGCATACATCACAGAGTAGGACCGCCTCAACCCAACCATAATATGTCGACATATACAAACAAACAATAACAAGAAAACACAGGTAATCATAACAGATCTACCGGTCATAAAAGATCTCTACAACATATCAACATCCTACATACGAATGATACATACGAGCAGACAAAACAATAGCTCACACTACAAATTGGAGCTACGAACCACCTATACATCAATTAGAGACTAATCTTGAATCTACAATACAGAACCCTCAAATTGACCAAAAGTCAACCTGGTCAAAAATTCAACTCAACTAGCCACCACACGGTGACCAAGCATATGCCACGTCGTGGCAGCCTCACGACAAAACAGTCACGATAAACCTTCTACTACGTCGTGGTAAGCATGTCACCACATCATGGGTACTTTCATGTACAATTTAATGGATTAAGCACTTAATCCATTAAGCTACGTACTCATATTCTCCATATGGATTCCTTACACCCATAAGCATCATACAAATCCTTGCTTGATGGACATGCATGTCTAATGCATGTCTTGAGATCTAGTTAGGTCAAAATGGTAAAAATAAGGTCAAAAACCCCATGCATGGAACCAAGACACTATATAACTTCATATCTAGAACATGAGACTACAAAGGGACCATAAGGATCCATAAAGTTTCCAACTTTATAGGATCCATCCACTTAAACCACCTTAAACATGGAGAAAAGTGCTTAATAGTCCAGATCCAGAAGAATAACTTACAAAAGGTTTGAACTTGAGGACTTACAAGGGTCCAAAATATGTGCTAGAAAGTGGGGAGGAGCTTGCTTGCTGAATCTTGGACTAAGAACACCTTCTTCTCGCTTCATAACAATAAAATATCACCAAAAAGCTTCAAGATACAACCAAGAGAGGCTAGGGTATGTTTTAAGTCAAGAAGGAGTGTTGGAGGCACTAACCCCCGTAAATTAGGGTTTTGCACTTCAGACCGCTGCTACGTCGTGGCCAAGACCTGCCACGATGTGACACTTACAAATGCTCATTCTTTGCCAAACGAGACCACGTCATGGTAAACCTCCCCATCACGTCGTGGTCACCAAATATCCTTTATTTAAAGGTCTAAGATGAATAAGCCCCCACAAGAATAATGTCCGGAACAGATGTTACAGTTAATACAAGACATGAGGCACCTCGACCTCGAAGATCAAGAAGTGGCCAAGGCGGTCAAAGCGTCGATTCGAGAAAAATATCATCTACAATACAAATGAAAATTTAATGTTATGTTATTTTTTTCTAGGTTTTAATGTAATTTTTAATTTCATGTTATTTTTTCTAGGTTTTTAAGGTAATTTTTAATTTCATGTTATTTTTTTTCTAGGTTTTCTAATATATAATTTTTAATTTCATGTTATTTTTAATTAATATAATTGGTTATTATTAAAAATATTTTTTTTAGTATGAAATGAAAAAAATTCATTTGCAAAACTATCACCACATCCATCCTAGTAATAGACAAAAAAAAATGATAAAAGTTGGTAAAAATCTTACTTGGCACCTATATGATATATTTTTTTCATAGACAATAAATCATCACACCTTTAGCCTCATGCAAATAAATTTAATAAACATTTTGCTATAAAAATTATATTGTTCATTCTTCAAAAAACAATCTAATATTTCCTTACAAAAATAATTATGATAACCACCCGGAACCAAGAGTTGGTGGTAAGAATAACAAAAGAATTATCAATTAAAAAAAATGGTAGTAAATAAAAGGTTTGTTAAATCTAAAGTCATTTTGAAAAAAAAAAAGTTAAGTTTTTTGTTTTGTTTTTTTTTTTTGTTTTGTTTTTGTTTTTCAGGTTAAAAGCATAACAAAAATAATTTTGGGGAAAATATAAGTTATTTTATTTGAAAAATAAAATAAAATATATTTAAATTAAAAAATTGATAAATTCCTAAACCGACTCTTTTCGCTTCATAACTCAGTTTTTGCTTAGACAAAATAATATATAATATATAGTTTATATATGAATCAGACAACTTAAAAAAATCTTAAAGGAAACATTATTTAAAAAAAAATAATAATAATAAACTTGTGATTATAAGTAAATTATGTGAAGGCGTTCATGTTATTAATTTGCTCTTGTTTATATTTGACGTTCCACCCGTGCGGGTTGTAAAGCAACGTTAATGATGTTCCACTCGTGCGGCATGTCACCGTCAATGTGGTAATTGTGGGTCCCACTCTTGTGGATTACCAGACACAAAAATTTAGTATTCCTATATTTTAAAATTAAATATTGAAAAACCAATTAATGCATATGTATCAATATATTCGATAGATGGGTTGGATGCAAATTATGTTAAAACGAGTATCTTTTCTTGTACAAATTAAGATTCATTTGGTTGATCCGAAAGAAATATTTAATCCATTTGTAATTTTTTTATATATTTTGTGTTGTCATTTCTCCTTAAGATTGAGAGTTTAGGTCTCGTCGTAGATAAAAATGGATTTAAGAAGTAGTTTAGGAGTATATTATATTTGTCGTTTCAAAAAAATTAAAATTATATTTTGGTTATTTTCTACACTTCTCTTTGCTATTTAATATTTATTGAACAATTTGAACTATAGATACATTATTTTAAAACATAAACAAGTATTTTTATTATTTTTATATTATAAACATATTTTTAGAAATATAAATACATATTTTTATGTATTTAAAAGTACAGATTTAGAAGTATAAATACATATTTTTTTTTGCATATAAACACACATTTGCTTGATATACTTCTAAATATATATTTATATTGGGTGACAACAAAACAAGTTAAACACTTCAGACAAATAACAAAAAACAAACTTCAGTGAACTCACAAAACTTCTGAAAAAACGTAAATAGAATGAACACAATATTTAACGTGGTTCGGTCAAGATGACCTACATCCACGGGCGAACAAGAGAGAGGGTTTTATTAACTTTTTATTACAAGCACTCAAAATTGTATCTCACTTTGAGCTCTCACATAAATCTAGTAATTTACAATGATGGGGGTATGAGCCTATTATATACTCGAGGGATCAAATCTAAAACCCTAATGGGCCAAACCCATTGGTCCATAGGCCCATGAATGGTGACAACTAATCATATTCCGTCATGCAACATCTTCTGGAACATTCTTCCATCTTGAGCATCATAGAGGACTTCATAGCATACTTGGCTCATCAAGGACTAAGATGGTCCATCTTGCGCCATCATGGCGCAACATGAATATAGATGGCGCAAGTGGCTTCAAGTGTGGCACAAGAACATCAAGATTGGAGCTACATTACCACCATGGCGCAACAGGAACATGCATGGCGCAACAAAGCCATGCATGGCGCAACAAAGCCATGCATGGCGCAAGAGCATACCTCATGGCACAAGAGGAACCCCTCATGGCGCAAGAGGGAGCATTATGGCGCAAGAAGGAATGTCATGGCGCAAGAGCATCCTTCTTGGCCCATTCCTTTAACATATGGCGCAACAAGATCCCCTTGTTGCTCCATATCACTCCCAAGTGCTTCAAACCTCTTCCAGGTGCTCCATACCCCCTTCTGCATGATCCGTTCCTTTGTTAGACAATCCATTCCTTTCTCAGATGATCCATTCCTTTGTCACATGCTCCATGAACGCCAAGTGCTCCATTGTGATCTAAGTGCTCCTTGTTGGACAAGACTTCATACCCCAACAATCTCCTACTTGAAGGCTTGAACAACTTTATCTGCCATTCAAATTTCACCATTCCTCAAAGTACTCCCTCTTTCTTTCTCTCTGCCAAGCCATTCTCTTCAAACTTCTAAAAGGCCAGTTGAAGCCATGCAAAGATTCAACTTCTCAGTGGTAACCACCTTGGTGAACATATCATATGGATTATTCGTTCCAAGGATTTTCTTCAAGTTTAGAGTTCCTTCATTGATTAACTCTCGCATGAAATGGTACCTCATCTGAACGTGTTTCGTTCTACTGTGAAACACTAGATTATTTGCTAAGTGAACTGCACTTTGGTTGTCACAATGCAATACACAATCCTCATGCTGCATTCCAAGTTCTGACAAGAAACTCTTCAACCATATGAGCTCTTTGGCAGCTTTTGCAAGTGCCATGTATTCTGCTTCTGTGGTTGAAAGAGCAACACTATTTTGTAATCTTAGCATCCAGCTGATTGTCGTACCTCCAATTGTGAACGCATAACCTGTTGTGCTCTTGACTGAATCTGCACATCCACCTAAGTCTGAATCACTGAACCCTTCTAAAACTACTCCCTTTCTTCTGAAACACAAGGAATACTCAGCTGTTCCTTTGAAGTAGCATAACAATCATTTCACTCCTTCCCAATGTTGCCTTCCTGGATTTGACATGAATCTACTCACAACTCCCACTGCATGAGCAATGTCTTGTCTAGTGCAAACCATTGCGTACATTAAACAACCAACTACAGATGCAGAGGGAACTTTAGCCATGTATTCTCCATCTTCTTTCGTTTTTGGGGATTGCTTCTTGCTAAGTATAAACTGACTCCTTTATGGTGTATTTCAGGCTTTTGCATATGTCATGTTGAACTTTTCTAAACTTTCTTGATGTACTTGGTTTGTGAAAGTTTTAGTGTACCGGTAACTTTGTCCCTGGCTATGCTCATGCCTAATATTTCTTTAGCAGCCCCTAAGTCCTTCATCTCAAACTCACTGGCCAACTACTTCTTTAGCTTGTTGATCTCCTGCATGTCGAATCCAACAATCAATATGTCATCAACATATAAAAATAGCATGATATAAGTGATGGGTTATGAGCATTCTAACACTCCTAAGTGTACATGCAACCCTAAATACCTTGGATCTATGTTTTCTCTATTATACATACAATTATGAACATCCAAGGTATTATCCTAATCTAGCATACAAAATAATAAATATAACAAGATAGAATACATACCTCTTTGATGTAGAATGTCTTCATGAAGCTTGAGTGCCTAGTGCCCCAAGTGTGACACCTCAAATGGTTCACACAACACCAAATACACTTGGAATAACTTGAGAGAAACTTGAACACTCCTTGAAATCGTCTAGCCCTCACACTCACACATTAGTGCACGATTTCTTGAGCCATGGGATTCTTTTATATGGTGGCTATTAGGGTTACACCATGTAACTCATAACTTTACCCATTCCTTATGCTCCATGGATTTTAACCTCCATGGAGTATCCATGGGTCACCCCATGGACTTAGTCCAACATAAGAAATCTTGGATCACAAGCCCACATATATAAGAATGAATGATTTACACAATCAACCCATATATTTAATTAGTCTCCTTTTGATCACTTAATTAATTCCAAATTAATTCTTGATCAATACTAATTAAATAACCTTATTAATATATTAGAACTTATAATATATTAACCAACCTTAAGTGTTATTTCTCTCATTATAGTCTATCCAAATGCATGATGCCATGCAACCCAAATGGACAATGTCGGGTCGGGTCAAGTCTTACCAATTATAGTTATGGACTTAGACATTAATCCAACAGTCTCCCACTTGGATAAGTCTAAAACTATTATTGCATATGACTTCAGGAACCGATCAGCAATCGTAGCTCTCAAAAGCTTCTGTCGAACTCTGACCTTGTCGATGAACTCTGACCTTTGTCAATGACTTGTCCATTAGATAAGGGATCATATATTCCTCCATTCTAGATATCATATGGACTGAGACATGGATTATCAATCATTCTCTCTGTCCATTTGTTGTTTCCCGATTTCCGATTCATGATGACTGACTGACTGAACAAATCAAATCAGTCCTGGCTTGGCCAAGCACTCACATGTATCATCTTTAAATCATCGAGGGGCCCTCAGATATCGCTTTTATCCCGAAGGTAAAAGGAATGGATAAACTTCGACTCATATGGCTTGTTCTACTACTTGTTGAATCATACACAAAGGCATGTTTTATAACATCGAGTTACCAATGCGTTTTCATGCAATCAATGTATAGCCAACTCATAGTAACAACTCATATCTCTAGGTTTGAAGAATATAAGATATTATCGTCTCATGATCACTCGTGATAAAATCCATGAAGTGATTCAAATGAGCGCGGGTTGAATCCAATACTCAGAACTTATGAGCACTCATGAGTGTTGTAGCACCACTTTGTCCACCAACTTGGACCTCTACAAACCAACCCATGACAGTCTTGATTCATATCTACTTCCAACATATGACCGACTGTGGATGGTTTGAATAACTTAATCATTCAGGAAGAGCGACTTAGTTATTCTGGAAGTCAAAACATGCAAAGTGAAACACAAGAATAAATGAATCAAATATGGTATCAAACCCTATGAATATAAATAAACACTTTTATTTATCACCATACTGATTACTCATTATTCATTGTTTTGGTTTTATCAACTTTATACTTGAATTTAAAACAATAGTTGTCCCATGCTCCAAGCATGTACACTATGTTTTCTAAACACTAGTCATGCCATACACCAAGTATGCATACTATGTTTGTCTATGATCTTTACTTTGTAAAATAGATCAACTGAACATCACTCCAATGATCCTCTTTTCACAGTCCCAAATCCTTACTGCAAATGCAAGAATTCCAAATTCATGCCATTTACCGAAATCTGTTAGATTCTAAACTTATATGCATTGATCCTCTTAATGATTATGCACGAAGTCAGAAAGACTTGACAACAATCATTACAGAGCATTCCAAAAGAGATCAGCTCCTTGGAAACATCCTTCTTTCATTAAGTTTCCTAATCTTACACAGATTGAATAATTTCTAACTTTGAAACATTTCCATATTCCATTTTGACTATCACTTCTGAACAAGAGTTGCCTCCTTACAGATTATGTCAATATGGTCCTTCCAGAATTAACATTATACTTCCAACTGTCCTTGAGCAACCAATCTTTGGTAAACCTTAGATTGTCCTCGACAATTGCTTAATCATTTTAGTCATAGCCAATTCTAGACCTTTTCCCTTCATAATGCCCCAGGCATTTGGAAAATGTTAGAAAGGATGAATATAGCACATGTAATCGATCCTATATCCGAAGCATATGGGACACGATTCATGATGTCTCACATAAAGACTAAACCAGTCTTTTGCTATAATATTTCCATTTCAATTTGCCAAGTTGTCAAAATTCAGATTATGAAAAGGGATGCCGTAATCATAATCGAATTTTAGAACGCAAATAATGGACCCATATATAGAATTTCCTTATGTTGAGCCATTCCAACATGAAATTCATATATATATATCCTTGATTAAATACGATTAAAATCTCAATCTAAGCTTTTAGAATTGAAATGAAGTATAATTTCCTCTCCCTTAGTTATAGCAAAACAACTTTTTCAACCCCTACAACCTCACGAATTGAAACTTTTGTTTTCTATAATTAACATTGCTAACTTGCAACCTTTGTCATAATTATCATGCTCCCACTAACATGATGATTATTAGCATAACACTTATGCTCCCACTAGCTTTGACATGTACTCAGAAATCAGCTGACTTTCTTACCAAAGTTCAGATTTCTGATACTAGATTATTTTGATAAAACTTTATCAAAATCATACACCTCTCTTAGATAGCTCACATGTGTGTCTAAACAATTTTAGAACTATGAAAAGGGATGTCGTAATCATAGTCTCAATTGTTTAGACCTTTGCCACTTCTCACAAGTCCATGTTAGTGTGTCGGTAAACCACACACGCTCCACTAACGACTTTGAGAATGTAAATATCACAATTGCTATCTAGCTAAAATCTACTTAGTGAAAGTGTTTCCTCACCATAATTTTCATGAATTGGAGAGAAACCTTATGACACTTAGATTTAATGGTGTATGTGTTCTTATCCATGTGAATCGTCAAAACCATAGTCACAAGACAAGGATAATGACAAATCCAAACTCATATGGACTGAACTTATGCAATCTTAACTTCTTGCCACCTGGCAGTACAAGGCCTGCCATTGCTTCCAAGTTGTTATGCAACCAATTCAGAACTCCTATGTAAAGCCAAATTTAACTGGAATGGGCACAGAATATGTCAACATGATAGGTTATAAACCTCAAGTCGTGTGCTAGTGAAGAACCTCATGTTTTATTCTTGATTAGTTCTTGAATTTCTTTTTAGGATCTTTAAGACTCCCACTATCCTCTTGACATATAAGACTATCTTGCCAAATATTCAAGAGATAGTGCGGATTCTTTATCAAGACAAACACTTCACACAATTGGCCTTAGTTGGTCTTTGTTTTATCCAAAACATCACAACTTACCAATTTCAAATGTACAAGAGTAGGACACTTTTACTCTTACATTTGACAAGTGTTTTAAACCTTTCTTTAAGATATGACACTCAAGTTACAATCTTGGAGTATGACTCTAAGAATTGTTTTGGAACGAAGTATGACTCATCTTCCTGATCTAACCATTTCAATAATTCATGACTCCTCTTCTTAGTCATAATAATGCACTAAGATGACCTTTAGAGGACCAATTGTGATGTGATTCTTAAATCATTAATATGCTCACAAAACATGATACTAAAGTACTCTCCCATCTTTTCATATTTGAGAAAACTTTTATCTTTCTGCCTAATTTGATTCTTCTCATTCGTTCTGCCATACATTGAGACTTTTCCAATGTTTCAGAATTATACTTAAACTTGTAAGTATAACCATATTTACTAAAATTTAGTAAATCATGACGAATAGTCTTAACGAGCTTTGTGGTGGACTTGACCAGTGCACAAGAATGTGTACTCGATCCCTTTAGTCCTTAACTTGACTCACACATCCATGTGAACAAGTCTTAATTTTCCAATGCTTGAAAGTTCTCATTCATCATACTATTCAACTTGCATGATTCCAAGTTTCTATCCAACTGAAGCCTTGGGAATGAGAATCTTTCCTTATTTGGTAAATTATGACACTACCACAAACGAAAGAATCAAGTCCATTTTTTTTTTCAAATATTGCTATCAATGGAATCATATAAACAACCATTTTTCATAAATGCCACTTGTAAGGATATTTAAAATAAATATAAAATTAAAAACTTTTATTTTATTTCAAAACTTTGCGGAAAAAACTTATCCTTATAGTGCAAATGCATACGGAAAAACTTGTTGTTATCTATTCCTAAACAACATATCATAACTCCTAAGTAACAGCTTCAAAATTCTGATGCGATCGAAATCCACCTACGCGATCAGAATCAGCATATACTTCCGTTAAGCTTTCTCTCTATTCTTTGATTCTTAAAACATCAACATGTGACCCAGTCACATCATGTAATGAGGATCTTAGAATAGAAACTTAACAGAGTTAGATAATGGGCTCTACCTGAAGTAGAGTCAGACTTATTGACTTTAACATCCTTAGGTAAACTTGGCAGCTTTGCAATCAACGCCCATTCCCTTGGCAAAATAAACATATGGACCCTTTGGTAATGGGACTATCTCAGACTTAGCCTTTCTCCTTACCATTTGGTCAACCGGGTTGACTATGGCCAATCCCTTTCCATTGGGAAGAGAATGCTTTTTCTGGATTTCCAGTGTCACCATTGTCACTGTCCATAAAGTTTTTGGGAAGTTGATCTTCTAATCAAATTTGCTTTACTATCGTTCCAAATCATTGCTGATTCAGCAGCACCAAGCAAATAGATATGATCATTAAGGTTCATGTCATAGTCTGTTTCATAGTAGTCCCAAAGGAACTCACTATGTGACTTAGAAAGTGATTGAACATCCAACTTTCTCAAGACTTTGACACCCAACTCTCCCAGCTTGTCAATATGTGACTTCATCTCTAAGATGTGATCACACATAGACCTTGCTTGCCATTAGGGCTTGAGTGACCTTGAACTTGTGGGTTAGGGAGAATAATTGGAGGAGGTGGAGGAAGTAAAGTTCCAAGAGATTTGGGAAGATCATAGATGTCTGAACTAGACATCTTTTGGGAGATATTCAAGATAGTTGATCTAAAGTCCTTAATATAACACCCAATATGAAATATTAAGGCTAGGATCCAACAACCTATTTATAACTGGAAGAGGGATGCCGTAATCCGAGTTATAAAATAGTTGAAGGTAGGTAAATGACGATTTACCAATTTCCACCATGAAAAACGAAATAATGTAATTAGGTTTTTAATTGGATTTGAAACTCCTAGATCTTTTGAGATTCATTGAACTTTTCAATGGCATGTTTCAATCTCGAGTGTGCCCTTCAGGTTTTGTGACTGGGATGCCAGACATCAACAATGGGAGAAATTCACGGGAAGTCATATTCATTAGAAAAGCTTGGTTTGGGAAGATCATTGTTGTCTAAACCAGACATCAACAATGGGAGAAATTCACGTAAAGTTGATTTAAGTCCTTAATATAACACCCAATATGATATATTAAGGCTAGGACCCAACAAACTATTTTATAACTTGGAAGAGGGATGCTGTAATCCAAGCTATAAAATATTTGAAGGTAGGTGAATGACGATTCACCAATTTCCACCAAGATAAACGAAATGTATTATTAGGTTTTAATTGGTTTTGAAACTCCTAGATTCTTTTGAGATTCATTGAACTTTTCAATGGCATGTTTCAATCTCGAGTGTGCCCTTCAGGTTTTGTGACTGGGATGCCGAGGATCACAAAACAAGGTGTGAAGTAACCATGCAAATATACTTGGTACCCTTAATATTTACCCCTCAATCGATGTGCCGGTTAACCACACGAGCTCCACCGATACTATGATAAATATTACGTTACCCTTTGCCTACTTTGTTAAATCCAGGTTAGTGTGCCGGTTAACCACACATGCTCCACTAACGGTTTAAACAAAGTGCAAAGTGTAATTTCATGGATTAGCACCTTATTCACATTTTCCTAAGTAACTAAGATTGGGAATTTATAAGTGTTTAGTTACTTAGTATTTATCATTAATACTTTTAATGAAGGGAGAATTATAGTCCTTGTCCTACCCGTTCGGCTAACGACCCTCCACCAGTCAAGGAAGCGGTGGGTGAGAGTGGACACCCATTAAACTGCCATTTTATAGGCAGTAACCTTATACCCCCCTTATAGACCGGCTTCGTGAATGAGGCCTACTAACGGTAAGACTGACTTGCTCTTATACATATATTTATTATTAACTTATAATACTATAAAGTATAAGGGTTGAATTTTAACTTTTAAAATTCTAAGGGCTAACTTGGAATTAAAGTATTCATGGGGAAAACTTTACAAATTCCAAAACTTGAGGGCAAGTTTTGAAAATATTCAAAACTAATTAATTCCATAACTTATGTGTTTAAAGTAGTTTTAATTAAAAAAAACTCTTCAAGTTCCATAACTTGAGGACAAGTTATGGAAGACTTTAAACTAATAAAAGAATGTAACTTTTCTTTATTTTTGTAACTAATGGAACTAATTAAGGTTACACATTTTATCATTTAATGAAGTGACTCTTGAACCTCCATAACTTGAGGACAAGTTATGGAGTCATAAAACCATTTAATGAGGACAAGACTCTTCATTTTTGTAACCATTGCCAACTTTTTATGAGTTTTATGAAACTTAAATGTGACTTTTCATATAACTTGAGGACAAGTTACAAAAACACATTTTAGAATCAACTCTTAGATTAAAATGGATTGAAAACACATAATCAATTAACTTTTCTATTAATCTAATAAACTCATATGAACAAAGATAATTCACATCAAATTTTTTCAAGTAATTAGCATAACTTTTAAACTAATACAATTCGATTTTTCAGCTAATTTTGCAAGTATAACAAGAAAACAAGCCTTGGCTCTGATACCACTGATGGGTTATGAGCATTCTAACACTCCTAAGTGTACATGCAACCGTAAATACCTTGGATCTATGTTTTCTCTATTATACATACAATTATGAACATCCAAGGTATTATCCTAATCTAGCATACAAAATAATAAATATAACAAGATAGAATACATACCTCTTTGATGTAGAATGTCTTCATGAAGCTTGAGTGCCTAGTGCCCCAAGTGTGACGCCTCAAATGGTTCACACAACACCAAATACACTTAGAATAACTTGAGAGAAACTTGAACACTCCTTGAAATCGTCTAGCCCTCACACTCACACATTAGTGCACGATTTCTTGAGCCATGGGATTCTTTTATATGGTGGCTATTAGGGTTACACCATGTAACTCATAACTTTACCCATTCCTTATGCTCCATGGATTTTAACCTCCATGGAGTATCCATGGGTCACCCCATGGACTTAGTCCAACATAAGAAATCTTGGATCACAAGCCCATATATATAAGAATGAATGATTTACACAATCAACCCATATATTTAATTAGTCTCCTTTTGATCACTTAATTAATTCCAAATTAATTCTTGATCAATACTAATTAAATAACCTTATTAATATATTAGAACTTATAATATATTAACAAACCTTAAGTGTTATTTCTCTCATTATAGTCTATCCAAATGCATGATGCCATGCAACCCAAATGGACCATGCCGGGTCGGGTCAAGTCTTACCAATTATAGTTATGGACTTAGACATTAATCCAACAATAAGAGGACTTGTATTTCTTCAAATAACAATAGTGATCCATCTCACATCTGCTGTACCCATTCCTCTACATGAAGCTATCAAACTTCAAGTACCACTGCCTTGGAGCCTGCTTCAAACCATACAGACTTTTCTTTAGTTTGCACACCAGATTTTTCCTTGCCAACTGTGGGAAAACCTTCCGGTTGTGCCATGTAGATGTCTTATTCAAGGTCACCATGGAGAAAAGCTATTTTCACATCTAGTTGATCTAGATGGAGATCTTCAGAGGCCACAATTCTTAAAACCATTCTAATTTTAGTCATCTTCAAAACTGGAGAAAATATCTCATTATAATCAACCCCCCTCTTCTGTTGGAAACCCTTGACTTCCAATATTTCCTTGTATCTCTTGGTGCCATCAATCTCATCCTTAACCCGAAACACCCACTTGTTTTTCACTGCTTTCTTCCCTACTGGGATCTTGACCAAGGACCAAGTGTGATTCTTGTCAAGTGAGCTCAATTCTTCTTCCATAGCCTTCTTCCACTTTATGGATTCTTTCATCCTCAATGCTTCTTGATAAGCCTTAGGTTCACCATTCTTAGTTAGAAACTAGAAGTTTGTTGAAGGAGAATACCTGACTGGAGGCCTTCGTACTCTAGTGGATCTACGGATGGTAGGAGTTTCAGTTTCTACACCTTCATTCTCTGAACTACTATCATCCATGCTCCCATTATCTCTAGTTTCATCAGAGCTCCCACTGGTTCTTGAAATTTCACCTATCTCTGGAGTACTAACAAGTTTTATAATGTCATCTTCTGAAGTTTCTTCTAACTAAACTTGTTCTTCCTTTTCTGGTTGTTTGTTACTGCTTAAACCCTTAGCAAGTTCATCCTTCTATAGCACATTCTCATTGAACACCACATCCCGACTTCTGATAACCTTTGTGTGCTCGTTATCCAAAAAGTGGTATCCCATGTCGTCCAACCCATAGCTTATGAAGGTGCACTTCCTTGACTTTTCCTCTAACTTGTTTTGTTGTCACCCAACAAAACAAGTAAAGCACTTCAGACAAATATCACAAACAAACTTCGGTGAACTCACAAAGCTTCTGAAAAATGTAAATAAAAGGAACACGATATTTAATTTGGTTCGGTCAAGATGACCTACTTCCACGGGTGAACGAGAGAGAGAGAGAGAGAGAGAGAGAGAGAGAGAGGATTTTATTAACTTTCTGGAACTATTACAAGCACTCAAAATTGTATCTCACTTTGAGCTCTCACATAAATCTAGCGATTTACAATGATGGGGGTATGAGCTTATTTATACTTGAGGGATCAAAGCTAAAACCCTAATGGGCCAAGTCTATTGGCCCATAGGCCTATGAATGGTGACAACCAATCATATTCCGCCATGCAACATCTTTTGGAACATTCTTCCATCTTGAGCATCATAGATGTTTTGGTCTAAAAAAGAACAATAAAAAATCAACCAAATTGTATTAGAGGCTATGATGTTCAGGGTAGAATGAATATGAAATGATGATCAAAGTGAAACGAGTGATTTACTAGGAAAGCCCTTGATCCTTGTTAGGATCTCCGACATAAAACCTTGGGAGGTGATAATGATCACCTGCCTTGATAGTTTTATTGATTGAAAATGATTATTACAGAGATGTATGTATGAAAAGAAAGTACAAGTATCGTAGTTCTACTAAGTTTCGTGTGTGGTGTGATGAATACATGTGTTTCTTATAGTCTAAAGCTAATAACAAGAAGTCCAACAATTCTGGGATCCTCCAAGATCAACTTATAGACGTTACTTGACTTGGTCTTCCGGGTCTTTTGCATGGTCACGACGACTATTCGTTGAGAATAAGTCTTTGGCTGACTATTTCTGCACATGTGAGAAAAATAACAAAGCATATAACCGTTATAAACGTTAAAAGAATAAATGATAATAGTCGGGATCCTGAAGTATTTTTGCGGATCCTGAATGTAATTATGAGATCTTGGCCCTAACAATTGCCCCCAAATTATTTCTGCGAAATATTTTGGAGTTAGTTTGCCAAAATTTAAAGGGATATTTTAAAAAATAAAAAAGAAAATAAAAGTGATAAGGGATTTTGAATTTTAAACCCTAACGAATAGAATTTATCCGTTCAAAAACCATAATTAACTGGTCAAATCGACCTTTCTCTTTCTTCTGCCATCAACATAAATAGAGGCAATCGATTAGAGTTATTCTTCCCCGCATCTTTTAGCTTTCATCCAAGGGTTTATCAGTCATCTTTGAAGGTACACTTCTCACTTATCTTCCTTAGTTTCCTTTTTACTTACCATGGGCAAGAAAATGATCGTCTCTCAAAAGAACATTCTCGCTCCTCCCGAGGATAACTTTATCGATCAAAAGATCCTGTCGTACGACGATATCTTCTCTTTTGATGAGGGTGATATCGA
The DNA here is from genome assembly GCF_052849685.1 of Lactuca virosa. NCBI lineage: Eukaryota > Viridiplantae > Streptophyta > Magnoliopsida > Asterales > Asteraceae > Lactuca > Lactuca virosa. Next base: position 451,049,972 of record NC_136430.1, read on the forward strand.
GTCGTTGAAATCGGCCTGTGCTTTCTCCGATGACACTGTTTTCAAACCTTTCAACCTGATTTCATTTCCTCCTCTTGGGGCTGCTTTCCCGAATACCCCTTTTATTTGGGCTTGAAGTACCCTTTTCCTGGAATCATCTCCAAATTCTTCGAGGTTACTAAAACTCCTACATCCAAGCCATGCCTATTGTTTGGAGGATCTTGTTCTAGATCGATAATATGAACCAGTCCAAAAACCTAGCCATAGGTTTGGCTAAGTTGGCTCATGTGTATGATCTTACTACCTTTGGAAGATCCCATTTTCTTCTCAGACTCAAATCTCACAAGTCCCCTCTCGTTCTGAAAACAAAACACAATGACAGAGCATGGAAGGAAAAATACTTTTTTATGAGACGTGATTCGATCCTTGATGGGGATTCCCTACCGAAGACCTGGGTTAAAAAGGGAAGGAACAATTTATTCTTGTACTGAGGATCATGTAATTCACTTTTCATTATTTTGTTTGTTTTTTTGCATCTTTCAGGTTTGAAGAACTCATTCCCATTGCTGAGGATACCGAAGAAAAGATAGAGAAGTTCCTTGCTGTTTCCATAGTTGATAGGTCTTGCAAATTTGATTGCTCTAGTCTCCAAGAAGGTTCCTCCACCACTGCGCTAATGGCTACTGGTAAGAGTTCTTATTTTTCCTATAATAGTTTAGAATTAGCAAGGATCCTGAACTATTGAGGATCTTGTGTGATGTGTAGGATCCCAGGTTACTCGCTCCAATACCCAATTTGGTTTGTCTGATCTCGAAGATGATATGTCCAGCGGCCTGATTGTAGTCAAGAAAGAAAAAACTGCCTTTCCTCTTCCTCTCAAGAAATCTCAGATTGATCTTACTGTGAAGACCCCGGGTTCTCGAAAGAGGAAGACTTCAGACGCCACATATATGAATCTGGAGAATCTTAGAGCCGAGGAGGCACTTCAAAAGTTGCTTTCTTTTTCCCAAGCCGTAAGTGTTCGTGTGATATTAGTTTCTGACTCCTACTTGCTTTCGTTGACGCTATGTTTGTTTCAGGTTTTTGCTCATGTCTCCCAGTCTGTAGCCGATCTAAGGATCCTGGATGAGGGGGATGAGCGAGCTCTGAAGGAGCTGGAGAAGGAATGGAAGGCGACTAATGAGGATCTTCTTAAGAGGGTAGATATTATGAGCAAGGAGAAGGCTGAGAAAAAGGAAGATCAAGTTGCAGAGATGGAGGAGGTGATTGCGGAGGCGAAGTCCAGTGCTGTTATGGCTGTCTGGGAAACCAAGATCAAGTTAGTTGATGATGTCGCCAATGCATGATCCTGGGATCTGGTGGGGTGGCATGAAGCACTGGCCAAGTTGACTTGTAAGCTTGTGAATACCAGTCAGGATCCCGAGGGACAGCCGTCAAATGTGGATGAGGTGGAGAAGAACACATGCGATGATAACCAGTTAGCGGTTTAGGCTTGTAAAAATTTGGTTTAAGTAGTTTTTGATTTTAAGGGTTGTAAGACAATGTTACTATCTTTTTTCTTTTGCGTGGGGTTGGTGGGAAACCCCTTAATGCTATGGTTGTTTTAATATTTCTTTTCATGCGTGATTAAATTGCGTGGTTGTAGTAGTAGGATTTTTGAGGATCCTTATAATCAGGATCCTAAGGAGTTCAAGGTTTACAAGAACTCTTAGGATCCGAATAACTTGAAAATAGTTAGTAATCCATTTAGGATCCCAAAACGGTCGAGATCCATTTAGGATATACCTTCGATTATATAAGAAATACAATGTGACATCCCCAAATTCACGGTCATTTTAAAAAATTTATTTATGCTTATTTGAAAATCAGAGTATTCATTTTTAAAGAATAATATTGCAGAATTTGTTCCCAGAAAACATGATAAATATATTATCAAATCATTTCCAAAGAAATGTATTTTGTTTATATTAAAACGTTGGGATGTCATCGTCAATACAAAAACATAAGCATAAACAAACCTTACATTCATTTACACTAGTGATTTACATCCCCTTTAATCTCTCAGTGCAATGTAGCTTCGTATCGACGCCTGTGATACAAATAAACTGAGCGGGTCAGGTTGGGAAACTTGGTGAATACATAGGGTTTTCAACCGACAATAATAAAGTTATTATGTTTCATTATCAAACAATCAACCCAATTACTCATCCCCACTATCTTCTTTATTCTTAAGTATCTTCCCTAAGAATAATCTATTCCTTAATGTTTATTCCTAAGGATTGTCCTAAGGAATAGGCACGAAGTCCATCGCTGCCAGTGTTTATTTAACAGTCACTAAGTCCATAGCTGCCGATGTTATCTGTTAGGCACTAAGTCCATGGCTTCCGATGTTATCTGTTAGGCACTAAGTCCATAGCTGCCAGGGTTTATCTCTTTTATTGACATTATTATTTTAGGGAGTCCACCCACAATATACGTCAATGGGATTTTAGAGTACATCAGGTGAACATATCATTCACAACACCTACAGGTTACCAGCCTGCTAGTATTCCACTAGACTGTCTTGAATAGTCTGTGGTTGTCATCTATACTCTGCTAGATGACTAGGCCATCACGTGGGTCATCGCTTCTTATCATCTTTCACCTCTCATCATCTATATCATCTTTCATCTCTCATCATTCATCTCATATTTCATCTCTCATATCTTCTCATCTTTAATCTACCCATCTTTACCCATCATAATTATAGGTATAAAATACGTATACAGTTTAAATCGAATAAAACATGTGTATTCTATTCATGCAGCATAGATATCAAGAACACATATAATATGCACACATAGCACGTAATATATATTAAATACTTCATATATATGTGTAAGATGAAAGTAACTATAAACTCACTTGTTAAAGTGATGATTCCAGACTCGGACAACGCTTCACTTCTAACAATTTTATTTCCTTCGACGAAACCAAGTATTATTACCACTAGATTTTAGTCTAATATTTATTGCGACTATTTACGAGCGATATTGTTTTATAAGTGTTAAACAATACTTTGCAACTACTATGTAAAGACAGGGGCCATACATGAAACACCGGAAGGAAGGACCATTTTGGCATTTAGGCACTTCTGAAATCCAACAACCCTATGCGACCCTTCAAACTAGATTCCCCGTACCGCGAGTAGTTAAAAGATATTATAATAACACTTTGTATATTATATTTTATAATATATATATTGTTTATAAGTCCATAATATTGATATTGAACTTAAACATAAGCTATACTTAAAGTAGGGTAAGCATAACTTACTTACTAGGAGGTTTGGCTAGGAACCAGGCTCTCCGGGACTCGCCTTTAACACTTAGGAAGTGGAGGGAGAGTTTGGGTGTATTGAGAGAGAAATAAACGTTGAGTTGTGAAGAAAATGGATGATTTGCGCCTCTAATTCACGTCGTGAACTTAAAATTCACGTCGTGACCTTGCGTAGGCACCAAGGCTTCGCCTGGTGCTGACACGTGGCGCCGGATGCAGGTAAATCAGCTAATTTTAAATAAATCATAACTTTCGCATACGAGCTCTGTTTTTGATGTTCTTTTTATCCACACGTAGGTATTGACAAGATCTACAACTTTCCTTTTGACTCCATTGGCTAATTCTTGACCGATTATAAATTTATCAGTCTGAGAAAGTTACACTGTTAACGACCGTGTAAAATTCATAACTTCTGCATACGGAATCTGTTTTCGACTGTCTTTTTATCGTTTAACTCCTACTAATGAGATCTTCAATTATCATTTAGATCATTTTGGTTAAAAATCGACCGATCTAAAATTCGATTTTTGAGTTGTATACTACTATGTCAAATCTTAGAAAAATCATAACTTCCTCATACGCAGTCAGAGTTGGACGTTCTTTTTATCCACACTCTCGGTTTAACGTATACTACAACTACTTTCGTTTAGCTCCACAAGGCTAAAAAGTAATTTATAAAAAAATCACTTTTTACGTTACGCGGTGCCGTGCCGGTTTAGACGTAAAACTTCGACGGGTCATAAGTTCTTCGTTATAACTCGTATTTCAACGTTCTTTATATGTACGGAACGCTTGTGACATATAATATACTTAGTTAAGATTATTTATTCTAAATAATATTCTATTAAAAATTCGATTTTTGATGCTTATTACCTCTAAATTGACTAGCCCGAATCTGCGGGCGTTACAATTATCTCTCCCTTAGGATGATTACGTCCCAGAATCATCAAAAAAACTGGGCTTGTATAATGACTCCACACGTTATCTTTTCATCCTAGGTAATAATCGTAACTCTTGTGTCCTTTCAAATGAGTACCTAACTTTTGGACTTGACTGTTGGCGGTGCTCAATTTTGCACGTGTTGAGAGAAAAACTTTTGAGAAACACACTTGAACAAACGTTAGAACAAGTTATATAATGTGAAATAAAGTTTAACTCAAAGGATCATAAAGCTTAACAATAATAAGAAGTTAGAGTTGTTAGATAGTTAGATGATTAGGTGCGGAAATGTAATTGTGAAAATGTAAGGAAATATAAATGACAACAAGTATTATATCAAGTAAACACTAAGCTGATTCTTAACAAGGATTGCATTCAAACCAAGTTAGTAAGTGTGATCAGCTTAAAGTGATTAAGTCAAGAATGACTTGCTCCGAAGGAGAGATTGAGAGATCTTGAATATATATGATTATAAGTTTAGTAAGATCTTGAGGATAAGAGAGAATTATGATAGAGAGTAAGTAATAAGAGAGATGTGTGATAAGAGATGTAATTTTCATTTGAGGAGGAATACTCTATTTATAGAGTTCCGAGAACATTACAAGAGAATAAACAAAGACTATAATTCAAAGGAACTGTCCATGCAAGGCACACTGGACAATACATAGTAAATACATAAGTTAAAAAAACACTAAATCTTTGTTCCTATTGAGAAGGTTGCGGATGGCGTCGACACTTCTCATTGTGGTGACAGAAACAACATTGCGGTAGTGAGGAATTCGGATTAAGGTTCAAGATGGTCACTTTCTTGATTCAACAATTTCCCCTAAGTGACCTCTTCAACCTTTTCACTTGTTCAGTTTCAGAAACTTGATCAGCATCCACCAAAATTTTCTCACTTCACCCAGCCAAGTGATCCTTCTTGTGATCCCGAATTTTACTTCATCAATAGTGTGCTTCGATCTCTGCATCGAAGTCAGGGTGACTTCCAGTTGTTTGCGGGTAAAGCGGTGCATGGCTGTGATGGGGACGCAGTACTTCACATCGCTATTAACTCTTTTGAACAGAACTCCCAGTTCTGGAAAGTTGGTTGCACCCAAGGATCGCTCTTGATATCCTTCAGTATAAACAAGTGTGGGATCAAATCGAGGAAGGTTGAATTTTTGAACAAGGGCTGGATGAATATCAGCATCTATCTTGGCAAAATCGCACACTGCGCATCTCAGGTACGCACAGGCTTTTTCATAAGCAATCTTCATTTTGGGATGTTTCTCCGACTTGAGCTGAAACACCCTTGCAATTAAGAACACCTCTTCCGGATTCATACACGGAAAGTCAGCCTGAGTTCTGAGATAATCACAGCCTCTTCTTGTCAGAGTGTACCGGATGAACTCAGATTTCATGAACTTTCTGATCTTGTAGTTCTTGACTTCGGAAGGCTTATCACTTGACCATATATCCTCGAATTTAGATCCATGCTTTCCATGAAACTTGTTAAGACGTTCGAATTCCAGAGGTACCTTTGATCATCTGGGAGGCTTTGGTCGAAAGATTCAAAAACTGTGAAGAACATGGCATTTGGAGAGTTGGGAATATCCCAGTAACCATCTTCAGGAGGTTCGGCATACGTCAAGACTGGCCTGTAGTCTTCGTCCAGAAGTCTTTTTGATGGATTAACCCAAGAGTTGATGAGGGTTTCATCCATTGTCGTGTCGAAGCCATGATCTCTCCATATTTGTTCAACAAGCTTTGCTTCTCTCTAGTCTTCTTTGCGTTGTTTAGTTGTGGGAGAGTCATTGTTATGATCAGATGACATGGTTGGCTCGAGGTTTCGAAATTGAGGTGGAGTTTCTTGATGAGGAGAGTCATGTTGTTCAACTTGAATATGTTGTTGTTGCAGAGGGCGTCTGGGAGGAGATGACATCAGAGTGGGAGTTTTTGCTTGAAGAGTAATCAAGGTTGGAGATTGATGAGTCTCGATCCTTGGATGAGCAGATGCAAAATGAGATGAACCGAAGTGTGGTGTAGGGATTGCTGATTGAGATTGATGGAGCTGCGGTTCTGATCGTTCACTTCCCCCTTTTGAGGAAGTAACTTGTTGCTCCTCAAACCATTAATGGAGGCCATCAATCTTAGTGAAGACATTATTGAATTGAGACTTGAGAAGATCAGATAGTTGTTGATTGTCGGGGATCTTTGTGTTGAACAGCAGTTGATGGATGTCTTTTGTGAGCTTCAGAAGTTCTTGACCATGAAAGCTTGCGGTCAGGGAGCGTCGGAGGTTATTGATCGTGGATTGAAGCACTGCAATGGTTGATTTGTAAGCATTGTGAGTTTCCTCAACAAGCTTCTTGGATTGAACACCCTGATCAACAGTGGATGATTGAAGTCCGGTTTTGATTGCGGTGACTTCCTGAATAAGACGTTCAGCAGTTGCTAGGAACTCTTTGTGGTCTGCGGTTCTATTGTTATCCAGGTCTCGAATACCCATTTCAACTTTGAGTTATATCCTTTCAGCAGCCAGTCGTTCCATTGTCTCTAATCGTTCAAGGCATTCAGCAATGGACTGCGGACCAGCAGCTTCTGTTTGTTGTGGGGTTGTGACTGCGGCTAAGATATTGTTAACTTTCTCCTGAAGACTTAAGAATTCTTTGCGAGTAACAGCCAGCTTCTTCTTTTTCTTCTTCTCCTTTGGCTTGAAAGTGGACTGATGAGAACCGCTGGAGTCTTCTTCATCAAATACCATCATAAAATCATCTGATTGAGTTGGTTGATTTACTTCAGTTATATCCAGATCATCCAGACCAAAGGTTGGTCCGGAGCTAACTTCAATCGTTGTACCATCTTCATTGGATTCGTGGATTTCGGCAGTTGGAGGGGGCTTGGAAGGTCCTGCATTACCTTGAAGATTCTGAGCTTTCTGGATTGTTTCGGCCATGGTGGTCATCCAGTCTTGAACTTTGAGGATGGTGGCTACAGTCTTGGCGTTATTGATCGCATCCGCCCAGTATTTAGCAACTGTTTGTATTTCCTTCTCCTTCTGCTGTTGTTGTTTGGTTTGTTGATCCTTGCGGACCTGGAAAGCCTTACGGAAAGCTTCATACTTTTTGACTTCGGATTCAGTATTTGGTTGATACCGAACCCAAGAGTCATCAGAGTCATATCCGTCAAATCCTTGATGTCGCACCAGGGTGTCCCCCGGGTTCATGGATCCTTGCACATTTGTCTTCACCATGCCTAAACCACCTGATTGTAATGTAATCAGAGTAGGATTTCCTGAGCTTCCTTGGTCTCCTTGACCCGTAGTCAAGTGTGGCATCGACTCAGTTCTGGCTAGGGCTGAAGAAGTGCCCTGTGGTTGGGAAGGTGTAAGTGTTTGTGTGACGGAAAGAAGTATGGAGTGCAACTCCTGTGGTTCAAAGAAGTGAAGATGGGAAGCCCTGGAGACCTTAGGGAGTTTTGAGACAATTAGATCCTCTTGGGATTCAAATGGGATCGAGTCTTCATTATCATATGAAACATACACACTTGTTGTGTTTGAGTAGCTAGAGAGGGTTGAAGCGAGTCGGTCTGCAGGGACCGCAAGGACTACCAGAGTCTTTTGAGAGACTGAGGTATCTGTCGGATCACGCATATGGCTAGGACTTGGGTTGGTCTTTTGTCTGTTGTGTATAAGAGCTGGACCGAAGTCATCATCAGACTCATCGTCAATACTGACTGGAGGGCTTTGAGAATGAGCAGGAGCTTCATCCGAGGACACAATAGTTTTGCATTTCTTGGAAGTTTCACCTTTCTTGGATTTTCCGTGGGGGGCTTTCTTTGATGACACCAGTTTCTTTTGCCTTTTGGCAAGTGGTTGATTTGAGAGTGTAGTAGTAGTAGGGACTGCGGTACTCACTGGACCATGGGGTTCTGTAGAGGCTAATATGTTCTGACTGGGTAGAGGCGGGGTAGAAAGGTATGGGTCAATACCTTCCGTTGCCTCTATGTGATCTGTGACTTCTTTGGTTTCAAGTCCAACAGATATCAAGACGTGTACATGTAATCGTCGCAGAGGTCCAAAAATAGATTGGTCTTTCGAGAGTGTGTACCTTTTGAGATCGCGGGGGGATGAAGAAATTGATGTCATTGCCCATGCTGAGTCCGGCGTCCTTGTGGAGGTCTGAGATGCACAGAGACCAGAAACGTGCGAAGGTGAGTTCAGTAGGGTCTGCTTGTGGATTCTCCTTGGGAATGTACTGAAGAAAGTTATCCCATAAGATCTTCCCGTAGTTAACATCATTCCCTGTAAAGATGCTCCACACCAGTTCAAGTAGCTTGAGACCCATGTTGTCTATGCCTCCAGTTCTTCCAGAGAGACTCCGGATGATGAAGTGACAGACATATTGCCAGATCGCAGGCAGTTGGTTTTTCTTGAATTCACTAATGCCTTTCAGTTTCTTCTGGTATCCCATCTAATATAGGGTAGAGATGATGTCACTCGTGCTTGGAGAGTAAAAGCGCGTGGAAGGAAGAACACGATGATTGATTGCATCCAGGCACTTTTCTTTAGTCAAGATGACCAAAGAATCATCAACTAAGTTCAAATGAACTTCTTGCAGGTTGTTGATTGGGCGAAACGCAGAGAATGCACACTTGAAAAGGGTTGAAAGTGGAACAACATCAGTGAACGAATCAAAAGCTCCAAACAGGGGGTGAGAAGATATGAACTTGATCATCAGGCGAATGGATTTGTTGTAGGATGGATGATCTTCAAATATTGCCCTAAAATTGCTCGAAGCAATTGATTGCGATTGATTTCTCGTGGTGGATTCAGAACCAGTGGGTTGCACTCACCCTGATGCTTTGGATTGCTTCTTCGATACACCAGACTTCACCATTTTGAAAATATTTGAACAACTTGCAGAAAATTTTGATTTCAAGAAGATGAAGATCGTTTAAGAGTTTCAGAAAGCGTAAAGCTTTCTTGGGAGGGAAAAAGTGTTTATATAGTTCCGGATCTCAAAAGATTATTGAATTTACCCTATCTACAACTGTTAATGGTAAAAACCTTTTGGTTTTAACTATTATTAGCCACAAATAAAATAAAATAAAATAAATTGATTTTGTTTTTTTTAAGAGAACGGGGGCATTTAATGAAATGTCAGCCCATGTTGAAGATCATGTGGAGGGGGAGGGCTGAAAAACCGTTGGCTAATGGGGAAGTGGAAATAGATTAGACAGCTTGGGGAAGGTGATGTGATAGAGAAAAGGTAAAGGATTTCTTAAAATATTTCTTTAATGGGTAAAGCAAATTAATTGTCTTTTAACCTAAAATAGGTTTGACATGAAAAAGGTGATTTTGAAAGAAAATGAAACGTTGTATGCTACAAAAACAATATTTTGAGAATGTTTTTCTTATTTAACGACGATCATTAAATAGCACACAATGTTCCGAAATTTATGAAGTAGTTATTGAGAATTCATTAAATGTGACTGCGGATTGATTCTTCATTGCTAATGGATGGAAATGTGACTGCGGTAGAAGGAACTGAGAAACACTTGACAAGAGAGTCAGAAATAAAAAAAAATAAGGACCCAAAATATAAGTATGATATATGGTTGCGGTATACGAGGTATACTGAAACCATGTATGATAAATATATTTAACTAGGACCGCAACGGAGACCAGAGGTGGTCTGCAGTACCTATCAATTCAAAAAGAATTGTGGATCCGGTTTCATCACCCCTAACATTTGTAGAAAACTGTTGAGTTTTGTTGCATTAAGTGCCTTTTTAAACACATCTGCAATCTCTTCGTGAGACGGGACAAAAATCAGTTCAATGTTACCTTTGAGTATGTGGTCCTTGATGAAATGGTACCGAAGTTCAATGTGTTTCGTCTTCGAATGGTGAATAGGATTGTGAGAAATCGCTATAACACTCTCTGAATCACAATAAATCGGTATCCGCAACATTCTGTATCCGTAGTCCATCGGTTAGGTTTTCATCCATAGGACTTGAGAACAGCAGCTCGCTGCGGCCACGTACTCGGCTTCTGCGGTAGACAAAGAAACACAATTTTGTTTCCGTGAAGACCAGCTAACCAGTCTTCCTCCAAGAAATTGACAACCACCTGAAGTGCTTTTCCTATCCAATCTGCATCCGGCATGATCTGCATCTGTAAAGGCTTGAAGACTGAAGTCGTTCCCTGCGGGATACCATAGGCCGAGAGCTTTTCTTCCTTTCAAGTATCTGAAGATCTGTTTGACTGCGGTTAAGTGCGATATTTTGGGGTCGGCTTGGTACCTGGCACATAAGCCTGTTGCGAAGACAATATCTGGTCTACTTGCGGTGAGGTAGATCAAAGAACCAATCATTCCTCTATAAGTTATGTGGTCCACTGATTTTCCGGAAGGATCAACAGAAATCTTATATCCGAAGGCCATAGGAACCTTGGCTGAGGAACAATTATCCATTGCGTATTTCTTCAGCAGTTCAGGGGTATATTTCTTGATGAATGAATATCCCTTGAGGGACTTGTTTGTAGTGGTGTTGATTATGATGACATGTGCGGAATAAGAAAAGATCTAGTGAATCACCATGTAAACTCAAGAACACAAGGAGTAAATAAATCTGTGTAAGCTCATATTAGATCTAGAAAGGATATACAAATGGGTTTGTATAAATTTCTCTCTCTAGTCTAACACTCCAAAATGATCATTCTAAATATGAGTGTCACTCACTTCCTATTTATAGGAAAGACAACTCATTTACACATCAATAAAGGTAAGCCACATCCAAGCGTGACTTTGCACCCTAACATTGTTTTACTTGGAGTCCTAGAAAGAAGTTATTCCCTCTATTCATGCTCATTTGGAACTTGTTGGTCATGAGCATCGCAAATTCATCCACCATACCTTCATCTGTTGACCCGAAAATGATATCATCCACATAGATTTGAACAAGCATTAGGTGATTTCCATTTTCCTTTCAAAATAATGTGGGATCAATCACACCTCTTTTGTATCCTGACATGACAAGAAACTCAGAGAGAGTCTCATACCATGCCCTCGGTGCTTGCTTAAGACCATAGACTGCTTTCTGAAGCTTGAAACAGTAATCTGAGAACTCTAGACTTTCAAAGCCTGGAGGTTGTTGCAAGTAAACCTCTTCTTTCAATTCACCATTCAGGAAAGCACTTTTTACATCCATTTGGTGTACTTTGATATTTTTGTGTGCCGCATACGCTAAGAAGATGCGTATTGCTTCCATCCTGGCTACGGGGGCATATGTTTCATCGTAATCAACATCTTCTAGTTGACTATACCCCTTGGAAACTAATCTTGCCTTGTTTCGCACGATCGCACCGGATTCATCGAGTTTGTTTTTGTACACCCATCTTGTTCCAACAATAGTGTGACCTTTTGGCTTCGGAACGAGCTTCCACACTTTGTTTCTTTCATATTCTACTAACTCTTTTTGCATGGCAGAGATCCAGTCAGACTCCAGAAGAGCTTCCTTGATGCATCGAGGCTCGATTGCGGACATAAAAGTTGCATAGTGGCAGTGGTCTGTAAGATCATGAGAAGATCGAGTCTGTACGACTGCGGATGGGTTTCCGATGATTTGACCCGTAGGGTGTTCTTTTGTCCAGACATGTAACCGAGGTAATTGATGATCAGCAGCTGCGGTGGAAGGAATGTCAACAACATCATAGGATTCCGCGGTAGGAGACGGCAGTTCCCCCTCGACTTGTGAGTAGCCTGCAGAAGTGTCTTGGACTTGGACTATAGGATTTGGATCAGAATGAGGTTCCCCCTGGATTGCGGAATGGGAGTCCCTCTTGAACCGAAGATGGTTCCCCCTAGAATAAAGAATGCGTGATAACCCTTGGATCAGTTCTTGTGTCAATATTTTCTTCTTCATCGGAGTCTGAGAGAGCATTTGAAGGAGTAGAGACTCTGCGGGTGGAAACCGGAGCTGCGTCTTCAATCACTGGAACCTCGATGGTTGTCGTAAGAACCGGAGTAGTGTTTTCCCCCTCAACCGGCGAGGTGGAAGTTCCGTGAAACAAGTCATTAGATATGGAGGGTCCAGAAACTTCTGCGTGTTGTTGTTGAGCTTCTGGAGACACAAGAATTTCGGACAGTTGAGTAGTCTCTACGGGGTCAAAAAGGTCATCATAGTAAACTTCAACTATGTTGAGAGGACCCGAAGAGGCTGGGATATCATTTTCTAGGATTGCTTTCCTTTCACTTGAAGGAGCAGTATTGCGGACATAATAGTCATCGTATTTGACATCGAAACTTTCAACTATTAGTCGTGTGCGTCTGATAAGAACTCTGTATGCCACCTTGTTTGTTGAGTAGCCCAGAAATATGCCTTCATCTGACTTCGGTGCAAATTTGTTAAGGTGATCCTTATTGTTGATCACAAAACATCTACACCCAAATATGTGAAAGAATCGGACATTCGGTTTTCGTTTGTTGAGGCCCTCATAAGGTGTTTTGTTGAGACGCTTGCAGACAATGCTTCGGTTTTGAACAAAGCATGCCGTTGCCACTGCTTCGGCCCAGAACTATAGAGGAAGGTTTGCAAAGTTTAACATGGACCTGGATGCTTCTACCAGAGTACGATTCCTTCGCTCTACTACTCCATTTTGTTGCGGTTAGTTTGGGCACCCAAACAAGTTTGGAGCTTGGGGTTACAAGTGAATTCTTCCTAGATGCATGAACAGGGGTTGTGGGGACAGATTTCGTATCAACTTTAATACCTAGACCTGGGTGTTTTGAAGTCTTTTGAGAATTACGAGGTTTCTGAAAGTTACAAAGTTTTGGAGGATTATGAGGTTTTGGAGGATTACGAGGTTTTGGAGGATTACGAGGTTGGACTTGATTTGGTCTTTTATGATGATAAAATCCAAAGGTAAGATTTTTCTCATTTAGCCAGACACCGTACCTGGTCAGCGGTCCAGAGGGTGTGGTGTGAGGCTTGTGACTAGTCCGAGAATGAGATTTGACTGAGTTGCCCTTGGGATTTGAAAAAGTTTGGGCATTGGACTTTCTCCTAGGTTTTGATCTTTTGTCAAATTGACGTGACTTTAAGAGTGTAGGAGTTGGCAAAATTCCTTTCCATTTTGGGTCATATGAGGAATAGTTTTGAAAACGATATCTGTGAAAAGACTTGACACTCTTTTGGGACTTTTCAGAAGGTTTTGAAAAAACTTTTGGAACAGTACAATCCTTTTTGTCTGTTTTCTCGATTGGAGTGTTTTTTGAAATCTGATTTGAGATGATATGTTTTTCAAGACCCTTTTGTTTTGAGATTTTGGTTTTGGTTTTTGAAAGAGTTTCACGCTTTTTCCTAAGAGATTTGAGTTCCTCTTTGAAAGTCTGTTTAGCTTGAGTTTTTAGGGAACCGCAGTCAGTAAGATTTAACTGCGGTTTCCTAGAAAATTTTGACTCCTTTTGAAAACGAGGATTTGAGTCATTTGAACTAGAGGATACAGGACTCTGAGAGCATTGACCATCTTCAAAATTTTATGTGGGCAATTCATGAAGAATTGGCTGGATGGTTATAGTTCTTTTGACTTCGGTCCGAGGTAAAGAGGATTGAACAACCTCAGAGTAAGTCAGATATAGTTCCTTAGTGGGACACTTTATGGATGGTAATTGCGGTTTGAGACTGCAGTTTGAGGAACTACGGTTTGAGGGCATAGTTGGACAGTTCACAGAGACTTCCACAAGGAATTCCTCATCGACAACGGATGAAACCTGAGAGTTAGAATCAATTGTGCCAATGATGGGTATTTGATCACCTAGATGATCCGAGGTTTCAGGAAGAATCTCCTCGACGACACAATTATTACTCAGATTGTGAAGTCTACCAAAGTGAACTCTAATGTCTTCGGGAAATGTTTTGTCATTCACTGGGAAGTCAAACTCTTGGTCCGGAGGAACATAGGGACAGTCTTTGTTAAACCGGGGTGATGAGTCCTTTTGGTGGAGTACCCATTGGACCAACCCTAATTGTACGTATTGTCTACGGTTCCATTATTAACAAGATTTTCAATGGCTTCACTTTCAGTAAACAATTTTTCAATCAACAAATTCAAACGTACAATTTCCTTTTGTCCTAGATCCCTCTGATCTAAAGCTATTCCTAATTGGGTTTCACATAAACTTTTTGCATCTTTTTCTAATATTAAGTCTCTTTCTAACATGGTCACCTTAAGTCTTTTGTCTTCTAGACGTCCTCTTACATGGAACATTTCTTGGGACGCTATGTTCTTTTCATCTAGGGCCTTGTTATAGTCTGAAAGGACGGCAACACAAGTTTCATTAAGTTTGTCCAGAAATGGTTGACAATCATGCATGTTGTAATGAAGAGTTTGAATCATAAGTTTTACCTGTTCGACTATGCTCATAGTTCATTAAGCAGTAGTTCTTTTCCAGTTTTCTCGAACCATCTTCATCAGCAGTTGCCAGCATGCAAATTTTACCCTTGCCCTTGATGTTGAAGTCTTCATCCTCATCCCCTGATGACCATACTTGATGATCTCTTTTCACCTGGGCCACATATGCCCTTCCCTTTTCCGTTTCATCCATCTCATGTGCCATTCGTAGATAAAAGGCTTTGTCCTTCACTACATTTGCTTTACAGTCCTAAGCAAAATGATTCTCTTTGTTGCACTTATGACAAATGACAACATCTTCTTTAACTTCGGTCGAGGGATTGGAGTCAGTTGGTTTAACAGGTTGCGGTATCTCCTTGGCTTGATGAGAGTTCAGAGGTTGCGGACATTGGTGAGGGTGTTTTGGGTATCGAGGGTGATTGTTTTGAGGGTTGAAGTTTCGGTTAAAGGGAGGCTTAGTGAACTGCAGATTTTTGCGAAAGGAGGTTGGAGGTAATCGATTGAACTGCTGACTAACAAGAGCAATAGCATTCCAGAATTTCTCTTCATCATCATACTCTATGTCAGCTTCGTAAGACTACGGTGGGTTTTCATAGGAGAGAGAGTAAGGTTGAGGAGTTATGTTTTGCGGAGTCTGGGCCATGAGAGCAAGTGGCCCTCCGAAGTCAGCACAATCTTTGAGCACGGTTGATTCTTATGCTTGGAGTTCTCCGTATAGTTTGAAAAGAGAGAGTGAGTGAATCTTCGTATCACCTTGGACTATCATTTTCGTGGTAGTCTAGTGTTTTCCCAAACCATTAAGAAATTGGAGATTAGTTTCATGATTGCTGCGGACAGTGCCAACATTTGACAACTTTGTAACAATGAGGTTGAATCTTTTGAAGGAGTCCGCAAGGCTTTCACCCACATGAGCTTTGAAGTTATTGAACTCGTTGAGTGCGGTGGTGAGCTTCTTATCTTGTGCCTGCTCAGAACCTTCATACAGGTTCTTGAGAACATCCCAGATCTCTTTGGCTGATTTGCAATTGATGATGATGTCGAAGTTGTCAGGAGCAACTCCGCAGGATATTTCATAAAAGGCAATTGCATCATTTTCCATTTTATCGAGATCATCCTTAGTGGGACGATTCATGGAAGGTTGGCCTCCTCCAAGTCTGGCTTGAGCACCGTCGGCTTGAACTGGAGTAAGAATAGGGACATGAGGATCTTCTTCTACAGATCTCCACACATCTCGTCCATGTCTTCTTAAATATCTCTCCATCCTTTGGGACCAGTGATGATATTCATTTTCCACCAGTATTGGAGCTCTATTCGAACCTCCAACACTGTTGGAAACGTTAAGAGATAATGCTTGTGCCATATTTCCTTGTTTTGTAATTTTTATTTTTATATTTTTTTAAGAGAAATGAGCTTTAGTGGTATAGAAGGCTTTTCAAAATCAGAGTTTTGTTCAAAAAGCAACCACTTTGGCTCTGATACCAATTGTTGAGAGAAAAACTTTTGAGAAACACACTTGAACAAACGTTAGAACAAGTTATATAATGCGGAATAAAGTTTAACTCAAAGGATCATAAAGCTCAACAATAATAAGAAGTTAGAGTTGTTAGATAGTTAGATGATTAGGTGCAGAAATGTAATTGCAAAAATGTAAGGAAATATAAATGACAACAAGTATTATATCAAGTAAACACTAAGCTGATTCTTAACAAGGATTGCATTCAAACCAAGTTAGTAAGTGTGATCAGCTTAAAGTGATTAAGTCAAGAATGACTTGCTCCGAAGGAGAGATTGAGAGATCTTGAATATATATGATTATAAGTTTAGTAAGATCTTGAGGATAAGAGAGAATTCTGATAGAGAGTAAGTAATAAAAGAGATGTGTGATAAGAGATGTAATTTTTATTAGAGGCGGAACACTCTATTTATAGAGTTCGGAGAACATTACAAGAGAATAAACAAAGACTATAATTCAAAGGAAGTGTTCATGCAAGGCATACTGGATAATACATAGTAAATACATAAGTTAAAAAAACACTAAGTCTTTGTTCCGGATGAGAAGGTTGTGGATGGCGTCGACACTTCTTGTTGCGGTGACAGAAGCAACATTTCAGTAGCGAGGACTTCGGATTAAGGTTCAAGAGGGTATGTTTCTTGATTCAACAACACGTGCTCTTCGTACTATGTTAGACTTTCAATTGTAACATTCGAGTTACAAACTTGATCCTTATTGGAGACTCCTTCTTCTTCTTAACAGACTTAACTTAAGATAGGTTCTTTCCTTCGATTACCATAATTGACCGATGGATCATGGTCTAATGACCTCACGTCGTATGATGCAACGCTTAGACTCGGGTCTTTTTGATTCAGATTCTAGTATGGAATATACATTCCTCCATGTTCTAATGTGATATAATCACATTATATCATGTATCACTTCTAGCTACAAGCTTCTTACTTTAACAATGATTGCAATACTTTTATTGATTGCTTCGATTATCTTTCACTTCAATCTTCTGGCTTAAGTCGGACGCTACATCGAACTTGGTTCTCTGAACCACGTAGAATACATATCTTAGTCGGACTCGATATGATATGACCACTAGGGTCGGAATTATAATCATCTTCTTAGTCATTACCGAAACAATGGTAACGACAAACATACAAAACATAATTAATTACTAGCGCCTTGGTAACCTTGTGACTTTCCTTGATCCAAGTGCGAGTCCTGTGCTTCCGGTAGTATAGGCCTCTACTACCATTCACACCTACTCATACTCGTGTCAAGTATTGTCTTGCAGTTTTCCAAGTTACCATACAAGAATTTCACATAGTCATTTAACACATCAGATAACATAACAAAGGTTTATATTATTTCTTGAAACAATTACATAGATGTTCAAGTTCAACCTATACTATGCCTCTATTAGGCTACACCACATGATACTATCCACTTGGCTACTTCATATCTTGATCTTCAGATATAAAGTCCTCACTCCTGATTCCTTGCATTGTCACCTACTTCATATCTTGGAACGAAGTATGATTCATCTTTTAATTTAACCTTTTCAACAATTCACGATTCGTCTTCTTGGCCAAACAAATGCACCAAGATGTCCTTGGAGGATCAATTATGATATGGTTTTTCATAATCATTAAGATAATCATAAAACATGATACTGAAGTACTCTCCCATCTTTTCAGATTGGAGAAACTTTTATCTTTCTGCCTAATTTGGTGCATGGAGATTCTCTCTCAAGAGCCACCTTTGTCCATGGTGTGTTGTGATTCCATTTGAGGCATCCACACTATTGGTGCTAAGCTCTTTAAGCCAAATACAACAAGGTTTCAAGCTACATAAAAGGTATGTCATCCTAACTAGTATTATATATTGTTTATGTCAATCACATGCTAGTTATAGGGTTAATGCTTTGGAAACACCATTACATGTATAATTAGAGAAAACATAGATTCAAGGCATCTAGGGTTGTATGTGCAACATAGGATGTTGTAGTATACTAAAACCCATAAGTGGTATCAGAGCCATGGGTTGTTTCCTATTATACTTGATGTTTTATAAATTTTCAAAGCAAGAAAATCGAAAATTTTGCCTTCTGCCCAGTGAACTCGCCTAGTCCACTGGGTGACTCGCCGAGTTGGTTGAAGATGGCCTTGAACTCGTCGAGTGCAGTAAGCAACTCGATGAGTTGGCTGTCCAAACAACATAATTTTCGACTTTTTGGCCTGTTTTGGATTAGAATCATTACCACAAAATGTTTTAGTTCATAAATTTGATTTTGTTTCTATGGTAATGATTTTGTGCATCCAAAACCAAGGATAATTGTCAAAGTCTCAAGATTTGTGTTAGTTTATGTGATTAGCTAAGTTCTTGAAAATTGTTGATATGAATTATCTTTGCTTATGACTTTGATCTTGTTCATAGAAAAATTATTTGATTATTGTGTTAATTGGAATAACTGATCTTAATGTTTTTTATGACTCCATAATTTGTCCTCAAGTTAGGGAAAATGAAGAGTTTTTCATTTAAAAGCACATTAAGTATCATAGGTTATGAAAATGGAAGAGTCTCTATTTTTAATGTCATCATAAAATGTTTTTTATGTCTTCCATAATTTGTCCTCAAGTTATGGAACTTGAAAAGTCTTCCATAAAAACCATATTAAACTCATAAGTTATGGAAACCAAGAGTTTTTGAATTGTTCAAAACTTGGCCTCAAGTTTTGGAATTTGTAAAGTTTCCCCCCATGAATACCTTAATTCCAAATTAAACCCTTAGAATTTTAAAAGTTTAAAATTCAACCCTTATACTATTATAGTATTATAGGTTTAATATTTATATATATATATATATATATATATATATATATATATATATATATATATATATATAAGAGTAAGTCAGTCTTACCGTTAGTAGGCCTCATTCACGAAGCCGATCTATAAGGGGGTATAAGGTTACTGCCTATGAAATGGCAGTTTAATGGGTGTCCACTCTCACCCACCACTTCCTTGACTGGTGGAGGGTCGTTAGCTGAACGGGTAGGACAAGACATTAATTCTCATTTAATTAAAAGTATAATGATAAATACTAAGTAACTAAACTCTTATAAATTCCCAATCTTAGTTACTTAGGAAAATGTGAATTTGGTGCTAACCCATGAAATTGCACTTTGCACCTTGTTAAGTCGTTAGTGGAGCATGTGTGGTTAACCGGCACACTAATCTAGGACTGACAATGTGTGGAAACGGGTAGCTTGATGTTAATCATAGATCAATGGAGCGTGTGTGGTTAACCGACACATTGATTAGGTGGTTGTAACATTAAGTGTACCAAGTTAATTTGCATGGTTATTCACTCCTTATTTGTGATCCTCGGCATCCCAGTCACAAACTTGAAGGGCACAATCGAGATTAAAACATGCCGTTGAGTAGTTCAATGAATCTCAAAAGATCTAGGAGTTTCAATTCATTTAAAAACCTAATGTTAAATTTCCTTTTTCATGGTGGAAATTGGTAAATCGTCATTTACTTACCTTCAAATATTTTGTAGCTTGGATTACGGCATCCCTCTTCCAAGTTATAAAATATTGTGTTGGGTCCTAGCCTTAATATTTCATATTGGGTGTTATATTAAGGACTTAAATCAACTAAACTTGAATTTCTCCCTCATATATGTCTAGTTATGACAACTATGGTCTTCCTTATCCTTTTGGATAAAGCTATCCTAATGAAGATGATATCCCAAATGGTAATCAAGGTGAAAGATTAATCCCTTTGTTGTGCATTAATGGGAATGGAAATCATACTTCACTTCCTCCACCTCCTCCAATTATTCTCCCAACCCACAAGTTCTTGAAAAGTTCAAGGCCAGTCAATCCCTATTGGCAAGCAGTGTCTATATGCACTCACGTCTTGGAGATGAAGTCACATATTGACAGACTGGGAGATTTGGGTGTCAAAGTCTCAAGGAAGTTGACTGTTGACTAGGTTCTTCAATCACTTTCCGAGTCATATAGTGAGTTAAGGACTACTATGTGACATACCACGACATGACCCTTATCGATCTTACCTATTTGCTTGTTGTTGCTGAATCAGAAATGATTTGGAGCACTGGTAAAGCAAATTTCTACTTCCCAAACTTACATGGACATTGACAATGGAAACATTGGAAGTCCAGAAGAGTCTTCTCTTCCCAATGGAAAGGGATCGGCCATAGTCAACTCGGTTGACCAAATGGTAAAGAGAAAGGCTAAGTCTGAGATAGTCCCATGTACCATTACCAAAGAGTCCATATGTTTCTATTGCCAAAGGAAGGAGTATTGGTTGCGAAGCTGCCTTATTTACCTGAAAGTTCACTATGATGGTAAAAGTCAAATTTGACTATGCTTCAGGTAAAGTCCACTATCTAACTCTATTAAGTTCCTATTTGGAGATTCTTATTACATGATGTGACTAGGTCGCAGGAGAGGAAACTTAGAAGAAGAGTATGCTGAATCTGATCGTGAAGATGGATTTCGATCGCATGATTCGAAGATCAGAATTTTGAGCTGCTGCTTAAGAGTCATGATAGATTGCTTAGGAATGGATAACAACATAGTTTTCATATGTATTTGCATTGTAAGGATAAGTTTTTTCCGCAATTTTAAAATAAAAGGAAAATTTTTGATTTTATTTATTTTAAGTATCCTTACAATGGGATTTGTGAAAATTGTTGTTTATATGATTCCATTGACAACAATATTGGAAAATGGATTTGATTATTTCGTTTGTGGTAGTGTCATAATTTACCAAATAAGGAAAGATTTTCATCACCCAAGTTTCAGTTGGATAGAAACTTGGAATCATGCAACCTGTATTGTATGATGAATGACAATTTTCATCTTTGGGAAATTAAGACTAATTCCTTGTTCACATGTATATGTGAATCAAGTGAAGGACTAGGAGATCCAGTACGCTAGGTTGTGCGCTGATCAAGTCCACCACAAAGAACGATAAGGCTATTCGTCATGATTTACTAAAGTTTAGTAAATATGGTTATGCTTACAAGTTTAAGTGTAATTCTGAAACATTGGAAAAGTGTCAATGTATGACAGAACAAATGAGTAGAATCAAATTAGGCAGAAAGATAAAAGTTTCTCCAATCTGAAAAGATGGGAGAGTACTTCAGTATCATGCTTTATGATCATCTAAATGATTATGAAAAACCATATCACAATTGATCCTCTAAGGACATCTTGGTGCATTTCTTTGGCTAAGAAGAGGAATCGTGAATTGTTGAAAAGGTTAAATCAAAAGATGAGTCATACTTCGTTCCAAAAAATTGAGTCTTAGAGTAACACTCCAAGATCGAGCCTTGAGTGACATAATGTTAAGAAGGTTTAAAACACTTATCAAATGTAGAGTAAAATGTTTTCTACTCTTGTACATTTGAAATTGGTAAGTTGTGATGTTTTGGATAAAACAAAGACCAACTAAGGCCAATTGTGTGAAGTGTTTGTCTTGATTAGAATCCGCACTAACTATTGAATATTTGTTTGTCAAGGAATGTCTCTTGACAAGAGAATCTTATATGTCAAGAGGTCAGTGGGAGTCTTAAAGATCTTGAAAAGCTTCAAGAACTAATCAAGGGTATTGTTAAACACTAGCACACGACTTGAGGTTTATAGCCTATCGTGTTGACATATTCTTGTTTCTGTGCCCATTCCAGTTAAAGTTGACCATGCTTGTGAGTTCTATGAGTTCTCAGTTATTTTCATAACTACTTGGAAGACATGGTAGGCCCTTGGGCTGCCAGGTGGCGAGAAATTAAGATTGAACAAGTTCAGTCCATATGAGTTTGGATTTGTCACTAACCTTGTCTTGTGATTATGGTTTTGACAAATTCACATGGATAGGAACACATACACCATAAAAATCTAAGTGTCATAAGGTTTCTCTCCGATTCATGAAAATGATGGTGAGGAAACGCTTTCACTAAGTAGATTTTAAATAGTTAGCAATTGTGATACTTGCATTTCTCAAATTCGATTATGATTACATCATCCCTCTTCATAGTTCGAATTATGAGAAATGGCAAAGGTCTAAACATTCAAGGCTATGATTACGGCATCCCTCTTCATAGTTCTAAAATTGTTTAGACACACATGTGAGATATCTAAGGAAAGGTGTATGATTTTGGGAAGCTTAGATAAAGTCTTATCGAAGCATCTCGTATCACAAAACTTGAACTTTGGCAATGAAAGTCAATAAAGTATTGATTTCTAGAAGTCCATCTGATTTCTGGATACATGTCAAAGCTAGTGGGAGCATACGTGTTATGCTGATAAGGATATAATTATCATGTTAGTGGGAGCAAGATTATTATGTTGCAAGTTAGCAATGTTAATTATAGAAAACAAAAGTTTCAATTTGCAAAGTTGCAGGTTTTGAAAAGTTGTTTTGCTATAATTATGGGAGAGGAAATTATACTTCATTCCAATTCTAAAATCTTAGATTGAGATTTTAATCAAATTTAGTCAAGTATATATATGGATGTTATGTTGGAATGGTTCAACACAAGGAAATTCTGTATATGGAAATATTATTTGCGTTCTAAAATTCGATTATGATTACGACATCCCTTTTCATAATTCGAATTATGAGAACATGTCAAATAGAAAAATATTATTGCAAAAGACTGGTCTAGTATCATGTCTTTATGTGAGAAATCATGAATCGCGTCTCATATGCTTCGGATATAGGATCGATTACATGTGCTGTGATATTCATCCGTTCTGAATTTTCCAAATGCCTAGGGCATTAAGAGGGAAAAAGGACCAGAACTGTATATGACTAAAATGATTAAGCAATTGTCGAGGACAATCTGAGGCTTACCAAATATTGGTTACTCATGGACAGTTGGAAGTATAGTGTAAATTTTGGAAGACCATATTGACATATTATGAAAAGAGGCAACTCTTGTTCAGAAGTGATAGTCAAAATGGGAATATGGAAATGTTTCCATAGGTGGAAGTTATTCTTTAAATCTATGTAAGATTAGAAAACTTAATGCAAAAAAGGATGTTCAAAGGAATGTACTTTGAATGTGAGACTTCGTTTCCATGGAATTGCTCTCCATTGGAATACTTTGTAATGTCTGTTGCCAAGTCTTTGTGACTTTTGTGCATAGTCATTACAAGAGGATCATTGCATATAAGTTTAGAATCTAACAGATTACAATAAATGGCAAGAATTTGGTATTCTTACATTTATTTTAAGGATTTGGAATTGTGAAATGAGCATCATTGAAATGTTGTCAATTGATCTATTTCATAAAGAAAGGACCATAGGTAAACATAGTGTGCATGCTTGGAGCATGGCATAACTATTGTTTTAATTCAAGTATTAAGTTGATTATTCGAAACATTATACAATGAATAATGTGTAATCAATATGGTGATTAAATAAAAGGTGTTTTATTTACACTCAAAAGTTTTGGGGCCATATAGGAGTAGTATTATTATTGTGTTTCACTTTGCATGTTTTGACTTCCCGAATAACTAGGTTATTCAAAACCATCCACAGTCGATCATACTTTGGAAGTAGGTATTGAGGCAAGACTGCCATGAATGGGTGTGTAGTATGTCTAGATATTTTAGACATAGCTGCAGTATTCATGAGTGCTCCTGCAATAAGATTCGAGTATTGGATTAAACCCACACTCATTTGAATCACTTCATGGATTTTATCACGAGTGATCATGAGACGATAATATCTTATATTCTTCAAACGGAGACGTGTGAGTTGTAGTTGCGAGTCGGTTGCACATTGACATATGTAAACACACCAGTAACTTGGATGTTATAAAACATATCGTTGTGTGTAATTTGATGAGTGAGTACAAGCGAGCATTTGGGTCGAAGTTTATCCGTTCCTTTTACCCCATGTGGATAAAAGCGATATCTGTGGGCCCTCGATGATTTAGTGATGACAATCCTAAGTGCTCGGCCGAGCCTGGACTT
The DNA here is from genome assembly GCF_052849685.1 of Lactuca virosa. Lineage (NCBI taxonomy): Eukaryota > Viridiplantae > Streptophyta > Magnoliopsida > Asterales > Asteraceae > Lactuca > Lactuca virosa. Next base: position 451,074,122 of record NC_136430.1, read on the forward strand.
ATTTGATTTGTTCAATTAGTCGGTCGTCATAAATCGGAAATCGGGAAACAATAGATGGACAGAGAGAGTGATTATAATCCATGTCTCAGTCCATATGATATCTAGAATGGAGGAATATATGATCCCTTATCTAATGGACATGTCATTGACTAGGTTAGAGTTCAACAGCAGCTTTTAAGAGCTACGATTGCTAGTCGGGTTTTGGAGTCGTACTTGTAATAATAGTTTTAGACTTATCCAAGTGGGAGACTATTGGAGTAGATGTCTAAGCCCATAACTATTATTGGTATGTACTTGACCCGAGAGTAGCATGGTCTATTTGGGTTGCATATCATCAGGAAAATTTGTTAGGATGGATTCTTGAGAGAAGTTTATATATGATTTATTAATATATTATAAGTTCTAATATATTAATATGAAATCATATGTTTTAATTAGTATTCATCAAGAATTAATTTGGAATTAATTTAGTGATCATAAGAGACTAATTAAATCTATGGGGACTAAATATGGTAATTAGTTATATTTATATGTGTTAGGCTTATGATCCATGTTGGACCAAGTTTATGTATGGATACATAAAGAGTTGGGCCACATGAACCATGGATCATAAAACCCATGGGTATGGATTTGGGTTATACCCATGACCCTTGGAATCCTACATATAAATATGTGTTCTATAGCTAAAAAACGCCTACACATGTTCTTGGAGTTGATATAGGTGTTTTTAGTGCATGGAGATTCTCTCTCAAGAGCCACCTTTGTCCATGGTGTGTCGTGATTCCATTTGAGGCATCCACACTATTGGTGCTAAGATCTTTAAGCCAAATACAACAAGGTTTCAAGCTACATAAAAGGTATGTCATCCTAACTAGTATTATATATTTTTTATGTCAATTGCATGCTAGTTATAGGCTTAATGCTTTGGAAACACAATTACATGTATAATTAGAGAAAACATAAATCCAAGGCATTTAGGGTTGTATGTGCACCATAGGATGTTGTAGTATACTAAAACCCATCACATTTGGCCTTGCTACTTCATTTTTCTTCGGGCAGTCCCTAGAAATATTCCCTTCTTCGTTACATCTGAAACACACCTTCTTGTTGAATGTGCCCTCATTGGCGTAATGCCCAGACTTTCCACACTTGAAACATGTCACCTCCTCGCCATATTTTCCAAAGTGTTTCTTCTTGCACTTATCACACCATCTTGCTTCACCTCCTCCCCCTCCTCAAGACTTTGAGAATTTTCTCTTCTTGTTGGACCTTGAAGATCCATCAAACTTCCTTTTCTCTCCTACCTCAGCTCTCTCCATACCCTTTTCCCTTAACTGGGTCTCAACATTCTTAGCTGCTCTAATGGCTGCCTTCAAATTGCTTGCCATTTTGACTGTTGGGCCAAAGTCTGATGGCAATCTGTTAGCAAACTTATCTATCTTGGTGAGTTCAGTAGGCACCAAGTAGGGGAATAACTTCATCCTCTCGGTGAATGATGTGGCATAGTCATCAACACTCATCTTCCCTTTCTCCAGGTTCTGAAACTCGTTGTTTAGGTCTATCATATATACTTCCGAGCAGTACTGCATTTTCAACTGCTCCATGAATTCTTCCCAAAACATCATCAGGGCTTCTCCTCGTGGCATTGTATATGCCAATAACTTCCACCAGCTTAAAACTCCGGTCTTTAGTTGTCTGACTGCGAAGACGGTTTTATGCTTGTTATTGCAGTTGCAACTTTCAAATACCATTTCCATCTCGGAGATCCAGTCCATAATATCCATTGGCTTTGGGCTTCCCAAAAGGCATGGTGGTTTGGCACCCAATAATTTCTTATACATACGCCCATACCTGTCAATCCCTCCATCTTGGTTATTCCTTCCAACCACTGGCGGTTCAGCTTGGCCAACGGTTCTACTATAGTTTCCTTCTTCTGACTGTCCCTCATTCAGTTCAGGCTGTTCAACAGGTACAGTAGGTTCATCCCTATTAAGCAACATTTGCCTCATCTCCTCCTTTTATTCGGCCATCATATCCCGAATCATTGTCTGGACTCCTACCATCGTTATTAACTCGGGTGCAGCTGCTACCTCTGGTGCACGCTTAATCACTTGTGGCTCAGGCCGACGATTTCCATTAGCATTTCCTAATCCACTTCGATTTCTCACCATGTCGATATATACACCAAATCAGACGTTTGGTGTGAAGTGACGAGAATTAAGATAGGGAAAGCTTTATTTACGATAGTCATATAAATCTATTTATCATTTCGAAAAATTACATGTCAGTTCTAATACCGTAATTAAACGTTTAGAAATTTGAACACATAAAGATTCCAGATCCGGTCGGCAACAGACCATAGATCCGATCAAACGATAGCATCATAAAGCATCACAAATTATTTAGGCATCTTCCTTAAATAAGCTAGTGCGTGTGTCTATTCAGGTGTACTACTTAAAATATATTAGACACACTCCTCATGATCATCTCTTAGCATTCTAAGTTTAAGTCTATAAATTTCCTACAAATTCCTAGTTTGCTTAAACTAATGCTCTGATACCAACTGTGACATCCCCAAATTCACGGTCATTTTAAAAATTTTATTTATGCTTATTTGAAAATCAGAGTATTCACTTTTAAAGAATAATATTGGGGAATTCGTCCCCAGAAAACATGATAAATATATTATCAAATCATTTCCGAAGAAATTTACTTTTTTATATTAAAACGTTGGGATGTCATTGTCAATATAGAAACATAAGCATAAACAGACCTTACATTCATTTACACTAGTGATTTACATCTCCTTTAATCTCTCAGTGTAATGTAGCTTCGTATCGACACCTATGATACAAATAAACTGAGTGGGTCGGGTTGGGAAACCTGGTAAGTACATAGGGTTTTCAACCCACAATAATAAAGTTATTATGTTTCATCATCAAACAATTAACTCAATTACCCATCCCAATTATCTTCTTTATTCTTAAGTATCTTCCCTAATAATCATCTATTCCTCAATGTTTATTCTTAAGGATTGTCCTAAGTAATAGGCACGAAGTCCATCGCTGATAGAGTTTATTTAACAGACACTAAGTCCATATCTGCCGATGTTATCTATTAGGCACTAAGTCCATGTCTGCCGATGTTATCTGTTAGGCACTAAGTCCATAGTTGCCAGAGTTTACCTCTTTTATTGACAATATTATTTTAGGGATTCCACCCACAATACACGTCAATGGGTTTTTAGAGTACATCCGGTGAACACATCGTTCACAACACCGACAGGTTGCGAGTCTGCTAGTGTTCCACTGGACTGTCTAGAATAGTCTGTGGTTGTCATCTATACTCTGCTAGATGACTGGGACATCGCTTCTCATCATCTTTCACCTCTCATGATCTATATCATCTTTCATCTCTCATCATTCATCTCATCTTTCATCTCTCATCTCATTTCCTCTTTAATCTACCCATCATAATTATAGGTATAAAATACGTATACAGTTTAAATCGAATAAAATATATATATATATATATATATATATATATATATATATATATATATATATATATATATATATATATTCTATTCATCCAGCATAGATATCAAGAACACAGATAATATGCACACATAGCACGTAATTTATAATAAATACTTCATATCTATGTGTAAGATAAAAGTAACTATGCACTCACTTGTTAAAGTGATGATTCCAGACTCGGGCAGCGCTTCGCTTCTATCAATTTTATTTCCTTCGACGAAACCTAGTATTATTACCACTAGATTTTAGTCTAATATTCATTGCGAATATTTACGACTGATATTGTTTTATAAGTGTTAAACAATACTTTTCAACTACTATGTGGCCCTTCAAACTAGATTCCTCGTACCGCGAGTAGTTAAAAGATATTATAATAACACTTTGTATATTATATTTTATAATATATATATATATATATATATATATATATATATATATATATATATAGTTTATAAGTTCATAATAACGATATTGAACTTAAACATAAGCTATATTTAAAGTAGGGTAAGCATAAGTCACTTACTAGGAGGTTTGGCTAGGAACCGGGCTCTGCAGGGGCAGAAATTTTGAGCCGAAATCTCTTCTTCTCGGAGCCTTATGGCGCTCCGGGACTCGCCTCTAACACTTAGGAAGTGCTAGGGAAGGGGAGGGAGAGTTTGGGAGTATTGAAAGCGAAAGAAAGGTTGATGTGTGAAGAAAATGGATGATGTGCACTTCTATTTATAGGATATCTGGGGGAAATTAATGTCGTGAACTTAAAATTCACGTCGTGACCTTGCGTAGGCACCAAGGCTTCGCGTGGTGGTGACACGTGGCGCCGGACGCAGGTAAAACAACCAATTTTAAAAAATTTCCGCATACGAGCTCCGTTTTTTACGTTCTTTATATCCATGCGCAGATATTTATAAGATCTACAACTTTCCTTTTGAACCCATTGGCTAATTCTTTACTGATTTTAAATTTAATAGCCTGAGAAGATTACACTGTTAACGACAGTGTAAAATTCATAACTTCTACATACGGACTCCGTTTTCGACTGTCTTTTTATCGTTTAACTCCTATTAATGAGATCTTCAATTATCATTAGATCATTTTGGCTAAAAATTAACCGATCTAAAATCGATTTCTGAGTTGTATACTACTATGTCAAATCTTAAAAAAATCATACCTTCCTCATACGAAGTCAGATTTGGACTTTCTTTTTATGCACGCTCTCGGTTTAACGTATACTATGACTTTTATTTAGCTCCCTAAGGCTAAAAATTAATTTATCAAAAATTCACTTTTTACGTTATGCGGTGCAGTGTCGGTTTAGCCGTAAAACTTCGACGGGTCATAACTTCTTCGTTATAACTCGGATTTCAGCGTTGTTTATATGTACGGAACCCTTGTGACATATACTATAACTTAGTTAAGATTATTTATTCTAAATAATCTTATATAAAAAAGTCGATTTTTGATGCTTATTGCCTCTAAATTGACTAGCCCGAATCTGCGGGCGTTACATACAACTTTTGAGAAATGTGGATAGACAGAACTTGATTATCCTCCGACTTCACGATTTTTAGGACTCACTCCAGGAGAAGCGCAAAGCCACGATTCTTTTTTCTCCATTGGATCTTAAAGTTCGTTCATGGAAGGATCCTTATTTGTTAAGGAGGATCCTTGATTGTCTTTAACTTAGTAAACTTTAAGGAGGAATTTTCCTTAGGAATTGATTGAAATGACTCTAACTTGGGAGAAATAACTGAGGGAAATTTTTCAACATTACAATGCTACAAATCCTATATATTTTTCGAGGAGTATCTCATCTTCGAGCAATACATTGGCATCATAATTCCCGAAAAACCTTAGGGAAAATCCCAAATCTTAGCACATTACTAGGGAGAATCCCAAATCATATGATAACATGAAAGATGTTATAAATCTTATTTATTTTCTGGGGAAGATCCCAACTTGAGATAACATGATAATGTTATAAACCTTTTGTATTATCTGGGGAGGATCCTAACTTGAGATAACATGAAAAAGTTATAAATCTTGTGTATTATCTGGGGAGGAACCCAAATTGAGATAACATGAAAATGTTGTAAACCTTGGATATCAACATTAGGATCTTAACTTATATTAAAAAAAAATAAGAGGGTTGCCAAGTCACTGCAGCGTGAAATGATCTCCTTATTCGCATCCCATAGTTAGATAACGCGCGTCCAAGCGAGGTGTATAAACCTTAACTCGAGTGAAAGAGGTAATTAACTCTTTAAATCTTAGAGGGAATTTTGTACCTTATTCGTAGGAAAGATGATCAATATCTATTCTTAGGATACTTGTGTTACGAATCACAGAACATCTGTAGTTATGGAACTCTCAGGTGCCAGAGTCTTCATTTGTCAGGATCCTTGTTTATTAGGATCCTTGTATGTCAAGATCCTTGTGTGTCAGGATCCTTGTGTGTTAGGATCCTTGTGTGTTAGGATCCTTGAGTCCATGCACACAACAAATGTTAGCTAGGGGTGGACGTTAGTCTAGCTAACACCCCTCCGGTGCTTAAGTCGGTAATGGTATTCGAAGAGAGCAAATAAAAATAAAGATAAAGGGTAAAAGGTAAAGAGCGTGTGTACCTTGAGTGTGTTGGAAAATGACTAATCTTACTTACATAAAAGCTTTAAGGTGTATAGCTTTCTAGGATCTTGGCAGGACATTTCCATCGAGGGTAGCCAACCAATACGCCCCCTTTCCTGCTTCGGCATCTATGAGATATGGTCATTCCCATTTAGGTGCCAGTTTACCTGCACTAGGGTCCCTGGTGTTTTGGAATGTTTTCCTTAGCACCAAGTATCCTATTTGGAACCTTCTGATTTTTATATTTTTTTGTATGCCTTGGTGATCCTCTGTTGATGAGAAGCTATGCGAATATTGATGAGATCCCTGAGTTCATTTATAGTCTCAAGATCCTGGGCTAGGATCTTGTCGTTGTTTTCTTGGTTTTGAAGCAGGTATCTTGTCGTCGGGATCACCACTTCAGTGGGAATCATTGTTTCTGCTCTAAACACCAAGGAGTATGGGGTTTGGCCTGTGGCTACTTTTGAGGTGGTCCTATCTGCCCATAGTTGAAAGGAAGTTCTTCAGCCCATCTTCCTTTCTTCTCGGCCAGCCTTTTCTTTAAGTTATTGACTATGGTTTTGTTGTGGGATTCTGCTTAACCATTGGCTTGAGGGTGGACAAGAGTGGACATTACCATCCTGATTCCCCAACTTGTGCAAAAGTCCTTTGTCCTTTTGCTTATGAACTGGGATCCATTGTCACATATAATTTCGGTAGGGATCCCAAACATGGTCAAGATAGTGCGTTTAATGAATGAAACTACCTCTTTGTCTCTTACCTGGACGAAAGATTTAGGTTCTATCCATTTTGAGAAGTAGTCAGTCATCACTAGCATGAAGACTTTTCCTCCAGGATCCACTGGTAATTTTCCCAATATATACATCCCCCATTTCATGAATGGCCAAGGGGATATGATAGGATGTAGAGGTTCTATCGGTTGATTCAGCATGTTGCTATGTCTTTGACAAGCACCACATTTTTTAGCAAGAAGGAAGGAATCTTTCTTCATGGATGGCCAGTAGTATCTTGTCCTCAACACTTTGGAGCATAAGGATCTGCCCCCAGTGTGGTTGCCGCAATCACCTTCATGTATATCCTTTAGAACTTCTGCAACTTCGTGATCTTCTAAGCATCTAATATATGAACCTTCCATAGATTTTTTATATAATTTACCTTGGATTAAAACAAACCTTGAGACTCTGGTTCTGAATGCTCTGTCACTTTTCTCTTCTTTAGGGATTGTTCCATTCTGGAGGTATTCCATAATGGGTTGGATCTAGGATCCTGAAGTTGGAGAATGATCCTTAATGTTAGGATCCTGATAAGGAAGTGGTGGATCAGGATCTTTGATTGTAGCGACGTTAGTAGTTTCCATGTGATTGTCGGGATCCTTCAGTTTCTTGGTAGGATCCTCGATTGCTGGGATCAACACGTGGGTTATCGGGATCCTTAGGGAAGATCCTAGGTTGGCTAAAGCATCCGCTTCAACATTTTCTTCTCTAGGGACCTGGTTTAGGCTAAATGTTTCGAATTCTGAGGCTAAGTTTTTGGGGATCTAGAGGTATAATGCTAATCTCTCTTTTTACTACATAGGATCCATTAAAATGGTTAGTCAATAATAAAGAATCAACGAATACCTGAATATCCTTGATTCGAAGATCTTTGGCCAGCTGTAGTCCCATGATTAGTGCTTCGTATTCTGCTTCGTTGTTGGTTGCATTGAACTCACAACTGATTGCTTGGGGTAGGATGTCCCCCTTGGGGATTTTAGAATGATCCCTAGGCCAACTCCTCTTTGTTTTGATGCTCCATCTGTGAATAGTGTCCATCTTCCTATGTTTTCTTATTGTAGATCACTAAATTCAGCCACAAAGGCTGCCATTGCTTGAGACTTTATAGTGGATCTTGACTCATATTTTATGTCATATGTGCTTAACTTCAATGACCACTTTGCCATCCTTCTTGACATTTCTGGTTTTCTCATAACATTCTTAATGGGATAATTAGTTCTTACAGTTATAGGGTGTGTTTCAAAATAGGGTCTTAATTTAGTAGAAGTAGTTACTAATGTAAGTATACATTTTTCAAGGTGGGAGTACCTGGTCTCAGGATCCAGGAGACTTTTACTTATATAGTAGATGGGATCTTCGTCCCCATTAAGATCCTTAACTAATACTGCATTCACCGTGTTTGAGGATACTGAGAGGTAGAGAAGAAGTGGTTCCCCGTATAACGGTTTTACCAATAGGGGTGGCAAACTTAAATATCTTTTAAGTTCCTGGAGAGCATCTTCATGTTCCTTGGTCCACTCGAATCTTTTGTTCTTCTTCAAGATGTCGTAGAAAGGCTTCCATCTTTCTGAGGATCTTGAGATGAACCTGTTTAGGGCTTCCACTATTCTTGTTAGTCACTGAATATCTTTTGTCAAGGATGGTGATCTTAGATCGAGGATGGCCTTGATTTTCTTCGGGATTGATTCGATTCCTCTTTTGGTCACCATGTATCCAAGGAACTTACATGATCTCATCCCAAAGTGGCACTTGGAGGGATTCAACTTCATGTTATATTCGTCCAGGATGTCGAAGGCTTCTTCGATATCCTTAAGGTGATCCTTAGCTTTTTTGTACTTGACCACCATGTCATCGATGTAGACTTCCATGGTGTCCCCCAGTTTCTCTTTGAACATCTTATTGACTAGTCTTTCGTATGTTGCGCCTGCATTTTTAAGACCAAATGGCATGACAGTATAACAATAGATACTTGTTGGAGTTATAAATGTCGTGTCCTCTTGGTCAGATGGTTCCATCTGGATCTGTTGGAATCTCGATGATGCATCCATGAATGTCAATAGTTCATGACTCGTTGTGGCGTCTATCATGGAGTCTATGTGTGATAGAGGGAAAGGATCATTGGGACAAGCCTTGTTAAGATCCATGTAATCTACACATACTCGCCACTTACCGTTATTCTTTTGTACTACGACCACATTAGCTAGCCACCTTGGAAATTTCACCTCCTTAATCATCCTAGTTTTGAGAAGTTTTTCTACTTCTTATTGTATAACTTGGTTTCTTTACAGTGAAAATTTCCTTCTCTTTTGGTGTATTGGTTTGAAAGATGGATCAATGTTAAGTTTATGGGTTATTATACATTTGTCTATACTTGTCATGTCCTCATGCTTCCATGCAAACATCTTGCTTCTAGTTTTGAGTAACTTCATAAGATCATGTTCGACTTGTTCAGGTATTGAGGATCCTATGAGAACTTTGGTTTCAGGATCTTCAAGGTTCAGGGGAACTTCTTTTATATCTTTGTTAACTTTACCATGAACGGTCACGTTAAATGTAACGTAAAGTATAAACAAGATGTTATCTCGTCAGGACCTTGGCCAAGGCCCGACCTTGGCCCAAGCAGTCTAGCACCGGGGTGGCAGTTCGTTTCCCTCCACGAGGGACGAATATCCTCCGTGATCTTCTCATTCACTCACGACCAGTTAGGACATGAAAAGAAGCTTAGGTGACGCCCATAACTGACGTCACCAAGCAGTTAGTTAACGTGGGCATAATTCTCCCAGTTAGAGGAGGCCACGTATGACACTCATTGGACGAGGTCCCCACGATCCGTTAGTAACAGGTACAAAAGGATCTCTTCCGCCTCAAGGAAGGGATCCATTTTCTCTCTCACTGAATCTACCCTAATTCTCTCTCTCAGAAAACTAACTTGATCATCGGAGCGACGTCCCGGGAGAACCCGGTCGTTCTCTAACGGTTTTTCTGTGATTGTGTTCTCAGGAAAGATCCCAACGCGGTTACATCATCAAGCATTCAAACCCCCTGAAGAGCATGTCACAAAATTTGGCGCCATCCGTGGGACCACGGTCAACGTACACCTTATCCCTCGGATAAATGAGCACCACGAGATCGATGTTCACCCACAAGAACTTCTTTTGCTAGTTTTTCTTTGACTTCATATCATGGATAAAAGTAGGGACTCCCCGCCGGCGGGAAAGGGTTCGAATCCCCGACTGAGTAGAGGCATTGAAGAAGTGATTGAAAGCCGGAATAGTCGGCAGGCGGCCTAAGGCACGAAAGAGGAGTTCGAAACCCACTATCTTGTTTATAGCGATAGGGGTCAACTCTGTCACTGAAAACCCGTATTCTCGGATGATCAGGTTGAAGAAATTAGTGGTAGGTAAGCGTAGACCTGCCTCGAACAAGGCGATTGGGATGCCAACCTTTCCCTCAGGAGGACTGTAAAGTGATGCATCATGTAGGGGTGTTTGCACTCCGTGTTCGGGAACAAACCCGAATCGGAACTCGAAAGACTCCCATTCCTCAGTGGTAAGATCTCTTCCTAAAGTGCGAGCAGTAGCCATGGAAAAAATATGAAAGAAATGTTGAAAGGGTTTTTTCAAGAACAAGAGGGCAAAGAGAAACAAGTAAAAGGCAATGAGGAAACGCCAGGAGGAACTAGGATTTTAATGCCATCAATGGGGTAGCGAACCGTTTTTATGATCAAACCGCTGAAGAACGGCGATTTCGCCCTGCCAACTACACAACCTGCCAGTAGCAGCTCACCACATGTCTGTGAGTAGACCAGAACAACTCTGCTACGTCATGAATGCAGAAGTCTATTGGTCCAAGGGACTTGTTAACGTTACCATGAACGGCCACATTAAATCTAATGTAAAGTATAAACAAGACGTTATCTTGTCAGAACCTTGGACAAGGCCCGACCTAGGCCCAAGCAGTCCAACACCGGGGTTGCAGTTCGTTTCCCTCGACGAGGGACAAATATCCTCCGTGATCTTCTCATTCACTCATGACCAATCAGGACGTGACAAGAAGCTTAGGTGACGCCCATAACTGACGTCACCAGGCAGTTAGTTAACGTGGGAATAATTCTCTCAGTTAGAGGAGGCCACGTATGACACTCATTGGACGAGGTCCCCACGATCCGTTAGTAACAGGTACAAAAGGATCTCTTCCGCTTCAAGGAAGGGATCCATCTTCACTCTCACTGAATTTACCCTAATTCTCTCTCTCAGAAAACTAACTTGATCGTCGGAGCGATGTCCCAGGAGAACACATGGTCGTCCTCTAACGGTTCTTCTGTGATTGTGTTCTCAGGAAAGCTCCCAAAGTGGTTACATCATCAAGCATTCAAACCTCCTGAAGAGCATGTCATAACAATCTTATTCTCTTGTTTCCAATACGTCTTCTGCACCTGCTTTAAATGTTATGCTTGTCGTGGTATCGTTGAGGTTTTTATCGAAGTCTTGTAGCATTCTTTGGATTCATTTTGATCTCCTATGATCTTCACTGCCCCCCATGGGATTATCATCTTTACGCGTTGATGATATGTCGATGGGACGGCCTTCATTTCGTGGATCCATGGTCTTCCTAGTATAACATTATAAGAGGATAACATGTCAATTACACAAAAACATTGTGTAGAGTTTACCCCGTCTATGTAGATATAGATAGGCAACTTTATTTCGCTGATGGTGTGTTTGGTTTTGCTGCTGAATCCGATCAGCACTAAGGATCTTCTAACTATTTCAGGCTCCGGGGTGTTCATTCTTTTTAACGTTTCCAGGAGTATGATGTTGATTGAGGATCCTCCATTAACGAGGATCCTTCTGACGAAATGGTTGGAAATGTAGAGAGTGATCACCAATCTGTCATGGTGATGATCCTGGATGTCTTGTCTATCTACTTCGTCGAAGGTGATCTCCTTCTCGTTTGTGACTGATGTGTTCTTCTGTGGTCCTTTTTCCTTCTCCATTTTGGATACCTTGGCGTGCCTCTTTGCTGCAGAATAAGAGGTACCACAAATGTCAGATCCTCCAGAGATCACATTAATTACCTTGGCGTCGGCAGGGGGATCCTGGTCTGTCGAGGATCTTCTGGGGATCCTGATCTTTCTCTTCGGATTTCTCCTTTCTTCTTCCAAGGATTTATTTGAGGTATCCTTTTCCTAGGATGTAGCTGATCTCCTTCCTGAGAGCTATGGAATCCTCTGTGATGTGACCAAAGTCTTCATGGTATGCGCACCATTTGGACTTGTCTTTCCAAGCGGTGGATTTTTCTCCTTTTCTTGGCCATCTTGCTTTGTCTCCAACATCCTGCATAGCAAATATTACACCTAAAATATCCATAGAAAAACAATAGTCAGTAATTTTGGGAAAGTATTCTTCCTCTCCCTCATCTTCAAGGGCATTAACCCTGTGGTGGTTAGGTTTGGAATATGGTTTTGACTTATAGGATCTTTGGGCCGAGGATTCGGCCTTTCTGTTGGGGTGATCGTAAGAGCTTGGTGGGTTTCTCCTCTTTTGGATGTCCTTGTCTTCTTCGAGCCCGATGAACCTTAGTGCTCTGCTTCTGGCTTCGTCCATCCTCCTGCATGGAGTCATTACGAGGTCTTCATAGAAGGTAGAATCCTTCTTTAAGCCTATTTTAAAGGCTTCAACTACAGTCGCCATGTCGATGTTGGGGATACTTAGAGCTTCCCTGCCAAACCTGTTCACAAAAGTCCTAAGGGATTCCTTATGATCCTGGACCACCCGATAGAGATCACTAGTGATCTTTTTGAATGTTCCGCTACAAGACAATTTATTGTTAAATAAATTAATCAAATGAGCAAACGACGAAATATAATCAGGAGGAATGTTAAGGAGCCATTTTGAAGCTGATCCCGTGAGGGTTGAACCAAAACCTTGGCACATGCAAGCTTTTTTTAAGTGAGTGTGAATGGGAATGATCTCCATCCTTTATCTGTATTGTGCCACATACTCCTCAGGATCTGTAGTTCTGTCATAAGGCTTCATGCTGGGGGTTTGGAAGCTCTTTGGGACTTCGGTGTATGCTATTGCCAGAACAAATCTTGAGATCCTGTGGCTTGTGGGGGATACTTCTGGCAAAGGATGAACTACTCCAAACATGCTCGAGATCATTTGTCTAAGTTGTTGGAGCTCCTTATCCATGATCAGACTTAAACCTATATCAAGATCCATTGAGTTAGTAGTAAAAATCTTATTATTGACGGGGGTTACAAGGATCCTTGTTATTGGGAGTAACAAAGGTTTCGTTGGGGTCCTGGGTCGTATGGGCTTGTTCTCTCGAAGTCACGCCCCAGGTGGGAACAGAGGTCAGTGTTGAGGATCCTATCTCGTGACGAATCGCTGAGGATCCCGTGTTGTCAAAGTTCGGGATCTTGGGTTGCAAGATCGAGGGTGCTGCTTCTTGAGGCTTGTGTATTTTTGTCCTCATTCTCTCCACTTCCTTGAGAATCGTCCTGTTATCCTCCTGCTGCTGGGCGACTTGTCGTTCTAGTCGCTTTATCATAGCAAAGGTTTCATTGTTGGAAATCAACACAAGAGGATCCTAGAGTCCTGGGGTAACGACCGGAGATGTTTTTTTCTTCGGTGCTTTTAAGGCTTTCTTGGGAGCTCCAGCCGGGGGTGGTGGAAGTTTTTTGGAGGAAATGGGAGGAATTGAGGAAGAGGACAGGGTCGATTGTGTAGACATGATTTTTCGAAGGATTTTGAACACCACGGTCCCACGGATGGCGCCAAATTGTTTTGGTCAAAAAATGAACAATAAAAAATCAACCAAATTGTATGAGAGGCTGCGATGTTCAGGGTAGAATGAATATGAAATGATGATCAAAGTGACACGAGTGATTTACAAGGAAAGTCGTTGATCCTTGTTAGGATCTCCGACATAAAACCTTGGGAGGTGATAATGATCACCTGCCTTGATAGTTTTATTGATCGAAAATGATGATTACAAAGATGTATGTATGAAAAGCAAGTATAAGTATCGTAGTTCTGCTAAGTGTCGTGTGTAGTGTGAGGATTACATGTGTTTCATATAGTCTAAAGCTAATAACAAGAAGTCTGACAATTCTTGGATCCTCCGAGATCAACTTATAGACATTACTTGACTTGGTCTTCCGAGTCTTTTGCATGGTCACGACGACTATTCGTTGAGAATAAGTCTTTGGCTGACTATTTCTTTACATGTGAGAAAAATAACAAAGCATATAACCGTTATAAACGTTAGGAGATTAAATGATAATAGTCGGGATCCTGAAGTATTTTTGAGGATCCTGAATGTAATTCTGGGATCCTGGCTCTAACAATAGAGGACTTCATAGCAGCATAATTGGCTCATCAAGGACCAAGATTGTCCGTCTTGCGCCATCATAGCGCAACAGGAATATGGATGGCGCAAGTGGCTTCAAGTGTGGCACAAGAACATCAAGATTGGAGCAACAACACCACCATGGCGCAACAGGAACATGCATGGCGCAAGAGCATACCTCATGCCGCAAGAGGAACCCTTCATGACGCAAAATGGAGCATTATGGCGCAAGAAGGAATGCCATGGCGCAAGAGCATCGTTCTTGGCCCATCCCTTCAACATATGGCGCAACAAGAACCCCTTGTTGCTCCATATCACTCACATGTATTCCAAACCTCTTCCAGGTGCTCCAAACTCCCTTCTGCATGATCCGTTCCTTTGTCAGATGATTCATTTCTTTCTCAGATGATTCATTCCTTTGTCACATGCTCCATGAACCCCAAGTGCTCCATTGTGATCTAAGTGCTCAATGTTGGACAAGTCTTCATACCCCAACAATTTATACCGATAAAAAATATTAATTTTTCTAAAAAAAAAATAAAAATACATATTTATACTTCTAAAAGATATATCTATATTCTAAATACATATTTCTACTTTAAAAATATATTTTATATTTCAAATCGTGTAAATAAGAAAAAAAAAGTTTTGTATATAAAAAATAGCATTTAAAAAGAACATAAATACAATGTTAAATCAAACATTTTTTCATATATAAGTATGTTTTTTCTAAATTAATACGTATAATATAATAAAACATATTTAAGGTGAAAACATAGTTTTTTTTATAGTTTATACATTAATAAACACACAAAAAAATAAAATAAAAATAAAAATAAAAATAAAAGACTTAGGATAAAACCATATTTTTTTACAAACTTATTAGATTACCATATTTTTTTACAAACTTATTAGATTTTGTATGTATATCATCCTCAAAATAATTCGATCCAACTTGGCTCGACCCGAGGTTTGACAAATTGTCCCACATTCTAATGTTCGATTTACATCGGGTATATACAATTTTTTGAACGACAAAAATGGAAGTATTTGTGATTCGAATCTAATTACTTTTCATTTTGTAAAATTTCAAATAAAAATAATCGCTATTAGGCTACATTTGATGGTGGGTGATGTGAGACATATATGCGAAGATAATATGATTGCTTGGGGATCAACTCAACCCTCTTAAAGGTTAAGTTGTCTTCCATAACCGACTGTTTTATATTGTGAAAGATTAATGATATCATTATAATACATTAAACAGTATGTAATGTGGATGATCCGACATTGATGAGTTGGTTAAATAGTACGGACGTTGGACAAATAATGATGAATTTGAGGTGGCGTTAGGCTGTGTTCATCCAAAGCAAACCCTGATTAATTTCTTAATTAAATATCCGGTATTAGTTAACAATGGACTAAATTTCTTTTTTAATAAAGTAATAAAGTAATAATGCATTAATACTGATTCATTATTACTAGAGAAAATTACAGTTTTGGTCCCTATGGTTGGGTCAGATTTGCACTTTTAAATTTTTTTTTGAAAATTTTACAAGTTGCGTCATTCCAATTTAAAAAAATTACACTGCACCTCCATAGTACATTTAAAAAGACTATTTTACCCCTTCTCTTATCTTTTTGTTTTTCTATTACACATTTTTAATTTCTATATATATATATATATATATAGATTCTATGGAAAACAGAAAACTCTAGAAACCCTAAAAATACATAAAAAAAATAATTTGAGATCACAAATCTTTTTTTTTTACTTTACATAAGTTAAAATCGCTACTTTTTTAAAAAATCCGCAGAAAAAAAATTAAAAATATGATTTTTTTTTTGTTTTTAAAATTTTTATCCAACGATTTTATTAAAAAAGCTTTGATTTAAAGTTATGTAAAGTCAAAAAAAAAAAATTTGTGATCTCAAAGTATTTTTTTTATGCATTTTTAAGGTTTCTAGGGTATTTTTATAGAGTTTTTTGTTTTCCAGATAACCCTTCCTTATATATATATATATATATATATATATATATATATATATATATATATATATATATATATATATATATATATCACTGTTGTAAAAATCCCGACTAGGTCCCGATTAATCACTAGGCGCTACTCGACCGATTAGAGGGCGCCGAACGATTAATCCATGCATACATAATGAGTGAAAAATTATAAAATGATGAAATTTTAATATTTTGAAGAATTTTTATCTCAATGGAAACTATTTTAGGCATGATTAGTGTTGTATTAATCATATGAACCTATTTTGTTATCATATTAGTGGTATTTACGAACTTTGCTATGATATTAGTCATATTAAATTTTTTTAAATTCAACAAATTAGCAATTAATGGTCCCCGATTAATCTCCGTCTAGGTGATTAATCCCTTGACCCTAGTCCACCGACTGACTAACGTCGAGCGTTTTTTAAAACTTTGATATATATATATATATATATATATATATATATATATATATATATATATATATATATATATATATATATAGTTGGGATGCAAACCCAATCTCACATCGATAAAAAGAGAAAATATATGCTAGCATATAAGGCAATGTGTAATCCCTTCTATCACCAATTGGTTTTAGAAAATGGAACCTCATTGTTCATCAGTGTTGAGCGTGATTGAGCTAGTAGCGACCTAACAAATGATATCAGAGCTACGGTCATTATAACATCCCGAGATTTGTAGGTATTTTCGAATCCTCTCTTTTATTATTATTTTGTCATTTGTTGTCCTTGGGGTTGGAAGAGTGTATCCATTAGAAGCCTAAGGGCTAAAGTTGCAACTTTGGGATCAAGAGAGTATGCTAAGTGTACATAAGGTACGCTGAGCGTACTAGGCGCGCCCTAGTACACTGGGCGTACTCACGTCAGGTGGAAACCCTAATATTTAGGGTGTGGGTGCTATATAAACGTCCTTATGAGCTCAAAACCCTCCAACACCTCAGCCTCCATAGATTTGAGCCGTTCTTCCTAAACCCAAACCCTTTTCTTGAGTGTGTGAGATTAAAGTGTGTTTTTTGAGTCGTTGAAGAATAAGGTATTGCATCAAGAAGTTGTAGAAGGAGGACAAGCTTGTAGATCTGAGGTTACTTTGTGCTCTAGAAGCTACAGGAGGTAAAAAGCTCCAACCTTTATGTGTGTATAATGTAGATCTAGTCATAGTAGCTTTATGAAACCATTTCTTGTCCCAAAAGTCCCAAGTTGGTGCATCTTATGGTTTGAACGAAATAAGTTGTCCTTTCAGACCCTAGAAAGGGTCTTAAGTGATAAAAATGATGTCCCAATGGCTTAAGATGTCCCATGCATGTAGTAGGAAGGTCTTAATGGGTTAAGACCACGTATTAAGAGCTTTCTGGACGTCCAAAGTCTCAAAGTTCGATACTTTATGGTTCTAAGACACATTTGGTCGATGAATCTGGAATTTGGGCTTAAGTGCTTAAGCCATTAAGCACTTATTAGAGTTTTGGTAAAACTCGTGTACGCCCCGCATAAGTTCTGTACGCCCAGCGTACTGGGTCAACCACGCCGATGGTGGTCAACGCAAGGCGGAGTACGCCCAACGTACTAGAGGAGTACGCCCCGCGTACACCCTCTGTTGGGCTTTTGATGGATTGGGCTTCGGGATTGGGCCGCCTTTGGACTAGTTGGACTTGGGCCTTGATGGACTTTCTGAATAATCAGGTATTGGGCCAGTCTTGGTAATGGATCTTAAAACAAGGCCCATGTAGGGAGTTGGGCCCAATTAGGGAAATTGGGCCAATAATAGGCCTTGTAGATATGGACTTTGGATTATGGACTTGGTATTGGGCTTTGGCCCAAATAAGAGGAAAGACAATAATGGACAATTACCCTATTGTGGGACCCTCGGTCAATATTGATATTCCAATTATTGACTTAGTATTCGTTATTTTGGATAGTTTGGGATTTTCGGTGAGACAGCGGTCGGAGACTTTCAGTCCAGTTCTGCACTACTTGTGAGGTGAGTTCTTCTCACTATATCAACAGGGTCTACGGCACCAAGGTCGGCCCTTTATGATTGTATCATGGTTATAGGATGGTTGCTATGTTGGTGATCTATTAGATCGGTATCCTGGTTATAGGATGGTTGCTATGTTAGTGATCTGTTAGATCGGTATCCTGGTTACAGGATGGTTGCTATGTTAGTGATCGTTTAGATCGGTATCCTGGTTATAGGATTATGCTATGTTAGTGATCTGTTAAATGGGTATCCTGGTTATAGGATGATACTACGTTCGTAATTTGTTAGATCTGTATGACTATCTGTACATGCTAGGTAGCGTATGATATTTATGTGATTGGGGGTTAGGCTGAGGCGGTCATACTTTGTGCTTGTGCCAGCATACCCAGGGCGGACCGGATAGACTGCAGACCCAGTTAGGGCGTACTAGTCAGGTCGAAGGCCCGGCGAGCGGTCCGGATAGGCCGAAGGTCCTGAGAGGCGGTCTAGACGTGCCGATGGCTCAGAAAGTGGTCCAGATAGACTAATAGCCTGTGAGGCGGTCCAGTCAGGCTGATGGCTCATTATGCATGCTGTTTATATGATATGGTTATATTTGTAAGGCGTTGATATTTTGGCGGAACTCACTAAGCTTCGGGCTTACAGTTGTTGATTATGTTTCAGGTACCTCTGATGATAGCAGGAAGGCGAAGGCGTGATCGTGCACCTCCTTATATTTTTATGATTTAATTCTGGGAATAACCTGAAATGATACTATTTTGAAAACAAATTTATAATAATTATTGCATTTTAAATGTTTTAAAAAGTTTTAAATTGGCATGATTTTTATGGGTGTTACAAGTTGGTATCAGAGCCTTGGTTTGAGTGAATTAGAGGAAACACTCGTGTGTATCCAGTCTCAAACAGAGGACAAGATTTTAAAATGATTTTCAAATGGTTTTGTCAAAATACTAAAGGAGGATGCAAGTGTACGATCAGCCGGAGCCAGTAAGTAGACCCCAAAATACCTTACGGATTATTTGATTTTGTGATATGTTAGAATAGAATGCTAGTACTAGGCTAGGGATCTTCAGGACTTGCATGATAGAATTGCCTGATTATATGATGCCTGCTAGCCTAGGGTTTTCCTCATATGAAATTGACATCATTACTGTAGTTGCTTAGTGTATGCATCACAGTTGTACATAATTAAGATCTTATAGCCTGAGAATGTTTGGTTTGACCTTATTTCCTGTTCTTGTTTGATGAAGGGCTTAGGGTAGGATCAGGTATTCGAAAGTCTATAGGGTCCAACGTTATATATGTCTAGCATACACTAGTGATGCAGGGTTGGTGGAAGTTTCATGGACGCGTTGTTTGGGATCAGTCCGCCAGTTATGAGATATTTAGCCTTCCTCTAGGAGTGAGGATTGAGTGCATGCCATGCTTACGTATAGTGTTAGGGCATTGTGATGATACTTGAGACAAATATGGGTAGGTGTGGAAGGTAGTATAGGCCCGTACTACTGAAAGCACTGGACCTATACGCGTAGCAAGGAAGTCACAACCCCTAGGGTTTTATTGGGAGTTGGTTCCCGGATTATTATATGGAATGTCTGATATCTTCCTGGTATATTTTCATCATGGTGGTTACTAGACGATTTGTGACTGGATCCGGGTCAGGATCAGGAGATGACGGACAAGAGGCACCGACAATGACCGAGACTATCAGCCAGATGGGGCCAGACGAGATGGACGCCAGGATTCGGGAGATCCTGCATGATGAGGTTGTTGTGATGTTCCGGGCTCAGTTGTTGGAGATGTTTGGGTCTATCACGACCGCCATGGTGGAGTACTTCGATGAGTGCTATGCAACCCTCACTGAAATGGCTTCCACAGCAGCTATAACGGCGGCAGGGGGAGGAGCCAGTCGGGCTTTTCAGTACCAGGACTTCGATAACACGAAGCCCCCGATTTTTGATGGGATTCAGGACCCGATTGTAGCCATGAGGTGGCTATCTGGCGTGGAGGGATGTTTCTTCACATGCTCATGTCCTACTGACCAGAAGGTCAGATGTGCCCTGAACCTGCTGAGGTCCGGGGCAAAGGACTGGTGGAGGTTGATGACAGGGTCGTATACAGATGAGTAGAGAGTTGTGATACTTGGGAGCAGTTCAGGGATATGTTCCGCGCTCACTACATTCCACGGGTTGAGCGAGAGCGGCTGGCTCAGGAGTTCTTTGATTTGAGACAGGATGCAGATTCAGTGACGGAGATCACCCGTATTTTCACTGAGAGGGCGATGTTTTGCCCGGAGTTTGCTTCCGAGCAGGCTCAGATGACACGTTATTTGAGCATGCTTAAGACTGACATCCGACAGTTTGTGGCTACCCAGTGTTGTGATACACTTTTGGAGTTACAAGAGGCCACTAGGCGGCGTGAGCTAGAGATTGAGGTACAGTTGAGAGAGCAGCGGCAGGTCCTAGTGCATTCACAGCCGGCGCCAAAGCGGTCTAAGACCGCTGATTCGAGGTCTGGGGGCCAGCGCGGCCGCACTTGTGGGAAGTGCGGGAAGGGTCATTCGGGAGTTTGTAGATCTGGTAGTGCGTGCTGCAAATGCGGCACAGAGGGGCACTTTGCGCAAGATTGCCGTCAGCCAGCCCCGGTTCAGGATATGAGGATTTACTACCACTGCAATCAGGTTGGTCACGTGAAGACCAACTATCCACAACTTGCTGCCAGGAGGTTTGGGGGTGTGACATAATATAAGGATTTGCTACCGCCGTTCCGGTTTGGGGTGTGACATAATATAAGTGCAATATTTTCTTATTCAGTTGCATGTGATATTATGAATGATGATCCCAAACCACAATTTGTCATTGAATGTCAAAGAAGAAATGATTAGGCTAAATGGAAGGAGGCTATGCAAGTTGAATTAAATTATATTAACAAGAGAAAGGTTTTGGGTTCATTATCCTCACACCTGGAGTTGTGAAACCATTAGGGTATAAATGTATCTTCATACGAAAAAGGAATGAGAAAGACAAAATTGTACGATACAAGGCCAGACTTATGGCCCAAGGTTTCTCTCAAAGACCTGAAGTTAACTATGAGGAAACTTATTTACCAGTAATGGATGCAACCACTTTTAGATATTTAATCAGCTTGGCAGTCTCTGAAAATTTAGAGATGCGTCTTGTGGATGTTGTTATAGCTTACTTGTATGGATCACTTCATAGTAACATCTATATGAAAATCCATGAAGGATTTAAAATGCCTGAAGAATTAAGTGCAAAACCCAAATAAATATATTCTATAAAATTGCAAAGATCTTTTTATGGGTTAAAGTAATTTGGATACATGTGGTACAATCGTTTAAGCGATTATTTGACAAGTAAAGGTTATAAAAACAACACTATTTGTCCATGTGTATTTATTAAGAAAAGAACATCTAGGTATATGATCTAAACATCATTGGAACGAATAAAGAAATCATTGAAGTGATTGAACTTTTAAATAAAGAATTTGAAATGAAAGATCTTGGAAAAACCAAATATTGTCTTGGTTTGTAGATTGAGCTTATGCTTAACGGAATACTTGTGCATCAATCAAATTATACAGAAAGAGTCTTGAAATGTTTCAATATGGCCTATGCGAATCCTTTAAGCACCTCAATGGTTGCTAGATCATTAAATATTAACAAAGATCCATTTCGTCCCCGCGAAGAAAATGAAGAAGTTCTTGGTCCAGAAGTAACATATCTAAATGCAAGTGGGGCTCTTATGTATCTTAGCAATTGTAATTGTTAAGACATAAAGTGACCCTCGGTAGCTGAAGTGTGTAAATAATACTGAAGAGTTGATAATTCAAAGGAACCAGAGAGTAGATAAGGCTTACCGAAGATCCTTGTATGTTGTTGAGCTATACCGAAGAGAAAAAGTCTACCTGAGTATAAAGATGTGGTTATGTCTTTTCAATGATAAAACAATGATCAACTTAATACTGACATTTCTTGGTAGACTAAACAGATCAGTCATGGGCAATAGGGCCACCCAAGCTACTCTTATTTTATATTTTAATGTGTATTGTTTTGTCCTATAAATAGATGATCTTGTTGATCAATCGATTAAGGCCCTCCACTTCCGATATCTTTTCTTTGTAATCATTATATTAATACAGAAGTCTCTTTATCAAGATTATCTTTCATATTTAGTTGTTCATGACTTTCTAACCTGGTCTTGAATGCAAGCCTTGTTACGATTCAACAAAAGTGTTATTTACTTGCTTATATTTTAAGTAAACTTGTTGCTATATCTCTTCCTTATTATTCCACAATCTAGTTATTGTTGAGCTTCATTAAAAGATCCATTAATTCGACACTTATCTCAATATCATTAAAAGATTAAACCTCTTTTTTTTACTCAACAGTTGGTATTAGAGCCATAGTTGTTGCTTTTTTATTTTTCTTTAAAAACAAAACTTGTTTTCAAAACAAGAACTCTGATTTAAAAGCCTTCTATACCACCTAGCTCATTATTTTTAAGGAAATATGGCACAAACTTACTCTTTAAATATATTCAACAGTGTTGGAGGTTCTAATAGAGCTCCAATACTCATTGCAAGTGAATATCATCACTCGTCTCAATGTATGGAAAGATATTTAAAAAGTCTAGATAAAGAAGTCAGGAGATCCATTGAAAAAGGACCACATGTACCTGTCCTTACTCCCATTGTCATCGATGGCGTTCAAGTCAGACTTGGAGGTGGTCAAGTAGCCATGACCAGACCTACCAACGATGACATAAGCAAGATGGAGAATGATGAAATTGCTTTCTATGAAATCTCTTGTGGAGTTCCACCCGACAGTTTTGATCTTATCATCAACTGTAAATCAACAAAAGAAATATGGGATGTTCTTAAAAATATTTATGAAGTTACAGAGAAAGCTCAAGACAAAAAGCTGACAACTTCTCTAAACGAGTTCAACAGCTTTAAATCTCTTCGTGGTGAAAGTCTAGATGACTCCTTCAAAAGATTCAACCTCATCGTCACCAAACTCTCGAATGCAGGACTCACTCGTAGTGATCATGAAACAAACATGTAGCTTCTAAATAGTTTGGAAAAACAATGGACAATGGCTATGATGATAGTTCAAGGTAATAGCAAAATTAAAACTCTTTCGTTGTATAAACTCTACGGTGAACTACAAGCTCAGGAGTCTAAGGTGATGAAGGATTTCATGGATCTAGGCGGACCACTCGCCTTAGTCGCCCATTCACCGCATACTACCAACCCATCTCATCAGTATCATCATACCGTAGAAACACCATATCAAACTTCATATAACGACACACTGCAGTCATTTGAACCAGAAATGCAACATGAAGATGAAGAAGATTTTCAACACGCATTACCCCTTGTTAGCCAACAGTTCAACATACTCCCTCTTCTCAACTACCGTAAAAACCAACACTTTACAAGACCTCCATTTAACCGTAACTACTGTCCTCAAAACAAGTCCCCTCAACACTATCATCAGCCTTACGAATATCCTAGAAATCCATCGTATCAGCCTCAGTCTCAAAACACACCACTAATGATCTCACGCTCCTATGAAACATCAAAAGAAGAAAAATCTTCAGATATAGAAGAGAAAAAGGAAGGAGTTCTCATATGCCACAAATTTCACAAAGAAAATCACTTTTCTAGAGACTACAAAGCAAATGTCATAAAAGACAAAGCCTTCTACCTTAGAATGGCTCAAGAAGCTGAAGATAAGGAGAAGATTGAGAAAGCCTTTGTGGTACAAGTGAAAAGAGACCATCAAGTCTGGTCCTCGGGAGATGAAGATGAAGACAATGACAACAAGAGGAAAAGAGGCAAGCTATGTCTAGTTGCAAAGGAGAACACTGAAGAGATGAAGAAAAACTATTTGTTCATGGAAAAGGAAGGAACCATCAACATCATTGAACATGTAAAACTTATGATTCAGTCAAATAATTACAACATGCATGACTGTGAACCATATCTTGTACAAATTAGTCAAACGTGTGCTGACTTCCTTTCAGACTACAACAAGCCTTAGATGAAAATAACATAGTGACCGAAGAGTTGTACTACTTGAGAGGAAGACTAGAAGACAAAAAGCTTAAGGTCATCATGTTAGAAGTAGATTTGAAACTAGAAAAGGATGCTAGATTACTTAGTGAAACTCAATTATACGTTGCTTTTAATCAACGAGATCTAGCCCAAATTTAACTTGTACACTTAAACAAATTAATAGAAAAGATCTTTAATGAAAGTGAATCAATTGAAAATTTAGTCAATAATGGGATCGTAGACAACACTTATAATTGGGGGTGGTCAAATGGTTACAATACCGGAGAGAAATATCCACCTCGGTTTGATGCCGAACATCCCTATGTCCCACCTTACATGAACTTTCACTTCCCAATCAATGACAAGACCTATCCCGAAGACATTCAATTTCATTTTGGAAAACTTCATGTCCTAAAAAACAACTGTGTTGTTGAGGAAATTGTCCCAGAATCCTCAGTAATTTCTGAAAATATACAATCCATACCAGTCATTGGATCTATATATCCTGGCTCAGATCTGAATTGGATGAAGAAATCATAATGGATGAACCAAAAAGTCCCTAAAGCCAAATATCCCACGAAACGTGAGTACCGCATACTCTGCCGTATCTCACTTAACACAAGTCTCGCCGTAGACTTCTGGTAAATCCATCACTAAGATACAAACTCTTCCCCAAGGAGTTAAGAACAGACAAATTCGAGACCGGACAATGTTCAAAATGTCAAGAAATCTACAGCTCCAATGATTCCTCTCCGAGACCCATAACAAAGTCCAGACTCTTTAAAAGCACCTAAACCGAATAAATCTTTTCAGAATAACTCTGCGCAACAACCTTCTAACAAAACCAAATCCAATTCTATGCATAAGTTAAATAAGGAACAAAAAATCACAAGTTCCAAGACTGTCCTGTACAAAAAGCTTGACCAAAAACTCAAGACAATAATGGTTGATAACACTCTTGTTATCAATCAAAAGAACAGAGAAAAGGCCGAAATAAAAAATGAATCTGGGCAAACATATGGTTTATGTTCCTAAACCAAAACCCATGCAAACAATTTGGATAAATGAAATGAAATTAACAATTACTGCTTATCCACCTATTAAGAAGCCTGTCATGAAACCCAAAAAGAAGAAACTCGCTTCAAAAAGGATATGGATTAAGAAGCAAATAAAAAAGAACACATCATCAAAAGTCACAACTAAACCATACACTGCATTCATTCAATCTTATTATAGTGTTGCGAACCCTAAATGGATTTGGGTTACCAAATTAACTAACTGATAATGCAGGCAATATGCAAGGAGGATCACAAAACAGAATGGTTGATAGATAGTGCATGCTCCTTGCACATGACAGGAAGGTTGGAATACTTTCGTGACTTTAAGGTAGTCACAAATGGTGGTCACGTAACTTTTGGAAATGAGGAAAATGGAACCATTCGAGGATATGGTGTCCTAACAAATGGAAACTTCTAAATTCAATGAGTTGCCTATGTCGAAGGATTAAAACACAGTCTCATCAGTTTTGGGCAACGCTGCAGTGTTGGTCATCACGTTGAATTTGATGACGGATACAGCTACATAATGACGAAAAATAGATCACGGTGTCTAATCAAATCAAATACTGCTAGAAAAATGTTCCCATTAGACATATCTCTAGTCATCGGTAAACCACAACTTTGTTTTCTGCCAAAAGCCATCTCTGAGGTTAGCTGGCTATGGCACATGAAGCTTTCTTACCTCTATTTTCGATACATAGACGACTTTGTTACCAGAGAGATGGTTCGAGGATTGCCTTTTCTCAAATTTTACAATGACACTTTATTCCCTACTTATGAATGTGGAAAGCAAACAAATGGAAGTCATCCTTTGATACTTGATTCTTCCATCACTGAAACTTTGGAGATGCTTCATATTGACCTCTGCGGTCCCTCAACGGTGGCAAGCGTACACCATAAGAAGTACATTCTGGTCAAAGTCGACGATTACACTCGTTTCATAGGGGTGTTTTTCTTAAGAGTAAAATCAGAAACACCGCAAACCTTGATCAGCTTCATCAAGGAAATTGAATTACAAATCAATATTGTCACACCCTAAAATCAGAACGGCGGAAACGTTCGGGGGCCGAGGACGTCATGTACAGTATCACAACAATGCATAATAGTAAACAATGAACAACATCATCCATTGCATTAATAGTATAATTTTAATACATGTGTGTTCTGAAGTTATTAAGACACCAAAAAATGAATAATCAAAATAAAGACGAGTCTTGAAAGCTCCGTCTTCTCAAAACCTAGTCATCTGTACCTGTCTACTGGCGACCTGAGAATACAAGCTATTTTGAAAGCGTAAATCAGCATTAAAGCTGGTGAGTTCATAAGTAATTTAGTGTCAATGTTTGTATAAGTTTGAAGAATGTACTTGTAACTGTTTGATGTAAAAGTTTGTAAGTATTTAATGTAAATGTTTGTAAACTTCCTAGAAAATCCTATATTTTCTACTAAAGCAGTCTTCTACCAAGACCCAACTGTTCTCTATGTTTGTTCTTTGTAAAAGTGTGTGTGTTTTCCCAAAGTATGACTATCATTACCAAAAATATAGTTTTTCATTACCGTTTATGTGAGAAGATTACAATGTGAATGAAATGGGAAAATAAGGATGTACTCTAGTTTTATCTAGGTAACTACTCATGTACTAACTACCTTTAAACTTGTTAGTTAATTAAGGTAAAATGTGATATGATTGTAACCATACTTGATCGACTAGTATAACACGACGTTCGAGACGTCAAAATGATATGACATTCGTCACCCGTAGACCTGCAGGTCCCACTGTAGCTAGCAGCAAGGTATAGGAGGGTCAGTCATGTATAGATCTATACACAAATTCACGCTCTCCATCCAGGAGACTCTGGGTACAAAACGTGACGCAACAGTATATTGCCGAGCCATGAAGTAGTATCTCACATTAATATTATAGTATTCTTGTATTTGTATAGTATGTACTAGTGTAGTGTATGTTTTCTCTGTCTAGAATGTAGTATGTTCTCTAATGTATAGTGTGTAGTATGTATTGTTTCTCATTATAGTATGTACTGTTTCTCTTTATAGTGAGTATTGACTCTCGTTATAGTATTCTCTATCTGTTTCTCTTTATAGTGAGTATTGACTCTCGTTATAGTATTCTCTATCTGTTTCTCTTTATAGTATGTACTGACTTATGTATGAACTGACTCTTTGTGTGTTTCATTGTTCTAGTAATAGTATTAGTGACTTCCTAAACTATACCTATTATAGTTTACTAGCAATGTTGTTTGTATGAATGAACATGTTTGTACACCTTTGCTACCCAAAGGTATTGAATTGAAGGATGAACTTTTATATCTATATACATACACATAATATATAATTAAGATTCAAACGACTTTCGGACAAACAACCGATACCCTAAGTCCACAACCAAACAAGGAACATGAAGTAAGGCGAGTTATCAGTCCTAAGTCCTTTCAACCCTACTTATATAACTATATCTATATAGATATGCTTTTGACAGAATATAAGTTTGAAAGAGTTTAATAGAAAGAATTTAACATGTAAAAGAGTTTATAAAACGATTTGAAGTAGTTTGTTTGATAACACAGTTTGGAATGTAAGAAATCCACTTGTTTGATAGTTATTAATCACATGTGATTGATATAATAACTATAATAATCCTACTTGTATTCCCCCCATAAAAGAATTTAACATCATTTAATAGATAAGTTAAGGGGTATGAACTCACCTGCAGTGAGTGATACGAATGAAAGATTGATTTGAAGGATGCTAAGTGTCGAGTGAAGACTTGAGCACAACGGATCCTAATAAGCATATGACGACACATATATGTATATAATTAGTGTTTATACAACTTAATCATGTAAGGAAAACACCCTCGGACTTAGTAAACACTTATATTGAAGTGCTAGAAGTACAAAGGGTTGCATCTAAGGAGTTTAAGGCCACACTATGGTGTTTACGGCCATGTGTTCATGGCCCTTGAGTTTACGGCCATAGGGTTTACGACCCTATGAGTTTACGACCGTAAACTCATGAAGTTTTGTGCCAAAAAGATGATTTAAGGTCTTACAAACATCATGGAAGTGTTCTAGACCCAATCCAAGCCTTAAAGAAGTGTTTATGTCCAACTAGAAGCCTTAACAAGGGTTTACGGCCAAGGGAGATGCTCCTGGCTGTAAACTCTCTTTGGTCTTGGATATTGGATGATTTCAAGTAGCATAACTAGTAAGTAATACACATAGGAAGGTACTTACGAGTTTAGAAGCCTTTAGGGGGTCTAAGGCCGACAAATGCACCCTTAACAAGGGTTTATGACCAAGGGAGATGCTCCTGGCCGTAAACTCCTATTGTTCATGGGATTTGGATGTTCAAGGTGCAAATCAAGGTTTCCTACTAGATAACAAGTATAGGAAGAGGATACTTACAATATGGAAGCAACAAGAGTTGATTTCGGGCCAAAACACTAGTGTGTGTTCTTGGTGTTCTTGGTGATCTTGAAGATCAAACCCAAAAGATGAAGTTAATGGATAGAATCAAAGGATGATACTAGATAATGTGATGTATCAACAAAACAAAGGGTGAAACACTTACATTTTTGAAGAATAAAATGAAGATTCTTATGATACTTGAGAGAGAAATCAAGTTCTTGAGATTAAAATGGTGAATAATGAGGAAGAAATGGAAGAACATCATGTATAAGGCATGAGTTTATGGCTACCATGAGTTTACGACCGTAAACTCATATGGTGTGGCCGTAAACTCCACATGATGAAGTTTATGGCTTGCTTGGTGCACAATGGACTCAAGCAGATATTTCCTAACACTCATTTCTAGGATGTACTAGGCTTAAAACGCACTAATTGACTCTAAACAATGCTAGAAGATTGCAAAACGAGTCCAACCTTGATTGATTTGGATAACTATTCAAGATAGAAATTTCGGATTGTCACATCATCCCCCCGTTAAGAGAATTTCGTCCCGAAATTAGAGTTTAACAAATAAGCTATTATAAATAACTAAACGAAAATATGAGGATATTTCAGTTTCGTTTGATCCTCGCGTTCCCAAGTGAATTCAGGTCCTCGCTTGGCATTCCAGCGAACCTTCACTATCGGGATACGACTTTGCTTCGTTTGCTTGACCTCTCGGTCCATGATCTCTACAGGTTCTTCCACGAAGTTGAGGCTCTCGTTGATCTCGATCTCGTCGAGTGGGATTACAAGAGTCTCATTGGACAGACACTTTTTCAAGTTCGAGACGTGGAAAGTAGAATGTACGTTACTGAGTTCGCGAGGTAGTTTGAGTTTGTAAGCTACATGGCCGATTCTAGCGAGAATCTCGAAAGGCCCTACGTATCTTGGATTTAGCTTTCCACGCTTTCCGAAGCGTATAAACCCTTCCAGGGTGAGACCTTCAATAGAACACGGTCATCCACCTGGAATTCCAACAGTTTCCTTCTCTTGTCTGCGTAGCTTTTCTGTCGGTCTCTAGAGGCTTTCAATCGTTCACGAATCTGAACGATCTTCTCTGTCGTTTCCCGAATGATTTCCGGACCTGTGAGAGTGCTGTCAGGAACTCGTCCTTTAGCTAACTGTGTGTCGCCCACCTCAGCCCAGCACAGAGGGGATCTGCACTTACGGCCATAGAGGGCTTCAAATGGAGCAGCCTTTATGCTCGTGTGATAACTATTGTTGTAGAAGAACTCGACAAGGGGTAAATGAGTATCCCATGCCTTCCCAAAGTCAATCACGCAGGCTCGCAACATATCTTCCAAAGTTTGAATAGTCCTCTCACTTTGTCCGTCTGTTTGTGGATGGTAGGCTGTACTCATGTCCAACCTAGTTCCTAGGGAACTTTGTAGTGACTGCCAGAACCTCGAAGTGAATCTACTATCTCTATCAGAGATAATGGATATGGGAACACCATGTAGTCGTACTATCTCCCTAATGTATGTTCTTGTTAGCTTCTCCATCTTGCCAGTTTCTTTGATAGGCAGGAAGTGTGCGGACTTTGTTAACCTGTCTACGATCACCCAAATGGTATCGAGACCACCCGTTGTCTTGGGCAACTTGGTTATGAAGTCCATCGTGATCTGCTCCCACTTCCATTCAGGTATCTCCGGTTGCTGAAGTAAACCTGATGGTTTCTGGTATTCGACCTTAACCTTGGCGCAAGTAAGACATTTACTTACGAAGGTAGCAATCTCTGCTTTCATGTTAGGCCACCAGTATAACTTTTTAAGATCCAGATACATCTTATCTGAACCTGGGTGGACGGAATATCGAGTGTTGTGCGCTTCGGTCATGACCAAGTCTCTGAAACCACCGTCTTTCGGTGTCCAGATCTGATCCATGAGATATAAGGCTCCGCCACCCTTGACTTCCAAGTTCTTATCCATCCCTCTTAGAAATTCACCCGCTACATTTTCAGGTTTCAAAGCTTCAAGCTGAGCCTCCTTAATTTGTGTGGACAAGTGTGAATGGATAGTCATAGTCAATGATTTGACTCTACGACCAGAGTATTCTTTCTGACTTAGGGCGTCAGCTACTACATTGGCCTTGCCTGGATGATAACGAATTTCGCATTCGTAATCACTGAGTAGCTCGACCCACCTTCGTTGTCTCATATTGAGCTCCTTCTGGTCGAATATGTGTTGTAGGCTTTTGTGGTCTGTAAAGATAGTGCTTTTTGTACCATACAGGTAGTGTCTCCAGATCTTCAGAGCAAACACTACTGCTCCTAACTCAAGATCATGTGTGGTGTAGTTGACCTCGTGTGTCTTCAGCTGCCTTGAGGCATAGGCGATGACCTTACCTCGTTGCATCACAACACAGCCGAGCCCTTGATTGGATGCATCGCAATAGACCACGAAGTCTTCTATCCCTTCTAGGAGGGATAGTATCGGTGTGGTGCATAAGGCTCGCTTCAGCGTTTGAAACACTTTCTCCTATTTCTCTTCCCAGTCAAAGGCCACACCCTTCTGGGTCAATGTTGTAAGCGGCTTCGCAATTCGAGAGAAGTTCTGAATGAACCTGCGATAGTAGCCAGCGAGGCCTAGAAATTGACGAATTTTTGTAGGCGTCTTCGGTGCTGACCAATTCTCAATGGCTTTTGATTTTGGAAGGGTCCACGTGTATTCCCTCTTCGCTAACCACGTGCCCCAAGAATTCGACTCTTCGGATCCAAAATTCGCATTTCGAGAACTTCGCATAAAGCTTCTCTGATCGCAGCATTTCCAAGACCTGTCGCAGATGTTGACTATGCTCCTCCTTACTACGAGAGTAGATAAGTATGTCATCGATGAAGACAATGACAAACTGATCCAAGTAAGGACGGCACACCCTATTCATTAAGTCCATGAATACAGTGGGTGCATTGGTCAATCCGAACGACATTACTACAAACTCGTAGTGTCCATAACGAGTTCGGAAGGCTGTGTTCAGAACATCCTCCCCTAGCACTCGTAATTGGTGATACCCGGATCTCAGGTCTATCTTTGAAAAGAAGTTCGCCCCTTGAAGTTGGTCAAACAAATCATCAATGCGAGGCAGAGGGTAACGATTCTTGACGGTTAATTTGTTCAGTTCTCTGTAGTCGATGCACATACGGAACGATCCGTCTTTCTTCTTGACGAACAAGACCGGTGCTCCCCAGGGTGAGAAGCTTGGCCTAATGAAGCCCTTGCTGAGCAGTTCATTAAGTTGACTGGATAGCTTCTGCATCTCAGCTGGTGCTAGACGATAGGGCGATTTGGCTACGGGGGTAGCCCCTGGAACTAAGTCGATTCTGAACTTGATTTGACGTTGCGGCGGTAATCCTGGGAGTTCTTCTGGAAAGATGTCGGGAAAATCACGTACTACTGGAATTTTCTTTATGTCCTTCGTCTCTTGGCTCACATCGACAACATGAGCAAGGAATGCGGAGCACTCCTTTCGCAGGTACTTCTAGGCTTGAATGCTCGAGATGATACAAAGGTTCGTTCCGGGTTTGTCGCCGTAGATAACTAGAGTTTCGCTAGACGGCAGATTAAGGCGAACAACCTTTTCGTAACACATAATGTCGGCACGATGAGAACTCAACCAATCCATGCCGATGATGACGTCGAAACTTTTAATTGAGACCGACATGAGGTCGATTGGAAATGAATGGCTATCTAGTGTTAGTGAACAACCTATGTATATGCAGCTAGTACTCTCTGTCTTCCCATTAGCCATTTCTACAGTGAACGGTTCTTTAAGTGCATGCGATTTATGTTTAAGCAGGTGAGCAAATTTCTGGTTCACGAAACTCCTCTCCGCTCCACTATCAAACAGAATGCATGCATAAGAGTTATCGAGGAGAAACGTATCAGTGACCACTGTGGGGTCGGCAATTGCTTCCTCATGGCCTATAACCAAAACCCTTCCCACTCCGCCGGCATTCCCTGCCTTCGGGCAGTTCCTTTTGTAGTGGCCCACCTCGCCACAACCGTAGCAAGCCTGACCCACACCAGCGTCGGGGACCTGGGTGATTGGCTTTGCCGGAGCCTTGCAGAAACGGGCAGTATGCCCCTTCCTGTTGCAGTTAGAGCACTGCATTTCATGGCAGGGTCCATTGTGGTGGAAGCTGCATTTGTTGTACTTTGGCAAGTTTCCCGCGTACTGCTTTACTGGTGCAGCAGCGGCAGGTGCTATCGCAGCATGAACAGCTACGACCTGCTGCTTTTTGGCAGCTTTCTTCTTCTTTTTGTCATCCCAGAACTTCCGCTTGTTGTCGGCGCCTTTGGAGGGTTCTGAGATGGCTAGGGTTGTTGTTGCTGACGGGGTACGGACCCCGTGGTCAATGAGCCTTTGTGCCAAACGCTTGGCACTATCGAAGGTAGTGAGGTTGGAAGCTAAAAGGTTCCCCTGAAATGGAGGTACCAGCCCCCAGATATACCTCTCCACCTTCTTCGCGTCAGAAGGGACCTTTCTTGGACATAGCGCTACCAGATCGCTGAATCTGGCAGTGTAGGAGACTATGTCGGAGCCCTTCATGGTTAGGCTCCAGAGCTCCTGCTCTAACTTCTGAACTTTGCCCCTCGGGCAGTACTCTTCGATCATGAGCTCCTTCAGAGCTTCCCAGCCCATAGCATTTGCCACTATAAGAGATAGTGACTTGACATGGCTATTCCACCACGTCAGGGCTCGGTCCGCGAAGGTGCAGGCATCAAATTTAACCTTGCTTCCTTCCGGACAGGAACAGATCTCGAAGATCGATTCTGTCTTTTCGAACCATTGCGAGAGGGCAATGGTTCCGCCAGTCCCGTTGAAGGACCTGGGCTTACAGCTGGTGAAGTCCTTGTACGAGCACTCCCTAGAGCGCACTGGAGCTTCAACGATAGTGGGAGGCACATTAGTCCCACTCCCGCTAGTACCAGTTGAGTTGAATTGCGCTAGGGCTGCCGTAACAGCCGCATTCACAGCAGCTTGGATTGCTGCCGGATTGTATTGAGGAGGAGGAGTTTGATTCGGAGTTATTGGAGTAGTGTGCCTCGCTGATCGACGTGGAGGCATCTTGTAGCTATAAGATCACAAAGATGAAGATATTGGTAAGAATTAATTAGAGAGAATGATGAGTGACTCATGGACTAACTCTCCATAGCCCAACAACACATGAGAAATATGATTGAATAGAAATCTAACACTAGAAAGATGAAAGCATTTGGATATAGATTTTCAAGAGATTAAATATCTTTCATTAAAACTGGTATTACAGATGTGACATGTTCGGGAAAAATGACCTAGGAGTAGGTCTTACATCAAACCAAGGGGAAAATTTTGACAGAATAAAGACCTATCAACCGAAAGTTCAAGGTCTTAAAATTTACAGGAAATTACAGGAAAAAGTGCTACTTAGAGCATTGATAAGAAAGCTAATCCTTTATCCAAAAGAAAAGGGATGAGCAGAGCATCCCCTACTAACGATGGGAACCCCTTGGGCGAACCCTTAGGTCATCTATTTGTCGCTCCAATTCAAGAAGGCGTCGCTCGTAAACTCGCTGGCGCACGCGATGCTCTATGACTTCAGCCCTAGTCTCAGCTAGTGCCTGAAGCAGAGACTCATTGTCTCTTTCAGCTCTCTCACGAGCATCTTCCAGCCGATGAATGCAGACAGTGTTGATCCCTATATTGGCATCAAGTTCCGCAATTCGTTGGAGGGCTGTCCTACCCTGAATTTCGTTACGAGCAACCCTGCGGACCAGAATAGGCAGGACTCTGTCCGCTGAGCCTCCTTCGCTAACATTGTAGAAACTTCGGTCTCCATTGAACGGGATGGGTTGGCCCTGTTCCTGACTCCATGTCTCCAGACTTTCCACCCACAGAGGCGTCGGGCCTTGAAAAGCCGGACGTGGGTTTGGATTTGGGTTTAGAGCCACTAGTGGTAGGTCATTGACTTCTGGCTCGGAGTCAGAATCCTCCGGGAAGTTCTCAGCAGAGTCATCGTCCAGTGGAATTGCAGGTTCCTCTTCGGGCTCAACATCGAGCCATCCTCCATCATTTTGGTTGGGAAAGTACGGGTCTCCGGGGATATGGAATCCAACCATGTTATCTACGCGAGAACATGGGTAAAAGAAATAATTAATAGACGTACTAAATTAAGATAATTATAAGATGATCCTTACCAGTTACTTCAACATTTGCGTAGTGCATACCAGTCATATGTAACCAAAACAGGATAGACCTTCGAATAAGTGACCCTAACTCTAAGCCCACAACCAAACAAGGAACAGGAAGTAAAGCAAAGATCACAGATTCTAAGTCTATAGCACCCTAGTCACATATAACCTTAGCGTATCCACTCAGCAACTATTGACATACTAATAAAGACCTTTTTAGTTTGCACCTACGTAATTATAGTAACACAAAATACTCCTATAGTATTTTAAGTTTATGTTTTGTTCTAATGTTTTCATTGTAGTAATGTTGGTAAGTTTTTAGACTTGCTGCAACACCACAACCATTCCTAGGCACATGCAATCACTTCTCGGAAAAGATATAGTTGATCAGGCTATATCACTCCCATATCTGATTATATGTCCCCAAGCCTACTTGTGTTGTCCAACAATCGTAATACTTTTGTTCTGTCCTAGTGATACTGATTTTAGTATGAATGCAGGTATGTATACTTTGGTTAAATATTTTATTATTTAAAAGTATAAACTATTGGTCAGAGTATTTTAATCCCATTGTGTTTATAGTTGTATATCTTTTATGGGTTGATATACTCAATTCACTATAAACAATGCTCTGATACCAATCTGTCACACCCCAAAACCGGAACGGCGGAAACGTTCGGGGGCGGAGGACGTCATGTACAGTATCACAACAATGCATAATAGTAAACAAGCAACAACATCATCCATTGCATTAATAGTATAATTTTAATACAAGTGTGTTCTGAAGTTATTAAGACACCAAAAAATGAATAATCAAAATAAAGACGAGTCTTGAAAGCTCCGTCTTCTCAAAACTTGGTCATATGTACCTATCTACTGGCGACCTGAGAATACAAGTTATTTTGAAAGCGTAGATCAGCAATAAAGCTAGTGAGTTCATAAGTAATTTAGTGTCAATGTTTGTATAAGTTTGAAGAATGTACTTGTAACTGTTTGATGTAAAAGTTTGTAAGTATTTGATGTAAATGTTTGTAAACTTCCTAGAAAATCCTATATTTTCTACTAAAGCAGTCTTCTACCAAGACCCAACTGTTCTCTATGTTTGTTCTTTGTAAAAGTGTGTGTGTTTTCCCAAAGTATGACTATCATTACCAAAAATATAGTTTTTCATTACCGTTTATGTGAGAAGATCATAATGTGAATGAAATGGGAAAATAAGGATGTACTCTAGTTTTATCTAGGTAACTACTCATGTACTAACTACCTTTAAACTTGTTAGTTAATTAAGGTAAAATGTGATATGATTGTAACCATACTTGATCGACTAGTATAACACGACGTTCGAGACGTCGAATGATATGACATTCGTCACCCGTAGACCTGCAGGTCCCACTGTAGCTAGCAGCAAGGTGTAGGAGGGTCAGTCCCGTATAGATCTATACACAAATTCACGCTCTCCATCCAGGAGACTCTGGGTACAAAACGTGACGCAGCAGTCTATGGTCGAGCCATGAAGTAGTATCTCACATTAATGTTATAGTATTCTTGTATTTGTATAGTATGTACTAGTGTAGTGTATGTTTTCTCTGTCTAGAATGTAGTATGTTCTCTAATGTATAGTGTGTAGTATGTATTGTTTCTCATTATAGTATGTACTGTTTCTCTTTATAGTGAGTATTGACTCTCGTTATAGTATTCTCTATTTGTTTCTCTTTATAGTGAGTATTGACTCTCGTTATAGTATTCTCTATATGTTTCTCTTTATAGTATGTACTGACTTATGTATGAACTGACTCTTTGTGTGTTTCATTGTTCTAGTAATAGTATTAGTGACTTCCTAAACTATACATATTATAGTTTACTAGCAATGTTGTTTGTATGAATGAACATGTTTGTACACCTTTGCTACCCAAAGGTATTGAATTGAAGGATGAACTTTTATATCTATATACATACCCATAATATATAATTAAGATTCAAACGACTTTTGGACAAACAACCGATACCCTAAGTCCACAACCAAACAAGGAACAGGAAGTAAGGCGAGTTATCAGTCCTAAGTCCTTTCAACCCTACTTATATAACTATATCTATATAGATATGCTTTTGACAGAATATAAGTTTGAAAGAGTTTAATAGAAAGAATTTAACATGTAAAAGAGTTTATAAAACGATTTGAAGCAGTTTGTTTGATAACACAGTTTGGAATGTAAGAAATCCACTTGTTTGATAGTTATTAATCACATGTGATTGATATAATAACTATAATAATCCTACTTGTACTCCCCCCCCCCATAAAAGCATTTAAAATCATTTAAAATATAAGTTAAGGGGTATGAACTCACCTGCAGTGAGTGATACGAATGAAAGATCGATTTGAAGGATGCTAAGTGTCGAGTGAAGACTTGAGCACAACGGATCCTAATAATCATATGACGACACATATATGTATATAATTAGTGTTTATACAACTTAATCAATTGAGGAAAACACCCTAGGACTTACTAAACACTTATATTGAAGTGCTAGAAGTACAAAGGGTTGCATCTAAGGAGTTTAACGTCACACTATGGTGTTTACGGCCATGTGTTCACGACCCTTGAGTTTACGGCCATAGGGTTTACGGCCCTATGAGTTTACGACTGTAAACTCATGAAGTTTTGTGCCAAAAAGGTGATTTAAGGTCTTTCAAACATCATGGAAGTGTTCTAGACCCAATCCAAGCCTTAAAGAAGTGTTTATGTCCAACTAGAAGCCTTAACCAGGGTTTACGGCCAAGGGAGATGCTCCTGGCCGTAAACTTTCTTTGATCTTGGATATTGGATGATTTCAAGTAGCATAACTAGTAATTAATACACATAGGAAGGTACTTACGAGTTTAGAAGCCTTTAGGGGGTCTAAGGCCGACAAATGCACCCTTAACAAGGGTTTACGGCCAAGGGAGATGCTCCTGGCCGTAAATTCCTATTGTTCATGGGATTTGGAAGTTTTCAAGGTGCAAATCAAGGTTTCCTACTAGATAACAAGTATAGGAAGAGGATACTTACAATATGGAAGCAACAAGAGTTGGTTTCGGGCCAAAACACTAGCGTGTGTTCTTGGTGTTCTTGGTGATCTTGAAGATCAAACCCAAAAGATGAAGTTAATGGATAGAATCAAAGGATGATACTAGATAATGTGATGTATCAACAAAACAAAGGGTGAAACACTTACATTTTTGAAGAATAAATTGAAGATCCTTATGATACTTGAGAGAGAAATCAACTTCTTGAGGTTGAAATGGTGAATAATGAGGAAGAAATGGAAGAACATCATGTATAAGGCATGAGTTTACGGCCACCATGAGTTTACGGATGTAAACTCATATGGTGTGGCCGTAAACTCCACATGATGAAGTTTATGGCTTGCTTGGTGCACAATGGACTCAAGCAGATATTTCCTAACACTCATTTCTTGGATGTACTAGGCTTAAAACGCACTAATTGACTCTAAACAATGCTAGAAGATAGCAAAACGAGTCCAACCTTGATTGATTTGGATAACTATTCAAGATAGAAATTTCGGGTTGTCAAAAATCTTCCCATTCGAATAATCCGAAGTGACAACAAAACTGAATTTACAAATCGATTGCTTAATGAATTCCTTGTGTCAAAAGGCATTAATCACAACTTCTCAGCTCCTTACACACCGCAGCAGAATGACGTGGTAGAAAGAAGAAATAGAACTCTAGTAGAAGCTGCCAAGTCAATGCTCAACTTTGTAAATCTACCTCTCTACTTTTGGGCATAAGCATTCTCAACATCATTCTTTGTAAAAAAATCGGAGCATCATCAACAAATGACTTAACAAGACTCCATATGAAGGTTTGAACAATCGTAAACCAAATGTTCTTGTCTTTCACATTTTTGGTTGCAGGTGTTTTGTTGTCAACAACAAAGAACATCTGAGAAAATTTGCACCCAAATCGGAAGAAGGAATATTTTTGGGATATTCAACAAACAAAGTAGGATATAGAGTTCTAATTTGAAGAACAAGAATTATAGAAGAAAGCTTTGATGTGAAGTTTGATGATTTCTATGTCCGGAAGATCACTCCTCTCAATGAAACAAAGTTTATCATGGAGAATGACATACCAATTGAATCCGGACCTCTCAACATCATAGAAGTCAACTATGAGATACTATTCGATCCTCCAGAAATTGAAAGACTTTCTTAAGTCCTAATCTCTCCTTCTGCGCAATTACAACATACCGAAGACTCTAGTTCTTTAGTATCTGAAGACCCTTCAAACTAACTCCCACCTCTCCGGTTGAGGGGGAAAGCAATCCCTCAATTCCTGTAACCATCCCAACCATCGAGGTTCCAGTCATAGATGAAGCAATCCCAATTGTCAACAATAATAATTCAAGGAGTTCTGAAGAATCCGAAGACTCAGAAGAAGATGTTGAAGAGATAATGGTTGATGAACTTCCCATAGTTCTCTTCACTAACAATGCTTCAATCCAGGGGAAACCTTCACCTTCAACAGAGCAAATCATTCAAGATCAATCCGCATGATGTTCTCAGACTGAAAAGGAACAAGTACAATACATTCAAAGAGAAACTCCTCTCGAAGTTGAAGACATTCCATCAAATGCAAATGTTGATCATCATTCACGTCTACACACATGGACAAGAATTCACCCCCCCCCCCGACCAAATAATAGCGAGTCCTTATGCAGGTATACGCACTCGCTCTTCTTATGATTTAACTAAACATTGTCATTATGCGGCTTTCATGTTCTCTACGGAACCCAGAACCATCAAAGAGTCTTTTCTGGACCACGACTGGATTGTTGCAATGCAAGAGGAGCTTGCTGAATTTGAAAGAAGTAAGGTTTGGAATCTAGTCCCCAAACCAAAACGGCACACCATAGTTGGAACTCCTTGGGTATTTCGCAACAAATTGGGTGACTCGGGTGCGGTTATCAGAAAAAAAGCTCGACCTGTAGCAAAGGGTTATATCCAATTGGAAGGAATTGACTATGACGAAACATATGCTCCAGTTGCAACGCTAGAGGCCATACACATTATGCTAAAGTAATTGCACTAAATGAAGCTAGTAGAGAATGAACATGGTTAAGATCGATGAGACAACTCATTCTGTCTTCATGTGGACTAGATAAAGATAAAGGTCAAACTTTAATTTATGAAGATAACTTAACATGTGTCACTCAAATGAAAGAAGGATATATCAAGAGCGACATGACAAAACATATACCTCCAAATTTTTTTGATTACATTCAAGAGCTTATAAAAGATCAAAAAGTTGAGATAAAATATGTTCAATCCAACAACAATGTAGCAGATCTCATCACAAAAGCACTTCCTACTACAATATTCAGAAAACATGTACATGGTATCAGAATGTGACATGTGCATAACACGTTATGTAACGGATGTCTAAATGAGGGGGAGTCAACTATATACTGCACTCTTTTTCCCTTCGTTCAAGTTCCTTCCCACTGGGTTTTCTTTCACAAGGTTTTTAATGATGAAATACTTCAAGGTTGAACTCAGATTAAAAAAACTGTCATCCAAAGGGGAGTGTTAAAAATTACATCAAATTATTGAGTTAGACAATGCATGTGGATGAACAATTTTCACGTCTTGAATAATTTCCTTTACATATTGAATTACTATTTTGATGATGTATGAATAGGATGTTATGTAGTATAAATACACATCAAATGTAAAGAGAAAATCACACCATCTTGAATATAATCTTCTAAGTGTACAAGAATCCTCTCAAAGCTCCTTCTTTTATTTTATAATATTATAGTTTAGTTTTGTTAGTTTTAGTTTTAGTTACGTCGAATTTATAACATATATATATATATATATATATATATATATATATATATATATATATATATATATAAGAAATTAGAAATGTGTAATAGAAAAACAAAAAGATAAAAGAAAGGGTAAAATGATATTTTTA
The DNA here is from genome assembly GCF_052849685.1 of Lactuca virosa. Taxonomy (NCBI): domain Eukaryota; kingdom Viridiplantae; phylum Streptophyta; class Magnoliopsida; order Asterales; family Asteraceae; genus Lactuca; species Lactuca virosa. Next base: position 451,115,186 of record NC_136430.1, read on the forward strand.
AATGGATTAGGGACGTGCAATTTAATTTTTTAAATCAAAATGATGCATCTTGTCAAATTTTCAAAAGTTGGACTAAAAATACGAATCCGATCTAACTACATGAACCAAAACTGTAATTTACTATTAATTCTACATGGACTAAAAATCAAATTATACATACTAGCTTGTATGTCATATTGAATAGTTATTCACTGATTACTGAAGACGGTTCCAAAAACCATACTAATTAAAATCGAAATTTACAATTAGGATATGGTACACTATATATATATATAAGGCTATGAGGTATGGTCACCATCAACCCACTAGAAAAGTGTTGCCACCTATGCGCCACATCACCACTACATGTTCACTAGCTCATGGAAATAGTTACCACCCCACATTAATAACTGGAAATTTAAATCTAAATTAGAAATTAAAAATACATAAAAATTAAAGCTTACATTACTAATATAAAACATTGAAACAAAAAAATATACTACTCGTCGTCATCGTTGTCCTCGATGTCGGTCTCGTTCTCATCATCCGCGTCCTCATCTGCGTCCTCATCCTCCTCCTCCTCATCATCATTGTCATTGTGTTGTTCGAATTGCCTTTACTATATGTGCTCAGTCAAATCGTGATGTAGATGTGATGTGTTTCACTATTTTGTATTTCCAAAATCCTTGTAAAGTATGCTGGGCTGCCGACTTGTATTACTGCAGGTGGATTGAGTATATCTACGTACAAATAGCCCTACCCTCTTCTTCTATTATCATGTTATGTAAAATAACATAAGCTTTCATCACCTGCATCATTTTTTTTCCTATCCCATGCTCATGCTGGATGTTTGATTATGTGTTACTTTTGTTTTAGGACTCAAACGTCCGTTCCACATCCTTTCTTGCAGATTTATGTGCTAACTTGAACAATTTTCGTTTTTCATCGTACGAACATGAGTATGACTTGAAAAATGTAGTGTACTCTGGATATCTCCCATCTCCAAGGTAATATCTATAATTATATTCATGTTTATTTACAACATATGACATGTTTGGTGCTTTACCATGCAAAATGTCGTTAAATAACAAAGAAACTCCAAGCACATTCAGGTCAATGTTTGACCGTGCCATACCAAAAATTCATGTCAAAACCATAGGTCATGTGACATAACTGCTTCTAGTATAATAGTCAGCACACCATGATCACCGCACATGAATTGCCCTCATTATGCATTGGGACAATTTTCCCACATCCAATGTGTACAGTAATGGCTACCAAGCATTCCTGGAAATCCATGTTTAGTTTGATGTGCAGCATACAACAGTTCAACATCACTTCTAGTCAGATTTCACAAGTATATGTCACCGTAAAGCTCTATAACATACTCACAAAAATGATATGAACATTCTCGACCCATCCTCGCAGACATTTTCAAATATTCATTTGAAGCGTTTGCGACTATGCCGTATGTCAATTGTCTAAGAGTTGTTGTGTATTTTTGAAATGTAGTAAAACTACGTTTACCTCTAGCATCCCATCTCAATTGAAAAAACTCATAATTTTTTGCCAAATCTCTAGCTATACGTAAGAATAAATTTCTACTAATACAAAAACGGTATTCGAATTTTGATAGGTCGTATAAACTATTAGTGGCAAAGTAATCACTTACCAAAAGTTCGTTTGCCGCGATGCGATCCCGATTAATCGAAGTTCTATGCTTCTTCTCGACATTTGAACTTTCGCCTCTTCGACGCACCATGTCGTGTGATGTGGACAACAACGTGTGCAAAACCAACCCATCATCAGAATCATCATCGGATGAAGAAGAAGAAATGAAACCCAAATAGTTATTCATATTATTGAGTGTGTTTATTGTGAGAAATTTTGTGTTTTATGTGTTTGTATATATAGGTGAAGTTTTAATTTTCAAAAAAGATTTTTTTTTATTAATGCCAACAATCAAAAGAAATAAATAAAAACCGGTCAAATTTATCTCAACCAATAAATGGCCTTGTGAAGCAGCGACCAGCTCCAATCCGCTTAACATTTACGCCCATTGTGGGCGGTGTCCAAGTGTGAACATATTCTCCACATAGATCCTTACGCACCGAAATCACCCCATACCCGGTGGCCTAATCGGATTTTGGGCGATCCTACGATTTTCTTTATTGTATTAATATTTCACTTCTTTTTCATGTCGACATTTCTTCATTTGCTTAGGACTTGAAATGGCTTAATATAATGATTGGTTCTAAATGGAGCGACATAAAGATCTTCAGAAGTAGAAGGGTTGACGATGTATGCTTTGTTAAAAAGAAATCTAAGCTTGGAAATTTTTTTTTTTTTTTTTTTGTGTGGGGGGGGGGGGGGGGGGGGGGGGGGGGGGGGGTTATAAGTTTTTCTTTACAAATATGTCTATCAAGCTTTTCTAATTACTTTTATACGAGTTGAATACCGATAATCCTTTAATAGTCTCCTACTAACACATCAATAAGTATTTTATATTTTTATAAAACTTTAAATTATTTTTAACTAATTAATATATATATATATATATATATATATATATATATATATATATATCTTATTCTATATTATAAAACATATTAGTCATATCTTGAATTTTAAGAGGCATAAGTTACAAAAAAAATTTCACAAATCAATTATACATAAATAAATCATTAATACTTGTCAAAAATTTGAAGCATTGAATTACGAAAGGTTATTGAGAAATTTAATTTAGAGCAAAATGACAATTTTAAAATATAAAATTCATATATATATATATATATATATATATATATATATATATATATATATATATATATATATATATATATATATTAATTTACATTTCTTAAATTAGACACCGATGTTAATTAATTTACATCAAATGTATAAACAGACAATATAAATATAAGGTCTAAACAAAAATATTTTATTTAAAATTGGTTATTTTTATACATATTAACTAATAATAAAATCTAATAACTATTTCCCCGTAAAAAAATTATTTGTCAAAAGAGTTGCTTATCGTCGCCGTTTTGCATGGGTACACATCTAATATATATATATATATATATATATATATATATATATATATATATATATATATATATATATATATATATATATATGGCAACGTGAATATACATAACAGTCTTATATAAGCTTAGGTACCTAACCCTATCATACTACATTGTTTTGTATCATATTTGCATTGTAATCGCCCAAGTTTGTTAAACTTCAACCCCGTAACTTGATTACTTCCAAAATCTTTGGACTTTCACCACTATCTTCCTTTTACATCACATCTTTCTGTTGAATACCTCCTGATGGGTTTCACGTACTACCACTACAAATGAAATGATGTAGGTGGAATATAATGGTTAATTTCCAAAAATCGTGGGAGTAATCAAGTTAAGGGTTAAAGTTTAAGAACCATGGACGATTGGAATGAAAATATAAAGTAAAACAACGTAATATGATAGGGTTAGGTATGTAAGCTTACATAAGGCTGTTAGGTATATTCACATTACCATATATATATATATATATATATATATATATATATATATATATATATATATATATATATATATATATATATATATAGTAATTGTTCCCTTACCCGTTGAACTTACTGATTATTGTGTGTATGTAGGATCAACATGGTATGACAATAATCTTTCAATGCAAATATTAGCCATTATTTGATTAATTTTATAGTAAACATAGGTGTGATCGATTTATAAAGAAGTAGATATCGAAAAATACTAAAATTGAACTTTAATTGTTTTTAGATGATTATAACATCCATAAATAACTTGGACCTCTTATATCTCGTGGAGAAGGATAAGCTAAATGGAGAAAACTTCACTAGCTGAATCATAACTTGAGGATTGTCATAAATAAAAAAACAAAGTTATATGTCATTGAAATTTCTTTACCATACGCACCTCCTGAACACCCTTATGCTCCATTCGAAACACTTGGAACAAGGAAGAGCGGAGAGTGGAACGAGGATGCATTCATGATATTTTCAAGTATGGTCTTAAAATTTCAAATGGATTTGGAGAACTTTGCAATATTTGATATGCTTAATGAGTTAATGTAGCAACTGACGGATGATTGGAGGCTTAAGAATAATAGAACAATGAAAATATTAAGCAATATGATGAATCAAAATATAGTGTATAGATAAAAAGAGACTTAAAATATTATATAATGAACAAAATGGCGTGGGAATGGAATTCCCAACACACACTTTCTCTCTATGCTAATGATACATGATGAGGTGCACACTCCAAATAACTTGTTCCTCCAATTTCTATACTAGTAGGAGTATATTTTTATATAAAGAGATTATTATAACCTACGTATCACTCATCATTAGAGGGTATTTGTAACTCTAAAAATCTCACATAAATTCTTGGAAATGATGAGGGGTATAAGCATAGTGAGAAAGGATGAAAATATAAAATATCCAACTAGCACGTTCGTTGTTGACACATAATACGTAGTGAAAAAAAATGTTTAAATGTCTACAAATTATGAAGCTTATGTGCTAGGTCTTATTAGCCACATTAAAAAAAGTTGGACCATACATTTACTCGTATGGGGTTATCAAAACCCTAAAAAAAAGTTACCAAAACTCATTATGAGGTTTGAACTAATAAGAAACCACACATTTACTCGTATGAGTTGTCCAACTAAGGTTAGACCTTATTAACAACATGAAGAAAAACTAGACTTAAGAACTATTTGGTGTTATTTTTTGCTATAAGTTTTACAATCTCACGTCTACATCATTTTTTTATGTATTTGTACTATAAAAACTATTAAACACAAATCATCCAAGTATTATTATGTTAATGAAGGATTAATCAATTGATAACCACACTTTTAGATATTTTATTTAAGGATAATGACTTGTAAGGGTATCAATTTTGCTCTGCATATACGCTTACATTTTTTTTATTTTTGTACATGTTTTAAAATTGAACTTGTTTATGATATTGAAAATATACTATTATGAGCATGTATTGCACGTCAAAATTATATATTTTGAACACTAAAAACAAGTTCAATGTTAAGACGTGTAAAAAACATAAATGACTATACCCGTTAGTGTTCATTTCTGAACACACTGTAATTAATGATTTCTCTCTCTCTCTCTCTCTCTCGCTATATATATATATATATATATATATATATATATATATATATATAACCTATTTACCCTGTCACCACATCTTGAGCCACTAAGAGAACCCCCCCTACGAGAAATAAAACCAAACCCTCTTCATGACTTCGTATCGGAAAATCAACCCACTCACCTAAAGATATCTTGGTGAACCAACCCCCTTCCACGATGCAAAGGGAAATAAGCGACTGAAAGTAAAACAAATGCAACCCCTCAAAGATGGACTCTAAGGGAAGAATTATTAGTGACACAAGCGTGGGCCGACATATCCAAGAACACAAAAGAAGGAAATGCACAATTGATTAACTATTTTGGTTATGGATTATCTAAAGATTCCTCATACAAATGGGGCATTGCGACTACCCTAGTAAACACCAAATCAATATATAGTGGTGTGATACCGCCTAGCAAGTTACAAAAAGATGAATATGTTGTACAACAACCTAAAACAATAAGAAGTCAAAGAAAAACAAAGTGATGAAGAAATTATCAAAGAGACGTATCGATTGTTTCGCGGAAGAGATCGTGAAAGGCCATTCAAATACGACTCTTGGAAAGTTTTATCACGTAGTCTGAAATGGAAAGATTTACAAAACAAACAGGCAGAAGCAGAAGTAAGGAAAAGAACAAAAACGTCATCGAGCAGTTACCCAACTTCTTCTGATGCTTGTGTTGGGCCCGATTTGAATGAAAATGACAAGCTCGATTTAAAAAGAAATTGTCAGACCAATGGGTAGGAAAAACAAAAAGAAAAGGGAATGGGTCTTCTCAATTGCATCGGGGTTCATCAACGAATCGGAGGAAATGCAGAAAATAGCAATGTACTTCGAACAATATAACTTGAACTTCATCGAGCGTTTGGCATTTGAAATAGAAAATATATAATTTTTTTATGCAAACACATACCATTCCGGGAGATGACCTCCAAATGGTCTTGATGATGAAAAAGGAGATTAAGAAAACAATATCACACCTACACTAAATCGGTTTCATTTATTTTAATCATCTTTTTTTTTTTCAATTCTATACATTTCTTTTTTCCATGTATTGAAATATTACGATTTTAATTAATTTTTGTATTTACTAACTATTTATTTAATTAATTGTATTTATTTATTAAATTATAGTAATTTTATTTATAAAAAAAAAGACTAAAGTACAATGAAATATGATCATTTCCTAAATTTTGAAAAATAAAGATAAAATAAAAGAAAAATAAGATAACACTGAAATCATACAAGAAAAATGAAAGGTAATAGAAACCCTCCAACCTTAGATATAGAAAAACGCACAACAGATGAATTATTATTTGAAAGACGTATTATCCAACATATGTGTTTTCTCGTTTGTAATGGTACCCATCAAATTCTTTAAAATCAAATGGTTATGAATTTAACTTAAGGCCCAAAAATGTGCCTTTATGTTGTTTAATTCGATCAAAGTTTTTTATTTCATCGCGTATTCATAAATGTATGTAAACGTATTTCAATACTTTATTTTAAGGGACAATATTAGTTGAAACACCTCCCTTACATTATTGCCTAAAGTTAATTCATTAAAATAATGCCACCATTAATTACTTAATTCTTTATTTTTGTCTCCAAGATCACTCACTAACTCTCTTTCTGGCCAATTAAAGTGGCCAACAAGTACACATGAATGAAAGCTATTCTTCCATGGATGTTTATAAAAAGATAATGCCTTCCAGAAAGCAATCCCCATCCCAAAAAAAAAAACTCGTAAGTTATATATATATATATATATATATATATATATATATATATATATATATATATATATATATATATATATATATATATATATATTCTAATAAAAGAATATGTTTAATCTCCTATTGACAAGTGTCAATGTGTCATACAATTAGAACTCCTCATTAATGTTATATATCATCTATCATGCTACTTGTCAACCTATTAATTATTTATTTCAAATTTTAAATTAATAATTGATTATCCATTTCAAATTTTAAATTTCTCACTCTAATTACATTAAATTAATAATTGATTCTTCATTTTAAATTTCATATTTTAAATTTTCTCACTCTAATTATATTTAACTAATAACATTAAATTAAAAAATAAAATAAAATTAATACAGATTATAAGGCGATATAACTTCACGTATTTATTTAAATCAACGATTATAATTTTATATAACTAAAAAAATATCCCTTAAGTAATAATTTATTTAAAAGAATTGTTTAATAAATTTAATTTTTTAATATGAAAATTTAATTAATTTTATAACAGTGGTTCTCACGGGTTATAAACCATATATATATATATATATATATATATATATATATATATATATATATATATATATATATATATATATATATATATATATATATATATGGTTCAACATAAAACCAAAATAATTCATAGAACCTTATAAAAATTACCAATGTTCATCTATGAACATATGTATCTTTAGTTATGAATATACAAAATGTACATAGTTACTTTTATGTGGTTTTATGACTCTATGAGTTTTACTTGGTTCTATATATATATATATATATATATATATATATATATATATATATATATATATAGCTAGGTTATAATGTGGATGAACAACTATTATGCGGACGTGTGGACAATGCTATTCTATGAAAATTACTAAGAGAATATGTTGTTTGCTAATGTAAATACGTTTAACCTCACACAACTATCATCATTTTCATGCATTCTCACTAATTCTTATTCATTTTTGTTCTCACGCATCGTTTTTTTTACTCATTTTCATTCTTACAGAATACGAGTCAATAAACATTCTCTCAGAATGAGAATAATAATAAAAAATTATAATAACCTTATATACGATTTAATTAGTAAGAAAGCGTGATAATGACAATAGTTATGTAAGATTGAATGTATTCACATTACCAAACAACATATTTTATTTGTCATTCTTACAAAATAGCACTGTCCACACGGCCGCACAATAGATGTCAATCCACATTTGCACCTAGCTATATATATATATATATATATATATATATATATATATATATATATATATATATATATATATATATATGGTTAAGTTGTTGCGAGAACTTGAGTACTTCTAATCTGTTCATATATTTTCAAACAAAAACGACAAATATTAACAAAATGCAACATCTAAGCCATATCTAGGCTAAAAAAAGATTTGACGATTTGTTTTTTGAAAAAAAAAAGATTCGTCAGAAAATTGTTCTGATATTTGACACATAATTTCTCCCAAAGCCCATCAACACTTGTTTGACCAACGACCTCTCTCAGTACTTCGTCTGTTAAACTCAACAAAATAGCGCTATGCGCTCTTTCAAGAATATTCACCTTCTTTTCAGCCGCCATTTCCTTTGGCAGTTGTGATTCTCCTTCCAATGTCGTTGCACATCCTTATTGAAACAAAAGAGTCTTCATCTTCACCTTCCACAAAGTGAAATCATTCAAACCATTGAACTTATCCAAATCAAACTTATGAGATGTCATCTTCAATCAACAGAACACCAACCGCAGCTCTGATACCACTTGTTAGGAAATCAGACGATACTTGTCAAGACTCAGAACAAGTCTGATGCCACTTGCCAAGTTCTGATGACCCTTGTTAGGAAGTAGTGCGGATAACAAGCAAAACTAAAAGCACACAAAGACAAAATATTTACGTAGTTCGGTCAAGGTGACATACTTCCACGGACAGGAGGGGAGTATTCTTAATTTCATAGTTCTCAAATAGAGGTTACAAGTACAATTCACCAGATATTCATACTACTCAATAAGGATACGAGATACAAGACACAAAATGACTTAGCAAGCATCCCTATTTATACTTGAGGGATCAGACTTAAAACCATAATAGGCCAAGCCCATTGGCCCATAGGCCCATGAGTGGTGTCAACCAATCACAATCTGTCATGCATCATCTTCTAATACATTGTTCCATGTCATACAACACATGTGTATCAACAACGCACATGATGGATCACCTTGACCATAGTGGAGCATCATGATGCACATGTGGCGCATCATAAACTTTAATGGTCCAACATCCATCATGGTGGCACAACATGGTGTATTTATTAAGCATCATCATCTTCTAAGCATATGTGGATCATCATGGCACAACAAAGGAATAAAGATGGCGCATCATGTACCAAGATGGTCCATGATGGCACAACATCTCCTCCATGGCGCAACTTCCCTTCTTAATGGAGCAACATCATCTTCATGGCTCAACATCACCTTGGCGCAACTTTAGACATGATGGAAAATGATGCTATAATTTTGTGCAACATCCCCAAGGATGACGCAACTTCCTTCTACATGGTGAAACATGATGTTCCATGTTACTCCATGTTGCTCTAAGTTCTCCAAGTTCTCCAAGTTGCTCCATGTTGCTCCAAGTGCTCCAAGTTCTCCATGTTGCTCCAAGTGCTCCATGTTGTTCCACGTGCTCCAAGTTGCTCAAAGCCACTCCAAGTTTCTCCAAATCACTGCAAGTTGCTCCAAACCCCCTTTCGGAAGTTCCGTTCCTGTCACACCCCAAAACCAGAATGGCGGAAACGTTCTGGGGTGGAGGACGTCATGTGTAGCATCACAACCAATGAGTAATAGCAATCATAGCAACACAACCATTACAGTGAATACTTATATGAAAATGTTTACATCAGTTTGAAACTTTGTCTGATACTTGTTTGAATTACATAAACTAGCTTTGTAAAGTATAAACATAAAACTCTTATTTCTCCAGCTTCTCAAAAATCCAGCAAGTACCTGGCTACTGATTTCCTGAGAATACAAGCAGTTTGAAAATATCAGCATAAAGCTGGTGAGTTCATAAGCGGTGGTTTGTAATGAAAATCGTTGATGAGTTCGTGAAAGTGTTTTTGTATAGCTTCAAGAAAATCCGATATTTTCTTTAATGAAAATGTAGTGTTCTCAATTCTGTATGAAATCGTGAATGTTTGTTACTGAAAACTGTAGTGATGCGCGAAAGTAATACTTCATGTGACTAGCAAATGCTAATCATGATGTATAAGTATTTCGTACATGAAACCATTGTATGTTCAGTTCTGTTTGTAAACTCTGAAAGTTTTCCAGTCGTAGTGTGTATTAGTTCTATTTAGTATAAATAAAACTGTTGAAGAGTGTCAAGTTGTAAACTAAAGGTGATTTATACATAATGTGAGTCGTATAACCATGCTTGATATGACTAGAGACCTTTCCAACGTTCTTCAGGCGTCGAGTTAAATGACATTTGTACATCCTAGGCGTGCCCACCTAACTGTAGCTAGCAGTTCAGATGTGGGATTGTCAGTCCCGAATAGATCTATTCACAAATCTCACGCTCTCCCTCCAGGAGACTCTGGTTATACTATGATAGGATTTATCCCTGTACACCTAAGGGTACAGTATTGAAGTAGCGTCTCACAGTATCGTACAATCTTGTTTACATGTAGTGTAGTAGCGTTCTACCGTAGTGAAAATCCGTATGTAGTGATAATTACAGTTACGAAAACCATGATAAAGTAGTGATGTAAATGTAAACTATTTCTGTCTTAGTGCATATGTTTAGTAGTGAAAGTTTCTGTACTCGTTATGTTTAGAAAATCCCAAACTATACCGATTATAGTTTTCATGTATAGTGAATAGCGTGTCCGGAAAACTATGCAATTTTAGTGAAAACGTCCCTTATGCTCAACACAGTACAAAAGGGTTAAAGTATGAGATTTGCATAAGTTTTGAAAACATTTATGTTTAGCTTGTATTCCCCCCCTGAAAACATTAAAAATACGGAAAATGTAGGGGTATGAACTCACAGTTGTTGCGTGAAAGCGCTGACTGAAATGAAGATCCTCGAGTTGTTGCACGTGACACTTAACGGAATCCTATTATCAAATAAATACATATATGTATCTAAATTAGCTATTTCGTTAGATAAAGTGTTAGAAGAACACTTGTGTTCGGTTGAGGAATGTTACCGGGACTTGATCGAATCGATGAAAGTGGGTTTTCAGCCAAAAGCACCACTTAAAAAGGTGTTTACGGTCGTGAACAAGGGTTTACGGTCGACAGACAGTTTACGACCGTGAACAGGGTTTACGGCCGTGAACTGGGGTTTATGGTTTTTGAAGGCTTGGTGAGTTTACGGTCGTAAACTCAAGAACAGGGTTTACGGTCTTTGAAGGCTTGGACCGTAAACTCAAGAACAGGGTTTACGGCCTTTGAAGATGGACCGTAAACTCAAGAACAATGGTGCTGATTTCGAAGAGATAAGTGCTCCAGACGTCCCGAAGTGACTCCAAACGGTGTTTCTCGATGTTTTCCCGAAGTTTGAAGGTGTTTTTAGGTGTCTACGGTCAAGGTTTTTAGAGAGAGAAGGAGAGAGTTTTCGGCCAGAAGTGTTCAAATGAGGGTGGGGGTCTCATATTTATAGGGGTTTTGTGGTCGGTGGTGGGGGGTCCACCCTTTGCTGGCCGTAAACGGGTATACGGCCGTAAACGGGTTTACGGCCGGAAACGGGTTTACGGTCGTAAACGGGTTTACGGTCGTAAACTCACTTAGGCCGGAATTGTTTTATTTTTCGAGATAATCGAGATAATCGGCCGTTAGAGGGAATTTCGTCCCGAAATTCGAATATAGAATACAAATAATGGATTAGAAAAGAGGTGCGGATACTTCTGTTTCATCTGATCTTCGCGCTCCCAAGTGTATTCAGGTCCCCGCTTGGCATTTCAGCGAACTTTCACAATCGGGATGCGACTTTGTTTCGTTCGTTGGATCTCTCTGTCCATGATTTCGACCGGTTCTTCCATGAAGTTGAGGTTATCGTTGATTTCAATCTCGACAAGAGGAATCACAAGTGTCTCATCGGACAGACACTTCTTTAGGTTCGATACGTGGAAGACAGGATGGATGTTGCTGAGCTCCCGTGGTAACTGAAGTTTGTATGCTACGGGACCGATCCTAGCAAGGATCTCAAACGGTCCAATGTACCTTGGGTTTAGATTTCCACGCTTCCCAAAGCGTATCATACCTTTCCAGGGTGAGACCTTCAGAAGGACGCAGTCACCAACCTGAAACTCCAAGAGCTTTCGTCTCTTATCGGCGTAGCTCTTTTGTCTATCTCGTGAGGCTTTCAGTCGTTCCCGGATTCGTACTATCTTCTCAGTTGTCTCTCGGATGATCTCAGGACCAGTGAGAGTACTGTCGGGGACTTGACCCCTGGCTAGCTGCGTGTCACCCACCTCAGCCCAGCACAGAGGGGATCTGCACTTACGGCCATAGAGGGCTTCAAACGGCGCAGCCTTGATGCTGGTATGGTAGTTGTTGTTGTAGGAAAATTCAACCAAAGGAAGATGAGTGTCCCATGATGCGCCGAAGTCGATGACGCAGGCTCTCAACATATCTTCCAAGGTCTGAATTGTTCTCTCACTCTGTCCATCAGTCTGCGGATGATAAGCCGTGCTCATATCCAATTTAGTTCCAAGAGCCTTCTGTAGTGACTGCCAGAACCTCGATGTAAACCTGCTATCCCGATCGGAGATAATGAAAGCAGGTACACCATCTTGAAGTTTTCTTTGATTGGCAGGAAGTGGGCGGACTTCGCCAACCGATCGACAATTACCCAGATGGCATCGTGCCCACTCGGAGATCTAGGTAACTTGGTGATAAAATCCATCGTTATCCTTTCCCACTTCCACTCAGGTATCTCTGGCTGATGGAGTAGACCTGAGGGCTTCTGATATTCGACCTTCACCTTGGCGCAAGTCAGGCACTTGCCCACGAAGGTAGCGATCTCTGCTTTCATGTTCGGCCACCAATACAGTTTCTTGAGATCGAGGTACATCTTGTCCGAACCTGGGTGACCGGAGTATCTAGTCTTGTGAGCTTCGTTCATTACAACCTCTCTGTAACCACCGAACTTTGGGGTCCAGATCCGGTCCATGAAATAATAGACTCCGTCTCCCTTGATCTCTAGGTTCTTTTCCATTCCTCTCAAGGCTTCACCCAAAATGTTCTCTGGTTTTAAGGCTTCCAGCTGAGCCTCCTTGATTTGCGCGGATAAATGGGAATGGATAGTCATGGTCAGTGCCTTCACCTTACGCCCCGAATACTCCTTTCGGCTGAGGGCATCTGCTACCATTGGCCTTGCCGGGATGGTAACGAATTTCGCACTCGTAGTCACTGAGTAGCTCTACCCATCGCCGTTGTCTCATGTTTAACTCCTTTTGATCAAAAATATGCTGCAAGCTCTTATGGTCGGTGAAGATAGTGCACTTGGTTCCATAGAGATAGTGTCTCCAGATCTTTAACGCAAAGACCACTGCTCCCAACTCCAAATCATGAGTTGTGTAATTGACCTCGTGTGTTTTCAACTGCCTTGAGGCATAGGCGATGACCTTTCCTCTCTGCATAAGCACACACCCTAGGCCCTGATTGGATGCATCACAATAGACTACGAAGTCTTCCATCCCTTCGGGCAGGGACAAGATAGGTGCGCTGCATAGGGCCTGTTTCAAGGTTTGAAACGCAGTGTCTTGCTTAACTCCCCAACTAAAGGTTACACCTTTTTGTGTCAGGGTGGTTAAAGGCTTTGCGATTTTGGAGAAATTCTGAATAAACCGGCGATGATAGCCCGCGAGACCCAAGAATTGCCGGATTTTTGTGGGTGTCTTTGGTGTAGACCAATTCTCAATCGCTTTGATCTTGGAAGGGTCCACGTGTATTCCTTCCTTGCTAATCACGTGCCCAAGGAAATTTACCTTCCTGATCCATAATTCGCACTTCGAGAATTTCGCGTATAGCTTTTCTGCCCTTAATGTTTCCAACACCTGCCTTAAGTGCTGCTTATGATCATTCTCACTCCGCGAATAGACAAGTATATCGTCGATGAACACAATGACGAACTTGTCTAAGAAAGGGCGGCACACCCGATTCATCAGGTCCATGAATACTGCCGGTGCGTTGGTTAGACCAAAGGGCATTACTACAAACTCGTAGTGTCCATAGCGAGTTCGGAATGCTGTTTTGGGCACATCATTCTCATGAACCCGCAACTGATGGTATCCTGATCTTAGATCTATCTTCGAAAAATAGCTGGCTCCCTGAAGTTGGTTGAAGAGATCGTCGATTCTAGGTAAGGGATATCGGTTCTTGATGGTAAGCTTGTTCAGCTCTCGGTAGTCGATGCACATCTGGAAAGATCCGTCTTTCTTCTTCACGAATAAGATCGGAGCTCCCCAGGGTGAGGAACTCGGCCTTATGAATCCTTTGCTGATCAGCTCATTGAGCTGGCTGGATAATTCCTGCATTTTTGCTGGCGCTAAACGGTAAGGAGATTTAGCTACAGGAGTAGCTCCGGGGATTAAGTCGATACGAAACTCGACTTGACGCTCGGGAGGGATTCCTGGGAGATCTTCGTGGAAAACATCAGGAAAGTTACAGACTTCGGGGATGCTCTCGAGGTCTCTAACTTTTTGCGTCTCGTCAACAACATGAGCTAGGAATGCATGCCACTCCTTCCGCAGATACTTCTGAGCTTTGATGCACGAAATGATACGGAGGTTCGAACTGAGCTTATCACCATAAATCATAAGGGTTTCGCCAGAGGGAAGATTGAGACGGATAGCCTTCTCGAAGCAAAGAATATCAGCACGATTGGAACTCAACCAATCCATGCCGATAATGACATCGAAGCCCTTGATGGACACAGGCATAAGATCGATGGGAAAGGAGTAATTGTCTAGGGTAAGAGTACAGCCTAAGAATATGTCGTCAGCGCTCTCTTTCCTTCCGTTAGCCATCTCGACGGTGAATGTTTTGGTTAAAGGTTGGGATTTACATTTGATTAGGTGTTTGAATGCATGACTAACAAAACTCCTCTCCGCACCAGAATCGAAAAGAATGCATGCATGAGAGTTATCAAGGAGGAACATACCCGTAACAACGGTAGGATCAGTAACTGCTGTTGGATTAATGTCTAAGTCCATAACTATAATTGGTAAGACTTGACCCGACCCGGCATGGTCCATTTGGGTTGCATGGCATCATGCATTTGGATAGACTATAATGAGAGAAATAACACTTAAGGTTGGTTAATATATTATAAGTTCTAATATATTAATAAGGTTATTTAATTAGTATTGATCAAGAATTAATTTGGAATTAATTAAGTGATCAAAAGGAGACTAATTAAATATATGGGTTGATTGTGTAAATCATTCATTCTTATATATGTGGGCTTGTGATCCAAGATTCCTTATGTTGGACTAAGTCCATGGGGTGACCCATGGATACTCCATGGAGGTTAAAATCCATGGAGCATAAGGAATGGGTAAAGTTATGAGTTACATGGTGTAACCCTAATAGCCACCATATAAAAGAATCCCATGGCTCAAGAAATCGTGCACTAATGTGTGAGTGTGAGGGCTAGACGATTTCAAGGAGTGTTCAAGTTTCTCTCAAGTTATTCCAAGTGTATTTGGTGTTGTGTGAACCATTTGAGGTGTCACACTTGGGGCACTAGGCACTTAAGCTTCATGAAGACATTCTACATCAAAGAGGTATGTATTCTATCTTGTTATATTTATTATTTTGTATGCTAGATTAGGATAATACCTTGGATGTTCATAATTGTATGTATAATAGAGAAAACATAGATCCAAGGTATTTAGGGTTGCATGTACACTTAGGAGTGTTAGAATGCTCATAACCCAACAATGGTATCAGAGCCTAGGCTTGTTTTCTTGTTATACTTGCAAAAGTAGCTGAAAAATCGAGTTGGATACATATATTCGATTGTTTTGGCTGGAATTGGACTAGGAACATTACCCTAAGATGTTTTTGGACTTATAAGCTTGTTTTTGATGTGGTAATGTTCATGCTATTCCAATTTCTAAGATAATTGTCATAATTTCAAGATTTGTATTAGTTTGTATGTTCATGCTAATTTCTTGAAGATTGATGATTTGAATTATCTTGTTCTTATGAGGTTCTTAGATTAATAGAAAAGTTGTGTGAAATAGTTGTTTTCAATCCATTTTAATCTAAGAGTTGATTCCAAAGTGTGTTTTTGTAACTTGTCCTCAAGTTATATGAAAAGTCACATTTAAGAATCATAAAACTCATAAAAGTTGGCAAAGGTTACAAAATGAAGAGTCTAGTTCTAATTAAATGGTTTTATGACTCCATAACTTGTCCTCAAGTTATGGAGGTTCAAGAGTCTCTTCATTAAATTAAAAAAAAAGTGTAACCTTAATTAGTTCCATAAGTTACAATAAAAAAAAGTTATTTTTTTTATTAATTAGTTTAAAGTCTTCCATAACTTGTCCTCAAGTTATGGAACTTGAAGAGTTTTTTTTTTTTTTTTTTTTAATTAAAACTACTTTAAACTCATAAGTTATGGAATTAATTAGTTTTGAATAGTTTCAAAACTTGCCCTCAAGTTTTGGAATTTGAAAAGTTTTCACTTATGAATACTTTAATTCCAAGTTAGCCCTTAGAATTTTAAAAGTTAAAATTCAACCCTTATACTTTATAATATTATAAGTTAATAATATTTATATATATGTATAAGAGTAAAGTCAGTCTTACCGTTAGTAGGCCTCATTCACGAAGCCGGTCTATAAGGGGGGTATAAGGTTACTGCCTATAAAATGGCAGTTTAATGGGTGTCCACTCTCACCCACCGCTTCCTTGACTGGTGGAGGGTCGTTAGCCGAACGGGTAGGACAAGGACTATAATTCTCCTTTCATTAAAAGTATTAATGATAAATAGTAAGTAACTAAACTCTTATTAATACCCAATCTTAGTTACTTAGGAAAATGTGAATTTGGTGCTAACCCATGAAATTACACTTTGCACTTTGCTTAAGTCGTTAGTGGAGCGTGTGTGGTTAACCGGCACACTAACCTGGACTTAACAAGGTAGGCAAAGGGTAACTTAATATTTATCATAGTATCGGTGGAGCGTGTGTGGTTAACCGGCACACTGATTTAGGGTTAAATATTAAGGATACCAAGTATATTTGCATGGTTATTCACACCTTGTTTTATGATCCTCGGCATCCCAGTCACAAAACCTGAAAGGCACACTCGAGATTGAAACATGCCTTTGAACAGTTCAATGAATCTCAAAGATCTAGGACTTTCAAATCCAATTAAAACCTAATAAATTATTTCGTTTTTCATGGTGGAAATTGGTGAATCGTCATTCACCTACCTTCAAATATTTTATAGCTTGGATTACGGCATCCCTCTTCTAAGTTATAAAATAGTTTGTTGGGTCCTAGCCTTAATATTTCATATTGGGTGTCATATTAAGGACTTTAAATCAACTATCTTGAATATCTCCCAAAAAGATGTCTGGTCTAGACATTTATGATCTTCCCAAATCTCTTGAAACAAGCTTTCCTAAATGAAGATGATGTCCCATGGATATCATACTTCTTTCACCTCCTCCAATTATTCTCCCTAACCCACAAGTTCCTAAAAAGTTTAAGGTCACTCAAGCCCTATTGGCAAGGCAAGGTCTAGGTGTGATCACATCTTGGAGATGTAGTCACATATTGACAAGCCGGGAGAGTTGGGTGTCAAAGTCTTGAGAAAGTTGGTGGCTCAACTACTTTCTAAGTCACATAGTGAGTTCTTTTGGGAATCCTATGAAACAGACTAAGACAAGACCCTTAATGATCTTATCTATTTGCTAAGATCAACTTCCTAAAATGCTATGGACATTGACAATGATGACATTGGATATCCAGTAAAGCTATCTCTTCCCAATGGAAAGGGATCGGCCATAGTCAACTCGGTTGACCCAATGGTAAAGAGAGAGGCGAAGTCACAAAACATTTTATAACTTAGAATACATAGTGACAAGTACAATCTTGTTTACATCCAGTAAAGCTATCTCTTCCCAATGGAAAGGCAACGTCCTTGTCACTATGTATTCTGGATTCTCCTTAGTACCAGACTTCTGAATGCATAACCTGTCACAAAACATGCTAGGTTTCTCCACCTTCAAAAGAAGACTCTGAACAAGACCATCCACCAATGATCTTCTTATCTCCACACTTAAATGGTCCAAGTCTATCAATCCAACCAAGTCCATATGTCGTGCATTTGCACCATATATACAGACAAACATAAAGCATTTCCGTCAAGTGTTGCAAGATCCACTTGACCACTTCCCAATGAGCTTTCCCCCGATTGCCTCGAACCACCAAAGAAGTACCAACATGTTTGGACTGATCACGATAGAACGACTACAAGACTTTCTCAATGTAATGAGGAATGTATAACCATCCTACTCTTCTATCACTTTAGATCTCCATCCTTGTTATCTTCTTTTCAGCTCCTAAATCATTCATCATAAGCTATGTAACACTCGATTCAAGGTATTTTACATTTTTACCCTTGTTATGAAAAGTTTTTGCAAAATTGGTCCCAAATGGTATTAAATGAAAAATGGAGGTTGTGTGCGTACACTGGGCGTATGTACGCTAAGCGTATGTGGTCAGAGGATAAACCCTAATTTTTAGGGTTTAGACCCTATTTAAACAACCTTATGCCCAAGGTTCTCTCATTACCAGCCTCTATTGCCCCTGTGAGCCTCATTTCGAAACCCTAACTCATTTAGAGAGATTTGATTATTGTGTCTGTGTTTTGGTGCGTGTTTGGTGAAACTTGAAGAAGAAGAAGCTTAGTGAAGGAGCCTTGAACAAGTTGGAGCTTATAGATCCAGAGTTTACTCATATTTCTCAGCTTCATAGAGGTATAAAGTCTTGACCTTGGTTATTGTATTCTTAGATCTAGATCTGGTGAAGTTTTGGTCATATTTTGGTTCTAAAAATGAGTTCTAGTGAGTAAACGTCACTCCAGACATTTTGTGTTGCTCCTCTTGATGTTTCTGACGTCCCTAGTTCATAAATCTTGCATCTTGATGATTGTAAATCAACCATGCATGAGTTAATGACAATTTGGTGAAAGTAGAATGCTAAATCTTGGGTTTTAGTCTCCTTGAGCCATGCAAAGGCATCATGTTAATGACTTTATCAGTTAGGATATCTCCCTTGAGCTAGATCCGTGTTTTGGACATTTGGACTTAAGCATTAAGTGCTTAATAAGAGATTTAGCATTTTGAGGAGTAAGCGGGGCATACAAAAGTGTACGCTCAGCGTAGCATGTTTGAGCCCCGATCCATTTGCTGTGAAACTAATACACAGGGTGTAAATGGTGGTACGCGGGGCGTACTCACCAGAACTCTTATTTGGTCTGTTTCTTGGACTTTAGGACTTTGGGATTGGGCCATGGTTTATTGGGCCCATGGAAGGAAGGGTAAAAGGGTATTTTACCCCTTTATAAGCGGAATTGGGATTTGAGCTTGTAGTTGTGGTTGTTACCCTGATTATTTTTTAGAGTTAGTTTAGAATGTGTTTAGTTGAGAAAGCATTGTAGCAGCAACCTGTGAGTGTGTGTCTATACATCAGTTGATTGAGGTGAGTCCCCTCACTTTGTTTGACGGGTCGAAGGCCACAATATCGGCCCATAGATTATCGTTAATAGAATGCTAGCTGTCTATGTGACTCTTTCATGTATCGTATGTGTTTGTATGTATGTCGGGCGGGGCCCAATGCCAGGTGGGTCCTGATGAGTGTGTATCGCATGTTAATGACATATCTGTATCGAGCAGGGCCTAATGGATACCGGGCGGGGCCCGATGTATGTATGTATGTATGTATGTATATATAGTATAGGGTATGTTGGGAAACTCACTAAGCTTTGTGCTTATGGTTTTTAGTTTATGTTTCAGGTACTTCCAATTCGAAGGGGAAGGGCTCAGGATGATCGCATTGCACACACCATGATTTTCCACTCTCTTCGACTCTTATGTATTTTGGATGATTGTTGACATACTTTGATTTCCTTTGTGGTTTCTATAAATGTGTTTGGTTGATGGTTTTATTAATACAAAAAACAAAATTTTTGGTTGTAAATTTTGGGACGCTACAAGCTCATTCTCCAGAAGCTTCTTCAAGTTATCTTTCCTGTCATCAACATCACCAGACACTTCTTCCCTGGGTTGATCAAGGGAGTCCTTATGCCTATGTTGATCCATGCCACCATGTTGTTCCATATTTATCACAAAACTGTGTGGTGTTTCTGATTCAAACTCCACCTTCTGGCTAGCACCCTAATCGTTCCCCGCAACACTTGGACCACCTCCTCTCTGGTTACACATAGCAGATTCAAAGGTCACATCTATACTAATAATGAATTTTGGAGACTTTACTTCTTCTGTACACCACATACGATGACCTTTCCCTCCAAATATATATCCTAGAAATATGCACTTCATTGCCCTTAGCTCCAGTTTACCATCATTCACACGAGCATAAGTTGGGCATCCAAACATTCATAAACCAGAATTCTCAGAAGTTTTTACAGAACACATCTCTTGAGGAGTCTTACAAATTAATTGCAATTTATGGATATCTATTCGCCAGATAGCAAGCAGTGTTGACTGCTTCCGTCCAGAATTGCTCTGATAAATCAACAAATAATCGCAGGCACTGAGCATGCTCCACCATTTTTGGTTTATCTGTTCCGCCACTCCGCTTTGTTATGGTATTCTCCGTACAATGTGATGCCTCACTATACCTTCTATTTTCCAGAAGTTGTCAAACGAAGCCTTGTAGAACTCCAACCCATATTCCGTTCTAAGTGACTTGACATGGTTCTCGGTCTGTTTCTCAACCATCATCTTCCACTCCTTGAACCTTCAAAACACTTCATCTTGGTCCTTTGTCATCAGAAAGTACACCCAGGTCTTCCTTGAGTAATCAACGATAAAAGTCATAAAGTATTGACATCAACCATGAGACTTCACAGATGAGGGACCCCATAGATCTTAGTGAACACACTCTAGAATCTCCTTGCTTGAGTGTTGAACCGAGCTGAACTTCACCCTGATTTGTATCTCTTGAACACAAGCTTTACCAGGTTTAGCATTTCCAGTTGCATCTCCACCAAACAACCCCTTCTCATTCACATGTCCCAACTTATGATGCCACAACTTCCTTTCATCATCATACTGATCTAAGGATTGGGATACAATCACCGTTCCCCCAACCGTAAAGCCATCCAGAATATAAATCCCATGAGGATTCATCATCCCCTTTATAACCACAAGAGCACCATTGGAGACTCTTACCCAGTCACCCTATCCAGAATAATTCAATCTATCCTTCGCCAAAGTGCCAAGAGAAATCAAATTCTTTCGAAGCTCTGAGACGAACCAACAATCCATTTTCCTGACTGTACCATCATGAATCTTGATCTGCACCATACCACTTCCCTTGATACTGCTCACCCAAACATCACCCATCTTGATTGTGCCATTTCACTCTTTAAAGGAGTCGAACCAGTCACGATTTCATGTCATATGATAGGATGCTACAGAGTCCAAGACCCAAGCATCAGCAAAACTAGATGTACGTACTATCAATACTTCACCATCATCCCCTTCATCAGAATTTCCTTGAACCACATGATCATTGTTGTTGCATGGTCCAACACCATTATTCACTTTCTTCAATAATGTACAATCTCTTCTAAATTTCCCCTTTTCCTTATAGTTTTTGTTGGATTAGGTGTCTAAGCTCATAACTATAATTGGTATATACTTAAATTGATAGTAGCACAATCCTTTTGGGTTGCCCTTAAAGCTAGCAATTTGACAGGATAACTTTTAGAGAGAGAGATTAATTTATTATGTGATTAATAAATTAATATAAAAGGTTTATTAATGTATTATGGAAATAATATATTAATTAGAAACAATATTGTTTAATTAATAAATAATTAGAATTAATTTTGGGATTAAAAGATTTAATTAAAAGTGTAGGGTCTAAAGTGTAATTGTTCAACAGTTGAACAAAAGGTTCCAGAACCTTCCACTAAAGGTGGTGGACGATTTTGGGGGATATTATAGGGTTTCTAGAATATCCCATGTGGATAAATAAGGAGTTGGATAATTACCAATTTGAAATATTATTATTATATTCCAATTAGGGTTATCCAAGGCTTCCTTGTACCACTATATAAAGGACCGTAAGGCATCTAAATTGTGGCCATTCCATCCTCTAGATAGATAGCCGAAATTTCAAGTCTCCCCTCTCCTCTCTCCTAAGTAATCCTGGGTGTTGTGGTGCTAGCTTTCAAGAGATCTACTTTTGAAGAATCATTGTTATTTACTACAATAACAATTAAGGTATGTAATCCTAAACCCAAATTTATGCTTTTTGAAAATTACATAGGTTTCGTAGGGTTTCTTGTTTGATGTTAATAGTTATAGGTTCAATAGTGAAAACATAGATCCTTTAGGTTGCATGTGAACTTAAGGCTTATTAAGTTTATTTGTTTTATCTAAATCCCATTAGTGGTATCAGAGCATTTTGGTTTGTTTTCAATTGAATTTGCTATAATTCTTGAATTTGATCAAATTAGGGTTTATAGAAATTAAACCCTAAAAGGACATAATTTCGACTAGGGCTAGGGTTTTAGAAACCCTAGCATCCACCCCTTGAATTTCAAAATTTAGCGCTAAGGTTTTAAAACCCTAGCCTTCCTCTCAAAGTATTTTTGAAATATGATAGTGATTGGGGTTTCCATATTTTAGATAATTGTTATTTTAATTTGATTAAAATGGATAATTATAAAATTGGATAAATCCTATACCCTATTTTTCGAAAATTTAGAGGGTAAGGATTAGGATTAAATTATTTGATTAATTTAATTAGACAATCCTTAATTGATTTAATTAATTTTTAATTAAAAGATAATAATTAAATCATTATTGGTTTATTTTTAAATTTAATTAGTTAGATATTAATTTCGAAATTTAAATATAAACCCAATTATTTTGAAAAGTTTTAAAATACATCTTATACTATATGTAAAATTAAAAGTTTAACAATTACTATATGTATAAGACTAAGTCAGTCAAATCGCTAGTACGCCTCATTCACAAAGCTAGTCTATAAGGGGGTATAAGGAAACTGCCTATAAAATGGTAGTTGAATTGGTGTCCACTCACCCACCGCTTCCTTGATTAGTGGAGGGCCGTTAGTCGAACGGATTTGATAGGACAATTAATTCTCATTAAAAGTATAATGATATTAAAAAGTACTAAAACCGTTTTTTTAAAATCCCAAATCTAGTTACTTTAGTAAAAATGTGAATTTGTATGCTAACCCATGAAATTGCACATTACACTTTATAAGTCGTTAGTGAAGCATGTGTGGTTAACCAACACACTAATAGGGACTAATAAAGTGTTGTAATGGCTATCTCATAAATTATCATTATTGATGGAGAGTGTGTGGTTTATCGGCAGATCAATTGGGATGATAAATGACAATGAGGTTACCAAGCACATTCAATTAATCTCAAAAGACCTAGAAATTTCACTTAACTTATTTTTTTTAAAATTTCGTTTTTATTGGTGGAATTGGTAAATTGTCATTTACCTACCTTTATAAAATTTACAATTAGATTACGGCATCCCTTTTCTAAGTTGTGAATTATATAGTTGGATCCTAGCCTTAATATTTTATTTTAAGTTTCTATATTAAGGATTATTCTTATCTAACTAAATTACCTTCTTTTTACAGATGTCTACTCCAAATGATGCCTCTGGTTCATCCTCTTCCCACCATAACTTCTCGTTGTAGTCCATCTGCTCAAAGGTGACATTGGATGGCACCAATTACAACGAATGGATGTGCAACATCAAAATGGCCCTTCGTTTCGAGGACAAGGAATATCTCCTTGAGAAAGAACTAACTGAAATTGACGAAGAGAAGGCCACTCCTAAAGAATTAGCCGCCTACAAAAGGCACTACGATGATGCAAAAAAGTTGCTTGCATCATGGTAGCCACCATGACTCCTGAGTTGCAGAGATTTTATGAAGATTACTGGCCGTATGAGATGAACAAGGACCTTGTGGAAAAGTTCCACAAGCGATCTCGTCAAGAAAAGTACGAGGTTGTCAAAGCCCTCATGGCTTGCAAGCTCAAGGAGGGAAACTCTATCTGTACCCACGTGTAAAGGATGCAATGATATGTGGTGCACCTTGTTAGGCTAAACATGCACTTTTATGAGGAGCTGGCTATTGGTATAGTCCTAAACTTCTTACCAAGTTGTTATGATCAGTTCATCCTGACTTATCATTTGAACAACAAAGAGACCACCTTGGATCAATTACATAGTCTTCTGTAGACAGCTGAAGCAGGTATGAAGGGAAAAAGTATTGCCTCCACTCCTACTAATGCTCCCATCCTAGCCATTAGACAAGGAAAGAGTAAAAAGAAGAAAGGTCATCCCAAGCTAAAATGGAAAGGAAAGTCTCATGTAGGGTCCTCTAGTAGTGGCCCTAAAGGAAAGTCTAGTTCTGATCATCGACCCTCTTCTGATCCCAAAGAGGCTATTTGATTTTACTACAACGACAAGGGGCATTGGAAAAGAAGCTGCCCGAAGTATCTGCAAGATATCAAAGATGGAAAAGTGAAGCCGACTTCTACATGTATATGTTGGATTAGGTGTCTAAGTCCATAACTATAATTGTTATATACTTGAATTGATAGTAGCACAGTCCTTTTGGGTTGCCTTCGTACTATCAACTAGACAGGATGACCTATTGAGAAAGATGAAGAATTTATTATTTGATTAATAAATTGAAATGAATGATTTATTAATGTATTATGGAAATAATATATTAATTAGAAATTATATTATTTAATTAATAGTTAATCAGTAATTAATTGTTACTAATTTTGGGATTAATTGAATTAATTAAAAGTGCAAGGGAAGTTTGGCAATTTATTGAATGTTAAGGAAAGAAGCTCTGGAACCCTCGTAAAGAGGATTGGACAAAATCTTCTAGGAAAACCCTAGAATTTTTGTCCAAGGGCTTATGGATGGAAGGTTTAGAGTTTGATTGGTCCTTAAGCAAAGCAATTAGGGTTTCCTAATTCTAACCCTAGTTTTGGCTCTAAGTCACCTCACTATATAAAGACCCATACCCTTGTTAATTTTCGGCGACTAGAAACCCTAGAGAGTTATAGCCGAAAATTGAAGCTTCTTCCTCCTCTCCCATATCTCATCCTCTTGTTAAGTGTGTTTGTGATTCATTAAAGGTGTTACACTTGTTCTCAAGCTTCAAGATCTTCAAGGTTATTGGATTGTTATTACTACATAACAATCAAAGGCATATATCATATCTCTTTATTATGTGAATTTCGATTAATATCATAGATCTAGGGTTTGCATGATGTTGTTCATATTGTATGTTCAATTAGAGAAGACTTAGATCTTATTAGGGTTGCATGCACGCATAGGATTGTATGTTTTGTGAAAAACCCAACAGTAGTATCAGAGCCTAGTGTCACGGGCTGATATCCTGTGACCGTGTTGACCAAGAAGACAAAGACCATGCCACTAGAATAGCTTCCCATTGGGTTCAAAAGGGCGCGTCCTAGCCCAAGGGACGTTGTTATGCTAGTCGTTGCTGTTTGGCCAAGTCGCTGGAGTGTGTGACAAGGAAGGGGGGCCGTAGCGTTTTAGAGATACAACTGGTTGGGGGCTAGTGCCGCTTCCCTGATGAGCCCATGACAGGGCGAAACCAGTTGGCATGTGTAACATGGGAGGGCTGGTATCGGGGTTTTATGGGGGACCTCGGTACGCCGCACGGGAAAAGAGTAATGCCGAACTTGCGTCCGTGACAAGTAGTATCAGAGCCAAACGACGAAGGGAAATGCCAGTATGATCGTACATATTCGTGGGGTCCGTAGAAGTATGGACTTGCTGGTGGGTTATTGTGAAGTCAAGAGCAATACACCGATGAATGCTCTTCCTCCTTGAAGGAAGTAATGGGGGCGGCCACATGCCGAGGATTCCGACTTTACAGTATAAAGTTTGGGATCCAGTGTAGCGGTACGCGATCATACCTGGTATCAAAAGAAAGGCCATTTCGAAAGGACAAAAGTTCCTCTTCCATCGCACGAGGACGTGCGACAATTTTGCAGTGGGAGAGTGTCACGGGCTGATATCCCGTGACCGTGTTGACTAAGAAGACAAAGACCATGCCACTGGAATAGCTTGCCATTGGGTTCAAAAGGGAGCGTCCTAGCCCAAGGGACGTTGTTATGCTAGTCGTTGCTGTTTATCCGAGTCGCTGGAGTGTGTGACAATGAAGGGGGTCGTAGCATTCTAGAGATACAACTGGTCGGGGGCTAGTGCCGCTTCCCCGATGAGCCCATAGCAGGGCGAAACCAGTTGGCATGTGTAACATGGGAGGGCTGGTATCGTGGTTTTATGGGGGATCTCGGTACGCCGCACAGCCAAGGAGTAATGCCAAACTTGCGTCCGTGACACTAGGTTTAGTTTTCTATTGAATTGATACTAATATGAACTTGAATAAGGAGAAGCAAAACAGAATCATCATTCTGTTCCGACACCATGACGTGGTGACTTTGACCACGACGCGGTGACGTTCGATTTTTCCTTCACCACGACGTGGTAATGTTTACCACGACGTGGTAAGCTGTCATATACAAAAAATTTCGTTTTTTGATATATTATGAATTGATTAGGATAATTACCTTTTTATAATATTGTTTAATTGAATAAATCTGAATATTTTAAAATTATAATTTGATATCCTTATCTAAAATTCATAATTGGTTTTATTTTTCAATTTAATTAATTGGATATTAATTTTGAAATTTTAAAATATAACCCTAGTATTTTGAAAAGTTTAAAATACATCCTTATAGATCTTATTATTAATTTAATTAAATGATTAATTAAAAGATAATTAATAAATCCATAATTGGTTTAAATTTAATTAAATTAAAAGTTTAATTTATTAAAAGATTAAACCCTTGCTATTTTAAAATGTTTTAAAATACACCCTTATATGATATGTAACATTAAAAGTCTAATATTACTATATATATAAGACAAGTCAGTCGAACCACTAGTACACCTCATTCATGAAGCCGGTTTATAAGGGGAGTTTAAAGAAGCGGCCTATAAAATGACCGTCATTGGGTATCAACTATTACCCACCAATCCCTCTATTGGTAGATGGTCGTTAGCTGAACGGGTTTGATAGGACAATTAGTTCTCATTAATAAGTATAATGAAAATATAAAGTAACTAAAATTTTTTCAGTAAAATTCCCAATCTTAGTTACTTTAGAAAAAATGTCAATTTGATGCTAATCCATGAAATTGCACATTGCACTTTATATAAGTCGTTAGTGGAGTGTGTTTGGTTAACCGGCATACTAATATGGACTAATAAAAGGTGGCAATGGGTGTCTCATAAATTATCGTTGATTAATGGAGCGCGTGTGGCTAACCGTCACATTGATTAAATGATAAATGACATCGAGAGTAACAAGCTAATTTGCATGGTTATTCACATCTCATTTGTGATCCTCGACATCCCAATCACAAAGTGAGAGCATAATCGATATTAAACATGCCATTGAATAGTTCAATGAATCTCAAAAGATCTAGGAGTTTCATAAGATTGAAATTGGTAAATGCTTTACCTACCTAAAAAGAGATTCAAATTTGATTAAGACATCCCTCTTCAAAGTTTGAATCAATATTCTGGATCCTAGCCTTAATTTAAATTTTTGGGTTAATAATTGAGGATTAAAATCAAATAACTTGAATTCTCTTTTCTCCTATTATAGATGTCAAGTTCAGACAACAATGGTCTTCCTCGTCCTTCTGAAAATGTTTTTCCTTCTCTATCTGAAGATGATCTTCCACATGTTGATCAAGGTGAAAGAATGTTCCCTTCTTCAAGCAATGGTAGAACTGGAAATCATGCTTCTTCAACTCTTCCTCTACCTCCTCTAGTGACTCTCCCCAAGTCATGTTTCCTTCAAGCTGAAAAATACAATGTTACTCAAGCCTTGTTGGCATGAAAACATCAAGATGGAAAGTCTTTGTGTGCGCATGTTCTGAAAATGAAATCGTACATTGACAGATTGGGAATGTTGGGTATCATTTTCACAAGGGAGCTGGTCATTAACTTGGCTGTACTTTTGCTTCCTAAGTCATATAGTCAGTTCATTAAAGACTACTATGTAAAGGACCACGACGTGAACCTAATTGATCTAACATATATGTTGATTATTGCTGAAGAAGAAATGCTTAAAAGCACAAGTCAAGCAAAAGTGTATGAAGGATCCGTCTCCAAAATTTCCATGGACATTGATAATGGCAACAATGGTAGTCCACAAAAGGTTTCTCTTCCCAATGTAAATGGATCGGCCAAGGTCAAACCACTTGACCATATGGTAAGAGAAAGGCTAGTTCTGAGATAGTCCTATGTGCTATTCCTGAAAGGTCTATATGTTTCTATTGCCAATTGAAGGGGCATTGGATGCGAAGCTGCCCAGACTACCTGAAAGATCTTAAAGATAGTAAATTCAAGTCGTATGACTCCACTTCAGGTACATCCATTATGTAACTCCATTATTTAATTTAGTTCCTATTCATACATTCTTAATACATGATGTGATAGTTGCATTTTGATGTTTTGCAGGATCTAAGAGAAAGAATGAAGCTTAAGAAGAGTAAGTTGAATCTGATCGTGAGAGATAGATTTCGGTCGCATGGTTCGATGATCAGATTTTGGAAGTTGTTGTTTAGGAGTTCTGATAGATTAATAGGTTGCTTAGGAAATATCTAAAAACATAGTTTTCATATGTTTGCATTGTAAGGACAAATTTTTCCGCTTATTATCAATAAAAGTGACTTTTGACTTATTTTCTCTATATTTCCTTGCAATGACATTTATGAAAATTGGTGGTTATATTTCTATTATTGGCAATGTTAAAAGTGGATTTGATTCTTAATTATGTCGTTTGTGTTATTGTCATAATTAACCAAGTGAAAAGGAATTCTCATCACGCAAGTTTCAGTTGGATAGAAACTTGGAGTCATGCAATTTGAATAGTGTGATGTATGAGAATCTTGATCATTAGAAGATTATGACTAATTCGTTGATCACATGTTTTTGTGAGTCAAGTAAAGGACTAAAGGATCTAGTACACATTGATGTGGACTATTCAAATCCGCCACAATGGATGATAACTTTATTCGTCATGGTTTACTGATGCTTCAGTAAACATGGTTGTGTTTATAAGATTATGCATAATTCTGACACTTTGAAAAGATTCAAAGAGTAGCAGAACGAATAAGAGAATCTATTAGGCAGAAAGATAAAGGTTTCTCCAATCTGAAAGGAAATGAGAGTACTTTTGTATCGTGTTTTATGATCGTCTTAATTATATGGAACTATGTCACAAATTGATCCTCTATGAACATCCTAGTACGATTGTTTGAATCGAAGAAGATTAAAGTTTAAATCATCTTGGGTATTCACAATCAAAGTTTAAATCGAAGAAGATTAACCAATTGCGTACAAGAAACGCCTTGAACCAAGCCTCTTGATAATCATAATAAGAAAAACTAGGATAAGAAGGATATCCTACCAAAGTTTCTCATAATGGGGATTAATAGCCCAATCGTATAGAGAAGTGGCTTTGAGAATTTGAGCTTGCTGAAATCTATTGTTCTTGCACGTGAGTTCAAACGATGAGTGAAAAATACAGAACCAGAGTCTTGAAGAATAGTTTGGTAATATTCTCTAGTTTTGTAAGGATTGGCATAGAAAGTTTTTCCACGACCGAAGAGATAATCGGTAAGAATATGAAAACCTTGATTTAGTTTAGAAATTTGAGAATCTTATAGGATTTAATTTTTTGAACATTAGGATTTTGGATGTATGGAGTCTTAGCGGTAGGGCCAGAATGAGGTTTTTGAACTTCTAAAGAGGATGAAGAAGGGGTTTTGTTAAAAGGATTGACAATTTTCATTGGAAAAATATTTGAAGTGACAAGTTTTGAATTTTTATTTTGAACAACGTCAATAAAAAGTATTGATTTATTTTCCGGGGTTATTGGAGAGAATTTATTTGGACGAAGAGCAAACTGTGCTGGTTTTTGAGAAATTGGTTTCTTGCTATCTGCTTTTGAAGAGGAAGAGGGAGAACTCATTTCCCCTGTAAAAATTCACGAGAAAGAACATCTGGAAGTGACTTATTTTCTCTTTTGGTAAATTCTATTTCAAAATCAAAATTTCCTAGAAGGACCTGCCATCTAGCAAAAATTTGTTTGGAAATTATATTTTTAACATCTTTTTCTAAAATTGATTTTTGCATATTGACAATCAATTCTTAATAAAATATGTTTTATAAGTAAATCATCTTCAAACTTTTTGATGCATAGAATAATGCTTCAAATTTCTTTTTTTAATGTTGAATAATTTCTTTTGGTGTCGATCTAGGCACCAGAAAAATATCGAACTAGTTGGTCTTCTTTTGAATTTATCAATTTTTGTTTTAATATAACTCCAAATCCTATATCATTCGCTCCTGTTTCGACTATATTTTTTGCATTTGGATGAGGTAGATTTTGACATGATAATGTTGGAATTTTTTGCTTGATAAGTTTGACTATATCCGTGTGCTTTTGAGTCCATGGATCTGGATTATTTTTTAACCTATTATAAAGTGGTTTACATATGATTCCTAAATCCTTGAAAAAAATCTTGCATATAATTTAAACATCCTAAAAATCTTTGAAGTTGTTTTTGTATTTAATTTCATCAAGAAATTTAGTTGAAAATTCTAAACTTCTTGTTATTGGCCTGATTGTATTTTTGATAATATCATGACCTAAGATTCGAATTTGTTCTTCAAGTGAATGCAATTTTGTTGCTGAAACAGCTAATCCATTTTTGTAAATTAATTCATAAAATATATTTAGATGTTTAAAATGTTGATCAATGGATTTTGAGAAAATAAGAACATCATCAATATAAACAATTGCAAAACTGTTTAGAGGAATGATAATATCCTTCATAATATTTTGAAATTTTGAATGAGTATTTTCTAATCCAAAGGGCATAACATTCCACTCGAAATGTCCAAAAGAGCAATAAAACTTGTTTTATATTTATCAGATTCATGTAGTTGTATCTGCCAGAAACTTGATTTCATATCAAAATTTGAAAATATTTTTGAATCATAAAGTTTTTTCAATAAATCACTTTTATTAGGAATAGGATATCTAATCCATTCTAAAACTTTGTTTAAAGGTTTAAACTGATAACCAATTTTAGTGATCCTCTTTCTAATTCTGCTGCATTCATAACATAATAGACTGAACAAGACCATAGTGACTTTGAAGGTCGTATAAGCTTTTTATCTAATAAATCTTGAATTTATTTTTTACAATGAATTTTAATTCATTATTCATGTGAATGGCTCTTGATTTGTAACATCTGGTCCATGTATAAGTTATTCTTTTAATATTTGAAATTTTTGTTGGAACTCGACGAGTTGGGGAGCTCCAACTCGTCGTGTTGAGAAGGATTATGGTCACGGGTTTTAATGACCCAACTCAGCGAGTCGGCGTGTCCCAACTCGACGATTTGGCGGATGGGAAGAAACCCTAATTCTAGGGTGTTGCACCCTATTTAAAGAAATTTAACCCCTTGGTTGGCC
Source organism: Lactuca virosa (assembly GCF_052849685.1). Classification (NCBI taxonomy): domain Eukaryota; kingdom Viridiplantae; phylum Streptophyta; class Magnoliopsida; order Asterales; family Asteraceae; genus Lactuca; species Lactuca virosa. The sequence goes on from NC_136430.1 coordinate 451,147,044, forward strand.
TCCTTACCAGCCACCTCTGTCCATAAACCCTAGATTCGTGTATCACCCTTCAAGATTGAGTGTGTGAGCTTGGAGAGTGACTTTGGTGATTATTTGGAGGGAGTTTTGGGGCATTTCTAGTTGTATTTAAGGAATTGTTTCCGTTATAGGGTTTGTGTAGAGCGGATATTTGGAGTCCCGATCTAGTCAGCTATCGTTCAGTATTGAGATGATTTCTCACTATACTCATGGGTCGAAGGCACCAAGGCCGTCCCAATTAATGGTTCTGAAATGATTTGTATGGGAATATGTAATTGTTTACTATTGGATTTATATGTGGACTTATGTGTATAACATGGGAGGAGCCCATGACATTTGGCAAAACCATGGGAGGAGCCCATGGCTCAGGGATATAAGACCATGGGGATAGCCCATGGCATTCTAATGAAGACCATGGAGGGAGTCCACGGCAAACTTATATGTCTATATGTGTGCATGATATTATGTGATTATATGATTCATGTTTTTTGGGAAACTCACTAAGCTTGTGCTTACAGTTTAATTGCGTGTTTTCGGTATTTCTCTTGATAAGGGCAATGGCCCGACTTGATGGCGCGTCGTGCATTCCCCCGGTGTTTTCATAAATAGTTTTCGTACTCTGAATTTGAAAATAATATGGATATGTAACGGGATTTTTGGACATCGTGTGATTGATATTTATGAAATTAAAAGTTAAAATTTTCTGTAAAATTTGGGCTATTACAAGTTGGTATTAGAGCCTTAGTTTGAGGGATTCAGGCACACTTCTGGGTGTGTCAAAACTCAAACTGAGGAAATGGTAACTAAATGCTTTTCAAAGAAAAAACCAAAGTTAAATTTCCTGAAAACGATTTTTAAGAAAAAAGGGGAGAATGCAATGCGCGTAATCGGCCGAGCTCAAATAAGTATTCCCGATGTTTTAGCCATGCAATGATATATATGGAAATTAATGTTGCATGGATTATTTGCTAAGTGTATGCTTTCAAAGTTGTACATGCTTAGGATTGCATAGCCCTAGAATGAGGAAATTTTCCTTATTCTTGTTCCTTGTTTGGTTGTGGTTTAGGGTAGAAGCTTTATTTGACAGTCTATGAGATTCTCTTTGTGTATAACTTGCATGCATAGGGCAACCTGCTATGATTAATTTTAGTTTTTGGTTTGGTGAGGGTTGAGAATCCTAGAGCAGTATAGGATTTGAGTTAGTGTTGTGTTTATGAGTCATGATTTGTGATTGGATGATTTAAGGGTATCAGGTATGGCCTTGGGGAAGGTACAGGTAGGTGTGGAATGTAGTATTGGGCCCGTACTACTGAAAGCACATGACCTGTACCCGAACCAATGACAAATATGATAGTTCTTTGGAGTCCGGTGAAGAGGAACCCCTTTCGAATTCCTTATCTTTGTTAATTGTGATATTATCAGTTGAGGATGGTGATGATCACGCGAGGTTCAGGTTCAAGATCAGGATCTGGTTCAGGCTCTGGTGCAGAGCCCATTGATGAGAGGCTGCACGATCTTATCGCAATCGAGGTTACTCGTGGCATTCTTGATGCTACCCCCATGATCTTTGGTACCGTCAAGGAGGGCATCATGGAGATCATGGAAGAGCGGCTCAGGTCTTTCCGAGCCGAGATTGTAGCAGGCCAGGTTAGGGCCTGAGCTCCCTCATTCAGGGAGTTCAAGGCGTGTAGAGCGCTTGAGTTCTTTGGGGTCAGGGATCCCATCACTAGTCGATGCTGGATGGCAGATATGGAGAATGCCCAGCGCACGAGCTTTTGCCCCGAGGCAGCAAAGGTGGGGTTTACATATTGTATGTTGAGGGATCGAGCACGTGATTGGTAGGAGGAGGTTACCCGCAAGGTTGGATCAGCAGATATGGTTGAGATGTATTGGGAAGAGTTTGTGAGGAGGTTTGATCGGGAGTTTGCACCATCAATTGAGGTGCAACGTTTAGTGAGTGAGTTCCATGATTTACAACAGACTACCGATACTGTGGTGGAGATCACCGCCAAGTTTCGAGAGAGGGTACCATTGGTTCCGCAGTACGCTGCGGATGAGGAGATGAAGAAGACAAGGTATCATTCCATGCTAGGAGTTGACATTCGTGAGTTTGTGAGATTTTTGGTGTGCAAGACCCTGGATGACATGGTGGAGAAGGCCCGGGAACGGGAAATTGAGTTGGAGCTCCGGACCAAGCGGAACCCGGAGCAGGTTCAGGAAGCAGTGGGTCAGGCCAAGAAGCCTAAGACCTCCGATCCTCCTAGCATGGTCCAGCAGGGCCGTGGCCGGTGTGCCAAGTGCGGTAAGCTGTACAGTGGAGCCTGTCGAGTAGCAGGCTTGGTGTGTTATGCATGTCGCCAGTCGGGCCATATGATCAGGGATTGCCCCAAGAAGGGCTTGATTTGTTTCCACTGCAACCAGACCGGTCATAAAAAGGATGATTCTCTAAGGTTGGTTAAAGGAGAAGGAGTAGTGGCGGCGCCAATGCCCGCCACAACGAGGATTACTGATGGCCGCCCGGTTAAGGCGAAAGCTCCTGCGGTGAAAAGCCGTGCATTTCAGATGACTACGGAGGAGGCCCGAGCAGCGCCAGACGTCGTGACTGGTATGTGATCTATTTATGTCTTGTTTGTTTTATTGTTATAATTATGTTATTATGATCTCGTATAAGGACCTTCTTGGTCAATGGTTTGTCGGCTCATGTTCTTTTTGATTCGGGGGCTACCCGATCATTTGTATCCCTTGCGCTCAACAAGAAGTTTCGGGATGATCCGGGGACCTTGGATTCCCCACTTGAGGTGGAGATTGCGGATGACCGCACCGTGAGTGCTGCGAGGATATTTTGGAGGAGTGTTCTGAATGTGTTCGAGGAGAGGTTTTCTATCGATTTGGTTTCGATTCCTTTACGGGGGTTGATGGTGATCATCGGGATGGATTGGTTGGGGCCCAATGGGGCCATGATAGACTGCGAGCGTCAGCTAGTGAGAGTTTGAACCCCAAGTGGGGGAGAACTGGTTATTCATGGAGAGAAAGCCTCGCATGGGCCATCTCTCTGTTCGGCTGCGAGGGCTAGGAGGCTCCTTCAGCAGGGTTCTTCTAGGCTCTTGTCTTACGTTTCAGACACGAGGGTGGAAGCCACGCCGGAGTTGAGCACTGTTCCGATTGTGCGAGATTTTCCTAATGTATTTCCTGAAGAGTTTCCAGGGGTGCCTCCGGAGAGGCAAGTGGATTTCTGTATTGACTTAGTGCCATGTGCGACTCCGATAGCCAAGGCACCGTATCGACTAGCTCCGCCTGAGATGTAGGAGTTGTCTACGTAGCTTCAGGAGCTACTAGACCAAGGATTCATTCGTCCGAGCAGTTCTCTGTGGGGACCACCGATCCTGTTTGTGAAAAAGAAGGATGGGTCACACAGGATGTGTATTGATTATCGGGAGTTGAACAAGGTAACGGTGAATAACCGTTATCCGCTTCTGAGGTTTGATGATTTGTTTGACCAGCTTCAGGGTGCATCTTGATTTTCCAAGATTGATCTTCAGTCGTGGTATCGTCAGATGAGGATTAGGGATGAGTATATACCGAAGACGACTTTCAGGAATCGTTATGGTCACTATGAGTTTGTGGTGATGCCATTTGGGCTCACCAGTGCTCCAGCGACGTTCATGGATCTCATGAACCGGGTTTCTAGACCGATGTTGGATCGATCTGTGATTGTCTTCATTGATGATATTTTGGTCTATTCTAAGACCAAGGAGCAGCACGAGCAACATTTGAGGGAGGTACTGGAAACCTTGAGGATGGAGAGGCTTTATGTCAAATTCTGCAAATGTGATTTTTGGTTATGCGAAGTGTAGTTTGAAGAACACATCATCAATCAAGAGGGAATTTTGGTTGATCCAACCAAAATTGAGGCGGTGATGCGTTGGGAGGTTCCAAAGAAGGCATCCGAGATCCGGAGTTTCTTGGGTCTAGCAGGGTACTATCGGAGATTTATTCAGGATTTCTCCAAGATCACTGTACCTTTGACTCGATTGAACAAGAAGAGTGTGACCTTTCGGTGGGGCCCATATCAGTGATTGGCTTTTGAGACTTTGAGACAGAAATTATACGTGGCACCAATTCTAGCAATACTCGAGGGATTAGATGACTTTGTACTATATTGTGACACTTCTATTTTGGGATTAGGAGTTGTTCTGATGCATAGGGGGCATGTGATTGCTTATGCTTCGAGGCAGTTGAAGCCTCATGAGACGAATTACCCCACTCATGACTTGGAATTGGGGGCGGTGGTGTTTTCCCTATAAATTTGGGAACATTATCTATATGGGGTCCAATGCACCATTTTCACTGATCACAAGAGTTTGAAGTATTTGATGGATCAGCAGAATCTGAATATGCGACAGAGGAGATGGCTTGATGTAGTAAAAAGATTATGACTGTGTGATTTTGTACCATCCCGGGAAGGCCAATGTGGTGGCCGATGCCTTGAGCCGTAAGGCGGAAAGTGCTCCGATCAGAGATGTTTGCTTGAGAATGACGGTGATTTCACCTTTATTGGATATGATCAAGGAGGCTCCGGTGGAGGGATTGAAAAAGGAGATTTGGAAGGTTGAGTGGATTCAGGGACATATTCCATTATTTGTTCGAGATAGTTGGGGTTTATTGACTCAGTGCAGCAAGATTTGGGTTCCGACCTTTGGGGGAGTGAGACAGAAGATCTTAGAGGAGGCGCATAAGTCCAAGTTTTTTATCCATCCAGGTGTTGGATTTGGTGTCTAAGCCCATAACTATTACTGGTATGTACTTGACCCGATTGTAGCATGGTCCCTTTTTGGGTTGCCTTCACCAGTGCAATTTGATAGGAATGATTTTTGAGAATATGGTTATTTGTGATTTATTAATATATTACAAGTATAACATATTAATATTATTTAATTAGTATTGATCAAGAATTAATTTGAAATTAATTTTGTGATCAAACGAGACTAATTAAATATATGGGGATTGATTATGTAAATCAATGATTCTTGTAATATGGGCTAATGATCCATGACTATATGGTTGGGTTAAACCAATAAGATAATCCGTGGATAGTCCATGGAGGTTAACCCATGGAGCATAAGAATGTGAAAAGTCATGGATCATTAGGGTTTACCAAGTGTAACCCTAGTGTTTGCCACATTATAAATAGTGACCCCATAAGCCAAAATCGGCTACACCCTCTTTGGAGTCAAGCATCTTATTCTCCTAAAACCTCCTCTTGCATTTGGTGTTTGTGAACCAATAGAGGCATCACACTTGAGGTGCTCAAGCTTTCAAAGGTCAAGAACTCTACTCTACTCAAGAGGTAAGCATCCAAACTATGTTTATATTATATAGCTTCAATTGTATGCTAGTTAGGGAGAATGATTTGGAAAAATAAAATGCATGTATAATTAGAGAAAACATAGATCCAAAGCATTTAGGGTTGCATGTGCACCATAGGAGTGTTATAGTGCTCAAAACCCAACAGTGGTATTAGAGCCTAGGATAGTTTTCTATTGTATTTGATGCTTACTTGTTTTCAAAGTTAAAAAAATCGAGTTTTCTGCATTCTGCCTGATGAACTCGCCAAGTCCACTGGGGAACTCGACGAGTCCATGCAGTAATGAAGCTACTCGACGAGTCCAGTTCATGGACTCGCTGAGTTGGCTGATCAGAGTGCATAATTTCATGTTTTTGGCCAAAATTGGATATGATCATTACCACAAACTGTTTTGAATCATAAAAATATGTTTTTTTAAGATATGGTAGTGATCATGCTCATCCAATTGAAAGATAATTGTCAAAGTTTCATGTTTTGTATTAGTTTATATGATTAGGCCAATTACATGAAATTTGTTTGATATGAATTACTTTGTTCTTATGAGTTTGAATAGATCATGTATGGATTATTTGATTATTGTGTTAGTTAAATTAGTGATCTAAATGCTTTTAAATGTGCTCCATAACTTGTCCTCAAGTTATGGAAAATGAAAAATCACTTCTTTAAAAGACATTAAAACTCATAAGTTATGGACTTGAAGAATTTTGACAAGTTTCAAAACTTGCCCTCAAGTTTTGGAATTTGCAAAGTCTCATTAAATGAAACTTTAATTCCAAACCCTATATTTTTAAAAGTTAAAATTTAACCCTTATACTTTATAATATTATAAGTTTAATAATATATATGTATAAGACAAGTCGGTCTTACCGTTAGTAGGACTCATTCACGAAGCCAGTCTATAAGGGGGTATAAGGTTACTGCCTATAAAATGTTGGTTTAATGGGTGTCCACTCTCACCCACCACTTCCTTGACTGGTGGAGGGTCGTTAGCCGAACGGGTAGGATAGGACATTAATTCTCCCTCATTAAAAGTATAATGATAAATATAAAGTAACTAAACTTTTATTAAATTCCCAATCTTAGTTACTTTAGGAAAATGTGAAAATGGTGCTAATCCATGAAATTGAACTTTGCACCCTGTTAAGTCGTTAGTGGAGCGTGTATGGTTAACCGGCACACTAATCTGGGACTGACAGTGCATGGCAAAGGGTAGCTTGATGTTAATCATAGATCAATGGAGCGTGTGTGGTTAACCGACACAATGATTAGGTGATTTGTAACATTGGGTGTACCAAACTAATTTGCATGGATATTCACACGTTGTTTGTGATCCTCGACATCCCAGTCACAAAATTGAAGGGCACAATCGAGATTTAAACATGCCATTGAAAAGTTCAATGAATCTCAAAGATCTAGGAGTTTCAAAACCAATTAAAACTTAATAATCTATTTCGTTTTTCATGGTGGAAATTGGTAAATCGTCATTACCTACCTTCAAATATTTTACAATTGGATTACGTCATCCCTCTTCGCAATTGTAAAATATTGTGTTGGGCCCTAGCCATAATATTTCGTTTTGGGTGTTATATTAATGACTTAAATCAACTAACTTGAATTTCTCCCTTGTAGATGTCTAGTTCAGACAACTATGGTCTTCCCGAATCCTATGGAAAAAGCTTTCCTTATAAAAATGATATTCCACAAGATGATGAAGGTGAAAGATTAATCCCTTCTTCGTGCTGTAGTGGAACTTCACTTCCTCCACCTCCTCCAATAATTCTCCCTAACCCACAAGTTCAAAGACTTGAAAAGTTCAAGGTCACTCAAGCCCTACTTACAATGAAACATCAAGACGGAAGGTCAGTATGTACGCACGTCTTGGAGATGAAGTCACATATTGGCAGGCTAAGAGTATTGGGTGTCGTTGTCTCGAGGAAATTGGCTGTTGACTGGGTTCTTTAATCACTTCCTGAGTCATATAGTGAGTTCATTAAAGATTACTACATGACAGACCGCGACATGACCCTTATCGATCTTACCTATTTTCTAATTGCGGCTGAATCAGCAATGATTTGGCACAACGGTAAAGCAAACTTGATTCGAAGATCTACTCCCCAAACTTCCATGGACATTGACAATGGTAACATTACAAGTCTAGAAAAGCTTTCTCTTCCCAATGGAAAGGGATCGACCATGGTCAAGTCATTTGACCAAAAGGTAAAGAGAAAGGCTAAGTCTGAGATAGTCCCATGCACTATTCTCAAAGAGTCCATATGTTTCTATTGCCAAGAGAATGGGCATTGGTTGCGAAGCTGCCCTGACTACGTGAGAGATCTAAGAGATGGTAAAGTCAAAAAGTTTGCTTCTACTTCTGGTAGGTTCACTATCTAACTCCATTAAGTTCCTATTTATAGATTCTTAATACATTATGTGATAAGATTACATTTTGATGATTTGTAGGATTGAAGAAAAGAACGGATGCTTAAAGGAAAAGCAGGTTGAATCTGATCGTGAAGAGATGGATTTCAATCGCATGGTACGATGATTGGATTTTTGAGCTGCTGCTTAGGAGTTATGATAGATTGCTTAGAAATTTGTAATAGCATAGTTTTCATTTGTAATTGCATTGTAAGGAAAAGTTTTTCCGCAGTTTATAAATAAATAAATTTTTTGATTTTATCTTATCTTATATCTCTTTACAATGGCTTTTGTGGAAAATTGATGTTTGTATTTTTAGCAATATGGATTTGATTTTTTCGTTTGTGGTACTGTCTAAGTTTACCAAATAAGGAAAGATTCTCATCACCCAAGTTTCAGTTGGATAGAAACTTGGAATCATGCAACTTGCATTGTATGATGAATGAGAACCTTCATCTTTGGGAAATTAAGACTAATTCCTTGTTCACATGTATATGTGAGTCAAGTGAAGGACTAGGGGATCGGGTACACTTGGTTGTGCTCTGGTCAGGTCCACCACAAAGAACAATAAGACTATTCGTCATGATTTACTAAAGTTTAGTAAATATGGTTATGCTTACAAGTTTAAGTATAATTCAGAATCATTGAAAAGGCTTCAATGTACAGCAGGATGAATAAGAAGAATCAAATTAGGCAGAAAGATAAAAGTTTCTCTAATCTGAAAAGATGGGAGAGTACTTGAGTATCGTGTTTTATGATCATCTTAATGATTATGAAAACCATATCACAATTTGATCCTCTAAGGACATCTTAGTGCGTTTGTTTGGCTAAGAAGAGGAATCAGGAATTGTTGAAATGTTTAAATCAATTAAGATGAATCATACTTCATTCCAAAATCAAATCTTAGAGTCATCCTCCAAGATTGTATGTTGAGTGACATATCAGCAAATGTAGAGTAAAATGTTTTCTACTCTTGTACATTTGAAATTAGTAAGTTGTAATGTTTTGGATAAAACAAAGATCAACTAAGACCGATTGTCAATAGTGTTTGTCTTGTTAAGAAATCGCACTAACTCTTGAATATTTGTTTGTTAAGTAATGTTTCTTGACAAAGAGAATCTTATATGTCAAGAGGTCAGTGGGAGTCTTAAAGATCTTGACAAGTTTTAAGAACTAATCAAGAATAAACATATTGTTAATCACTAGCACACGACTTGAGGTTTGTAACCAATCGTGTTGACATATTCTTACTTTCGTGCTCATTCCAGTTGGTTGACTATGCATGTGAGTTCTATAAGTTCTCAATTGTTTGCATAACAACCTGGAAGAAATGGTAGGCCCTTGTGCTGCCAGATGGCAGGAAATTAAGATTGAGCAAGTTCAGTCCACATGAGCTTGTATTTGTCACTAACCTTATCTTGTGATTATGGTTTTGAAAAATTCATATGGATAGGAACACACACACTATAAAATCTCACTCCAATTCATGAAAATGATTGTGAGGAAACTCTTCCACTAAGTAGATTTTAAGGAGATAGCATTTGTGATATTTGCATTCTCAAATTCGATTATGATTACGACATCTCTCTTCATAGTTCGAATTATGAGAAAAGGCAAAAGGTCTAAACATTCGGAACTTATTGTTGTAAGTTCTGAAATAGTTTAGACACACATGTGGGCTATCTAAGGAAAGGTGTATGAGTTTGAGAAGCTTAGATAAAGACTTATCGAAACATCTCGTATCAGAAATCAGAACTTTGGTAAGAAAATCAATAAGTATTTATTTCTAGAAGTCCAACTGATTTTGGATACATGTCAAAGCTAGTGGGAGCATAAGTGTTATGCCAGTAAGATAATAATTATTATGCTAGTGGGAGCTTAATTATTATGATAAGTGTTGCAAGTTAGCAATGTTAATTATAGAAAACAAAGTTTTCAATTCGCAAAGTTGCAGGGTTTGAAAAAGTTGTTTTGCTATAATTAAGGGAGAGGAACCTGTACTTCATTTTTCAATTCTAAATGCTTAGATTGAGATTTTTAATCAAATTTAGTCAAAAACATATATGAATGTTGTGTTGAAAAGATTCGACATAAGAAAATTCTATATATGGAAATGTTAATTGCATTCTCAAAATTCGATTATGATTACGACATCCCTCTTCATAGTTCGAATTGTGAGAACATGACAAATAGAAATATTATAGCAAAAGACTGATCAAGTATCATGTCTTTATGTAAGACATTATGAATCGTGTCCTATATGCTTCGGATATAGGGTCGATTTCATATGCTATAATATTCATGTGTTCTAATTTTCCAAATGCCTAGGGCATTAAGAGGGAAAAAGGAATAGATCCGGACATGACTAAAGTTATTAAACAACTTCTAAGAACAATCCAAGGTTCACCAAAGATTGGTTTCTTATGGATAGTTGGAAGTATAGTAATGGATGGACCATTTTGACATTATTATGAATAGACAGGATCCTATTAACAATGAGTTGTCATATGGCAAATATGGAAATGTTTCCATAATGGGAGTTGGATATTAAGAATCTATGAGTACGTTAGAAACTTTTATGCAAAGATGGATGTTCAAAGGAATGTACTTTGAATTTGAGACTTCATCTCCATGGAATTGTCGTGTAACAATCTCCAAAGGAATACTTTATAATACTGTTAGTCAAGTCTCTGTGACTTTTGGTACCTAGACATTACAAAAGGAATCTTTGCATAATAGTTTGGAACTAACACATTCTAATAGTGGAAAGAATTTGGTATTCTTACACTTAACGATTTGGAATTGTGAAATGAGTTTAATTGGAAATCAAGTTGATCTATTTCACAAAGTAAGGACCATAGGTGAACATAGTGTGAATGCTTGGATCATGGGATAACTATTGTTTTAATTCAAGTATTAAGTTGATCAATACAAACATTATACAATGAATAATGCGTAATCAATATGGTGATTAAATAAAAGCTGTTTTATTTACGCTCACAAGTTTTGGGGCCATATATGATTAGTATTATTCTTGTGTTTCATTTTGCATGTTTTTGTTGGGTTATGAGCATTCTAACACTCCTAAGTGTACATGCAACCCTAAATACCTTGGATCTATGTTTTCTCTATTATACATACAATTATGAACATCCAAGGTATTATCCTAATCTAGCATACAAAATAATAAATATAACAAGATAGAATACATACCTCTTTGATGTAGAATGTCTTCATGAAGCTTGAGTGCCTAGTGCCCCAAGTGTGACACCTCAAATGGTTCACACAACACCAAATACACTTGGAATAACTTGAGAGAAACTTGAACACTCCTTGAAATCGTCTAGCCCTCACACTCACACATTAGTGCACGATTTCTTGAGCCATGGGATTCTTTTATAAGGTGGCTATTAGGGTTACACCATGTAACTCATAACTTTACCCATTCCTTATGCTCCATGGATTTTAACCTCCATGGAGTATCCATGGGTCACCCCATGGACTTAGTCCAACATAAGGAATCTTGGATCACAAGCCCACATATATAAGAATGAATGATTTACACAATCAACCCATATATTTAATTAGTCTCCTTTTGATCACTTAATTAATTCCAAATTAATTCTTGATCAATACTAATTAAATAACCTTATTAATATATTAGAACTTATAATATATTAACCAACCTTAAGTGTTATTTCTCTCATTATAGTCTATCCAAATGCATGATGCCATGCAACCCAAATGGACCATGCCGGGACGGGTCAAGTCTTACCAATTATAGTTATGGACTTAGACATTAATCCAACAGTCTCCCACTTGGATAAGTCTAAAACTATTATTGCGTATGACTTCAGGAACCGATCAGCAATCGTATCTCTCAAAAGCTTCTGTCGAACTCTGACCTTGTCGATGAACTCTGACCTTTGTCAATGACTTGTCCATTAGATAAGGGATCATATATTCCTCCATTCTAGATATCATATGGACTGAGACATGGATTATCAATCATTCTCTCTGTCCATTTGTTGTTTCCCGATTTCCGATTCATGATGACTGACTGATTGAACAAATCAAATCAGTCCTGGCTTGGCCAAGCACTCACATGTATCATCTTTAAATCATCGAGGGGCCCACAGATATCGCTTTTATCCCGAAGGTAAAAGGAATGGATAAAATTCGACTCATATGGCTTATTCTACTACTTGTTGAATCATACACAAAGGCACGTTTTATAACATCGAGTTACCAATGCGTTTTCGTGCAATCAATGTATAACCAACTCATAGTAACAACTCATATCTCTAGGTTTGAAGAATATAAGATATTATCGTCTCATGATCACTCGTGATAAAATCCATGAAGTGATTCAAATGAGCATGGGTTGAATCCAATACTCAGAACTTATGAGCACTCATGAGTGTTGTAGCACCACTTTGTCCACCAACTTGGACCTCTACAAACCAACCCATGACAGTCTTGATTCATATCTACTTCCAACATATGACCGACTGTGGATGGTTTGAATAACTTAATCATTCAGGAAGAGCGACTTAGTTATTCTGGAAGTCAAAACATGCAAAGTGAAACACAAGAATAAATGAATCAAATATGGTATCAAACCCTATGAATATAAATAAACACTTTTATTTATCACCATATTGATTACTCATTATTCATTGTTTCGGTTTTATCAACTTTATACTTGAATTTAAAACAATAGTTGTCCCATGCTCCAAGCATGTACACTATGTTTTCTAAACACTAGTCATGCCATACACCAAGTATGCATACTATGTTTGTCTATGATCTTTACTTTGTAAAATAGATCAATTGAACATCACTCTAATGATCCTCTTTTCACAGTCCCAAATCCTTACTGCAAATGCAAGAATTCCAAATTCATGCCATTTACTGAAATCTGTTAGATTCTAAACTTATATGCATTGATCCTCTTAATGATTATGCACGAAGTCAGAAAGACTTGACAACAATCATTACAGAGCATTCCAAAGGAGATCAGCTCCTTGGAAACATCCTTCTTTCATTAAGTTTCCTAATCTTACACAGATTGAATAATTTCTAACTTTGAAACATTTCCATATTCCATTTTGACTATCACTTCTGAACAAGAGTTGCCTCCTTACAGATTATGTCAATATGGTCCTTCTAGAATTAACATTATACTTCCAACTGTCCTTGAGCAACCAATCTTTGGTAAACCTTAGATTGTCCTCGACAATTGCTCAATCATTTTAGTCATATCCAATTCTAGACCTTTTCCCTTCATAATACCCCAGGCATTTGGAAAATTTTAGAAAGGATGAATATAGCACATGTAATCGATCCTATATCCGAAGCATATGGGACACGATTCATGATGTCTCACATAAAGACTAAACCAGTCTTTTGCTATAATATTTCGATTTCAATTTGCCAAGTTCTCAAAATTCAGATTATGAAAAGGGATGCCGTAATCATAATCGAATTTTAGAACGCAAATAATGGACCCATATATAGAATTTCCTTATGTTGAGCCATTCCAACATGAAATTCATATATATATCCTTGATTAAATACGATTAAAATCTCAATCTAAGCTTTTAGAATTGAAATGAAGTATAATTTCCTCTCCCTTAATTATAGCAAAACAACTTTTTCAACCCCTGCAACCTCACGAATTGAAACTTTTGTTTTCTATAATTAACATTGCTAACTTGCAACCTTTGTCATAATTATCATGCTCCCACTAACATGATGATTATTAGCATAACACTTATGCTCCCACTAGCTTTGACATGTACTCAGAAATCAGCTGACTTTCTTACCAAAGTTCAGATTTCTGATACTAGATTGTTTTGATAAAACTTTATCAAAATCCTACACCTCTCTTAGATAGCTCACATGTGTGTCTAAACAATTTTAGAACTATGAAAAGGGATGCCGTAATCATAGTCTCAATTGTTTAGACCTTTGCCACTTCTCACAAGTCCATGTTAGTGTGCCGGTAAACCACACACGCTCCACTAACGACTTTGAGAATGCAAATATCACAATTGCTATCTAGCTAAAATCTACTTAGTGAAAGTGTTTCCTCACCATCATTTTCATGAATCAGAGAGAAACCTTATGACACTTAGATTTAATAGTGTATGTATTCTTATCCATGTGAATTTGTCAAAACCATAATCACAAGACAAGGTTAGTGACAAATCCAAACTCATATTGATTAAACTTGTGCAATCTTAAATTCTTGCCATTTGGCAGCTCAGGTGCCTGCCATTGCTTCCAAGTAGTTGTGCAACCAATTGAGAACTCTCAGAACTCCTATGCAAAGCCAACTTGAATAGGCACAAAAATTTCAACACGATAGGTTATAAACCTCAAGTCGTGTGCTAGTGAAGGACTTTAGGTTTTATTCTTGATTAAGTCTTGAAACTTTCAAGAGCTTTAAGACTCCCACTGTCCTCTTGACATATAAGACTCCCTTGTCAAATATTCAAGAGATAGTGCGGATTCTTTATCAAGACTAACACTTTACACAATTGGCCTAAGTTGGTCTCTGTTTTATCCAAAACATCACAACTTACCAATTTCAAATGTACAAGAGTAGATAACCTTTTACTCTTACATTTGACTAGTGTTAACAAACCCTCTTTAAGATATGTCACTCAAGTTACAATCTTGGAGTATGACTCTAAGAATTGTTTTGGAACGAAGTATGACTCATCTTTTTGATTTAACCATTTCAACAATTCATGACTCCTCTTCTAAGTCATAAGAATGCACTAAGATGACTTTAGAGGACCAATTGTGATATGGTATCTTAATCATTAAGATGATCATAAACATGATACTAAAGTACTCTCCCATATTTTCAGATTTGAGAAACTTTTATCTTTCTGCCATTCTTTGATTCTTCTTATTCGTTCTGTCTCACATTGAAACTTCTCCAATGCTACAGACTTATACTTAAACTTATAAGTATAACCATATTTACTGAACTTAAGTAAATCATGACGAATAGTCTTCTTGATCTTTTGTGGTGGACTTGACCAGTGTACAAGAATGTGTACTCGATCCCTTAGTCCTTTCCTTATTCACATAAGGAATTAGTCTTAATTTTCCAAGCTGAAAGTTCTCATTCATCATACTATACAACTTGCATGATTCCAAGTTTCGGTCCAATTGAACCTTGGGTGATGAGAATCTTTCCTTATTTGGTAATATTAGACACTACCACAACCGAAAGAATCAAATCCATTTTTCCAATATTGCTATCAATGGAATCTTATAAGCAACAACTTTTCACAAATGCCATTGTAAGGATACTTAAAATAAATAAAATCAAAACCTTTTTCTTTTATTTTAAAACTTTGCGGAAAAACTTATCCTTACAATCCATATGAAAACCTTGTTGTTATCTATTACTAAGCAATATAAATATCATAACTCTTAAGTAATAGCCCAAAATTCTGATCACCGAACCATGCGATTGAAATCCATCTTCGCGATCAGAATCAGCATGTACTTAATAGAGTTAGACAATGGACTTTACCTGAAGTAGAGCCAAACTTATTGACTTTAACATCCTTAGGTAAATTTGGCAGCTTCGTAACCAATGCCCCTTCCTTTGGCAATAGTTACCTATGGACCCTTGATAATGGGACTGTCTCAGACTTCGCCTCTCTCTTTACCATTGGGTCAACCGAGTTGACTATGGCCGATCCCTTTCCATTGGGAAGAGAGAGCTTTACTGGATATCCAATGTCATCATTGTCAATGTCCATAGCGTTTTAGGAAGTTGATCTTAGCAAATAGATAAGATCATTAAGGGTCTTGTCTTAGTCTGTTTCATAGGATTCCCAAAAGAACTCACTATGTGACTTAGAAAGTAGTTGAGCTACCAAATTTCTCAATACTTTGACACCCAACTCTCCCGGCTTGTCAATATGTGACTACATCTCCAAGATGTGATCACACCTAGACCTTGCCTTGCCAATAGGGCTTGAGTGACCTTAAACTTTTTAGGAACTTGTGGGTTAGGGAGAATAATTGGAGGAGGTGAAAGAAGTATGATATCCATGGGACATCATCTTCATTTAGGAAAGCTTGTTTCAAGAGATTTGGGAAGATCATAAATGTCTAGACCAGACATCTTTTTGGGAGATATTCAAGATAGTTGATTTAAAGTCCTTAATATGACACCCAATATGAAATATTAAGGCTAGGACCCAACAAACTATTTTATAACTTAGAAGAGGGATGCCGTAATCCAAGCTATAAAATATTTGAAGGTAGGTGAATGACGATTCACCAATTTCCACCATGAAAAACGAAATAATTTATTAGGTTTTAATTGGATTTGAAAGTCCTAGATCTTTGAGATTCATTGAACTGTTCAAAGGCATGTTTCAATCTCGAGTGTGCCCTTCAGGTTTTGTGACTGGGATGCCGAGGATCACAAAACAAGGTGTGAATAACCATGCAAATATACTTGGTACCCTTAATATTTACCCCTTAATCAGTGTGCCGGTTAACCACACACGCTCCACCGATACTATGATAAATATTAAGTTACCCTTTGCCTACCTTGTTAAGTCCAGGTTAGTGTGCCGGTTAACCACACACGCTCCACTAACGACTTAAGCAAAGTGCAAAGTGTAATTTCATGGGTTAGCACCAAATTCACATTTTCCTAAGTAACTAAGATTGGGTATTAATAAGAGTTTAGTTACTTAGTATTTATCATTAATACTTTTAATGAAAGGAGAATTATCGTCCTTGTCCTACCCGTTCGGCTAACGACCCTCCACCAGTCAAGGAAGCGGTGGGTGAGAGTGGACACCCATTAAACTGCCATTTTATAGGCAGTAACCTTATACCCCCTTATAGATCGGCTTCGTGAATGAGGCCTACTAACGGTAAGACTGACTTTACTCTTATACATATATATATATAAATATTATTAACTTATAATATTATAAAGTATAAGGGTTGAATTTTAACTTTTAAAATTCTAAGGGCTAACTTGGAATTAAAGTATTCATAAGTGAAAACTTTTCAAATTCCAAAACTTGAGGGCAAGTTTTGAAACTATTCAAAACTAATTAATTCCATAACTTATGAGTTTAAAGTAGTTTTAATTAAAAAAAAAAACCCTTCAAGTTCCATAACTTGAGGACAAGTTATGGAAGACTTTAAACTAATTAATAAAAAAAAATAACTTTTTTTTATTGTAACTTATGGAACTAATTAAGGTTACATTTTTTTTTAATTTAATGAAGAGACTCTTGAACCTCCATAACTTGAGGACAAGTTATGGAGTCATAAAACCATTTAATTAGAACTAGACTCTTCATTTTGTAACCTTTGCCAATTTTTATAAGTTTTATGATTCTTAAATGTGACTTTTCATATAACTTGAGGACAAGTTACAAAAACACACTTTGGAATCAACTCTTAGATTAAAATGGATTGAAAACAACTATTTCACACAACTGTTCTATTAATCTAAGAACCTCATAAGAACAAGATAATTCAAATCATCAATCTTCAAGAAATTAGCATGAACATACAAACTAATACAAATCTTGAAATTGTGACAATTATCTTAGAAATTGGATTAACATGAACATTACCACATCAAAAACAAGTTTATAAGTCCAAAAACATCTTAGGGTAATGTTCCTAGTCCAATTCCAGCCAAAACAATCAAATATATGCATCCAACTCGATTTTTTCAGCTACTTTTGCAAGTATAACAAGAAAACAAACCTGGCTCTGATACCACTGTTGGGTTATGAGCATTCTAACACTCCTAAGTGTACATGCAACCCTAAATACCTTGGATCTATGTTTTCTCTATTATACATACAATTATGAACATCCAAGGTATTATCCTAATCTAGCATACAAAATAATAAATATAACAAGATATAATACATACCTCTTTGATGTAGAATGTCTTCATGAAGCTTGAGTGCCTAGTGCCCCAAGTGTGACACCTCAAATGGTTCACACAACACGAAATACACTTGGAATAACTTGAGAGAAACTTGAACACTCCTTGAAATCGTCTAGCCCTCACACTCACACATTAGTGCACGATTTCTTGAGCCATGGGATTCTTTTATATGGTGGCTATTAGGGTTACACCATGTAACTCATAACTTTACCCATTCCTTATGCTCCATGGATTTTAACCTCCATGGAGTATCCATGGGTCACCCCATGGACTTAGTCCAACATAAGGAATCTTGGATCACAAGCCCACATATATAAGAATGAATGATTTACACAATCAACCCTATATTTAATTAGTCTCCTTTTGATCACTTAATTAATTCCAAATTAATTCTTGATCAATACTAATTAAATAACCTTATTAATATATTAGAACTTATAATATATTAACCAACCTTAAGTGTTATTTCTCTCATTATAGTCTATCCAAATGCATGATGCCATGCAACCCAAATGGACCATGTCGGGTCGGGTCAAGTCTTACCAATTATAGTTATGGACTTAGACATTAATCCAACAGTTTTGACTGCCAGAATAATAAAATTATGATTATTATTATTATTCAAACTATCCACAGTCGATCATACGTTGGAAGTAAGTATGAAATAAGACTGTCATGAGTTGGCTTGTAAGATTGTCTAAGGAGTTAGGCATAGCAACAGGCTTGCTACACCATTCATGAGTACTTCTGAAATACGATTTGAGTATTGGATTCAACCCGCACTCATCTGAATTACTTCATGGAATTTATCACGAGTAATTGTGAGACGATAATATCATATAGTCTTCAAACCAAGATATATGAGTTGTTAACTACAAATTGGTTGTGCATTGATGATACGAAAACACATCAGTAACTTGATGTTATAAAACGTATCGTTGTGCATGATTTAATGAGTAGTTAGTACAAGCATATAATGTCGAAGTTTATCTGTTCCCTTTTATCTTAAGAGGATTAAAAGCGATATATTAGGCCCCTCGATGATTCTGTTTTGACTTATGTGTCGGGCCCGGTCAGAACTAAATTGATGTGTTCAGTTATGTTGTATGTCAGACGAATCTGAAATCGGGAAACAAACTGCTGGACAATGAGTATGACATTGTTCCATGTATTTGTCTAGCTGATATCTTGAGAACAGAGGAGTATATGATCACTTATCTAAAGGATGCGTCACTAACTGGGTCAGAGTTGACAAAGGCTTTTGAAAGCTTACGATTGCTAAGTCGGATCCTGAAGTGCATTAGCAGTAATAGTTATTAGACTTATCCAAGTGGGAGACTGTTGGATTTGGTGTCTAAGCCCATAACTATTATTGGTATGTACTTGACCCGATTGTAGTTTGGTCCCTTTTTGGGTTGCCTTCACCAGTGCAATTTGATAGGAAGGATTTTTGAGAATAAGGTTATTTGTGATTTATTAATATATTACAAGTATAATATATTAATATTATTTAATTAGTATTGATGAAGAATTAATTTAGAATTAATTTTGTGATCAAAAGAGACTAATTAAATATATGGGGATTGATTATGTAAATCAATGATTATTGTAATGTGGGCTAATGATCCATGACTATATGGTTGGGTTAAACCAATAAGATAATCCATGGATAGTCCATGGAGGTTAACCCATGGAGCATAAGAATGTGAAAAGTCATGGAGCATTAGGGTTTACCAAGTGTAACCCTAGTGTTTGCCACATTATAAATAGTGACCCCATAAGCCAAAATCGGCTACACCCTCTTTGGAGTCAAGCATCTTATTCTCCTAAAACCTCCTCTTGCATTTTGGTGTTTGTGAACCAATAGAGGCATCACACTTGATGTGCTCAAGCTTTCAAAGGTCAAGAACTCTACTCTAATCAAGAGGTAAGAATCCAAACTATGTTTATATTATATAGCTTCAATTGTATGCTAGTTAGGGAGAATGCTTTGGGAAAAGAAAATGCATGTATAATTAGAGAAAACATAGATCCAAAGCATTTAGGGTTGCATGTGCACCATAGGAGTGTTATAGTGCTCAAATCCCAACACCAGGGGTCACAAAGATGTATCGGGACCTGATGTTGAGTTATTGGTGGCCCTGCATGAAGCTAGAGGTTGTGTGGTTTGTTGAGCGGTATTTGACCTGCAGGAAGGTCAAAGCCGAACATCAGAGGTCCCACGACAAGGTTCAGTCGCTACCTATCCCGATGTGGAAATGGGAAGAGGTTACTATGGATTTTATCATGAAATTGCCTAGGACGGCGCGGGGTGTGGATTCTATTTGGATTATTGTGGACAGGCTGACCATGAGTGCTCATTTTATTCCGATTTTCGAGGGAATCTCCGCTGAGAAATTAGTAGATATTTATGTGCAAGAGGTGGTGGTTAGGCACGGTGTGCCAGTGTCTGTGGTCTCGGACAGCGATGTTCGTTTCACCTCTAGGTTCTGGAGGAAGTTCCACGAGGAGTTGGGAACTCAATTGCATTTCAGCACTGCTTACCACCCTGAGACCGATGGACAAAGTGAGCGGACGATTCAGACGCTCGAGGATATGCTCTAGGCATGTGTTTTGGATTTCGGAGGGTGTTGGGATAGTTACCTCCCACTAGCAGAGTTCTCATACAACAATAGTTATCATGCTAGTATCGACCGATCCCCGTTTGAGATGCTGTATGGTCGGAGGTGTAGGACTCCAGTTTGTTGGGGGAAGGTCGGGCACCGAGTTATGGGAAGCACCGGGGTGGTGCTTAAGACCACCGAGTTGATTCAGCAGGTGCATGACAAGCTGCGAGTTGCGCAGAGCCGTCAGAAAGCTATGCTGACCGGCGTCGTTCGGATCTCGAGTTTCAGGTGGGAGATTTTGTTTTACTGAAGGTGTCACCATGGAAGGGTGTCATCCGGTTTCGGAAAAGGGGCAAGATGGGGCCCCGATTTATTGGACCATTCAGGATTTATGACCGAGTTGGCAGGGTTGCTTATCGTTTGGACCTACCGAACGAGCTCAGTTAGATCCACAACACCTTCCATGTGTCTCAGCTTCAGAAGTGTGTTGCTGATGAGGCCGCAGTCATTTCCTTAGATGATATTCAGATTGATGAGAGCCTGAATTATGTGGAGAAGCCCATTGCGGTTCTAGACAGAAAAACGAAAGCCCTTCAGAAAAAAGAAGTGAAGTTAGTAAAGGTACAATGGTAGCACCGAAGAGGCTCTGAATGGACCTGGGAGCCGGAGGACGAGATGAGAAAGCATTATCCTGGCCTTTTTGCATCAGCAGACTTCGAAGACGAAGTCTAGTTCAAGTGGGGGAGATTTGTAGCGTCTGGTTCAGGTATAATTTATTCTTTTAATATTTGAAATTTTTGTTGGAACTCGACGATTTGGGGAGCTCCAACTCGTCGTGTTGAGAAGGATTATGGCCGCAGGTTTTAATGACCCAACTCGGCGAGTCGGGGTGTCCCAACTCGACGAGTTAGCGACTGAGAAGAAACCCTAATTCTAGGGTGTTTCTACTTATTTAAAGAACTTTAACCCCTTGGTTGTCCTCCTTACTAGCCACTTCTGTCCAGAAACCCTAGATTCGTGTATCACCCTTCAAGATTTAGTGTGTGAGCTTGTGGTGAGCTTGGAGAGTGACTTTGGTGATTCGTTGGAAGGAGTTTTGGGGCATTTTGAGCTGTATTTAAGGAATTGTTTCTGTTATAGGGTTTGTGTACAACGGATATTTGGAGTCCCGATCTAGTCAGCTATCGTTCAGTATTAAGGTGAGTCTTCTCACTACACCCATGGGTCGAAGGCACCAAGGTCGGCCCATTAATGGTTATGAAATGATTTGTATGGGAATTTGTAATTGTTTATTATTGGATTTATATGTGGACTTATGTGTAGACCATGGGAGGAGCCCATGACATTTGGCAAGACTATGGGAGGAGCCCATGGC
Organism: Lactuca virosa; assembly: GCF_052849685.1. Taxonomy (NCBI): domain Eukaryota; kingdom Viridiplantae; phylum Streptophyta; class Magnoliopsida; order Asterales; family Asteraceae; genus Lactuca; species Lactuca virosa. The sequence goes on from NC_136430.1 coordinate 451,168,793, forward strand.
TCAGGGATATAAGACCATGGGGTAGTCCATGATATTCCAATGAAGACCATGGATGGAGTCCATGGCAAACTTATATGTGTATATGTGTACATGGTATTATGTGATTATATGATTCATGTGTTTTGAGAAACTCACTAAGCTTGTGCTTCCAGTTTAATCGCATGTTTCAGGTACTTCTCTTGATAAGGGCAAGGACCCGGCTTGATGGCGCGACGTGCATTCCCCCGGTGTTTTCATAGATAGTTTTCAAACTCTAAATTTTAAAATAATATGGATATGTAACAGGATTTTTGGACATCGTGTGATTGATATTTATGAAATTAAAAGTTAAATTTTTCTGTAAAATTCGGGCTGTTACAATTATTTCATTAATAAGATATTTAGCTTGTTTTGTTTTGTAATTGAGTATATTTATACTTGAGAATTGAATTGGTTCACAAAATTTAAACGTAATTTCTTAGCCAAGAATATTAGTTTTAATTTTGTCTTCATGAACATTAAATGAGTATGTCATAGTAATAAAGGTTGTTCCTAAAACTAAAGGAGAAGTTAGATTTTTTACTAAAATTAAATGGGTTTTAAAACAATATTCTTGATCATTACAAATATAAACATCTCAAACTTTGTAACTTACAATTAATTTTGAGTCTCCTGCTCCATTTAATCTAGAAGAGGTTTTTTGGGTAGGGATTATTCCTTCTTAAATGCAATTCATATCTGCCCCACTATATATTAAAACTATTATACTTATTTGAAAATTATCTTTTACTAGAGTAATTTGAGTATTCCATTTTTGAGAAAGTTGTGAATTTATAATTTTTCCAATTAGTACTTCTTTATTTTCTTCTTCCTTTTCGATTTTTTGAGGATCGTTTTTAGTTGTTAGGAATTGTTTTCCCTTTTCAATAATAAGGATTCAATTTTTTTCTTTTATTTCTTGTTTAACTAATTTTAATTCTTCTTGAAGCTCTTGAGTAGAAATTGGTTTTTCTTTAGAAAATATTTCAAAGACATTATTGAGATTAAATAATTCAGTATTATCAGATACCATAGTGTTACTTTCTTTCTTACTAAGCATTTGTTTAATAATTAATTCTTAAATATTTTTATCTTTAATAGAATCTAAACTTTTTAGTAGTTGTTTATCATACTGAGTGAGAAATCATACATAATAACATTAATTAAATTACAATAACATTTACCAATACATTCACATATATCTGAACTATCAGAGTCAGAAGTGGTTTGTTCTAAAACATTTAAATCATTTGTTTGATACTCAGAAATACTTTCTTCGGAGTCAGAATCTGAATTTAAAACAAATTTTCTTATTTGTACTTTTTACTCTTCAGATATTTTTAATTCATTAATTTTTGTCTTGGCATAACAATTATTGTCTGTGTGACTGGTGCGTCCACATTTATGACAAATGATAATGTCTTTTGATTTTCCTTTAAATTTTTAGATGCATTCATGTCATATTTTTTAGAGTAGTCTATCTTTTTATGATATTTTCTGGATTATTATATTTTTTTTATTTTTCTTACAAAATTTCAAGGATTTTTTTTCTTATAATTTTTTGATTTTGAAGTGGATGGTCTAGTTAACGGTTCATATCCATATTGTTGACAAAATTTTCCTAATTTAGTATTATTATTGATTCTATCCATTTTAAGTTTTTCTTTACACCTAAGATCGACGCAAACTACTAATCCTTCTTTATTAATATAATTAATTAGATCTCCATAAGTTAGATTTTGATAAGGAATTTGATTATTAAAGCCTTCTCTTAATTTTTGTCTAATTCTTTCTTCAAATAACTTTGGAAGACCAACAATAATACGTTCTTTCCAATAAGCTTCTTTGCAGTCTGGTCTTGAAAAAAACTTTAATAAGATAATTATCTTTATATAATCTAAAACCGGTGAGTTTTCTACAATGTAAATTCATTAGTATTTTTGAAATTTTTTCTTGAAACATAGTAGGATCTCCAACAAAATTTTTGATAATAGCAAAAATTAATGTATTAAACATATATTCTTCTAAGGTTGATATACATTTTCTTGTTTTATTATGGTTTTTGTGGCAGCTAAAATTTCATTCTTTTCTTCGGATGTAACATAGAAATCCCACCAGTTTTTAAGAGTGCTTGTAAAACTAGAAAGAATAATATTTAACTATTTGAAGTTGAGTATTATCTTTTGATTTGTAAGCATTGGCTGCCATAGTTATTTCTTGAACAATATTTATTATTTGATGTTAAGAGCAACCATCGATATTCCTTTCGTAAACAGAAGTTCCATCATAGGCAGAACGATTGCATTGAAATGCTCTTTCTTCAATTTGAACATTAGGAAGAGAAGGTCTATTCAAATAATTTCTAAGTGTTGGTTTTTGATTTCCTTCAAATATGTTACGTTAAGATTGATTAATTTTAGTTAATTTATAAAAAGCACTAGTAAGTTGATTAATATCTTGATCATTTGTGAATTGTTGAGCAAGAGTATTAATATCAATTTCACTATCACTATTAATTTCTTCAGATTCATCATTTTCTATTTGTTTAAGAGTATTAATATTTTAAATATTTAGTTATTAAAGTCTTTTTTCCAATTCATCTATTAGATCTTTATTCCCTAAATTAAAATTTCCTTCAATTTGATAAGGAACAAAACTAATATTTGAATAATTACTAGAACTTGCTTCATCTTTTTTGTTATTAAAACTTATTTCATCTTTTTTTCTAATTTCTTTTGAATAGTTATGATTCCATATGTTTTAACGTTTTATTTATCTTTGTTGTTTCTATTTCTAAATTTGTTAAAACTTTTTTTTTTCTATTCTATCTAATTGTTCTTTAGTGGTCGTTAATACTTCATTTGAATAATTGTTTTGATAAATAATATTTTGCAAACCTTTTTTCAGTTGTTTGTTGATTTGGTACCTTTACAAGAGGAGTTTCTAAAAAATCATTGTCAATAATAATTCCCTTTTTTGGTGGATAATTCGAAATAGTTTCTTGATTAGAGACAATGTCTGTATATCTTTTTATCGAAAATAGGAGTAATGAAATCATTTTTGAATAGATAGTCAATATTATGTTTAGGCGCATAAAATAATTCAAACCATTGAAAAAATGGAGGATGAATTTTGTTTGATAAAACGAATCTTACCAAAGTCGTAAATGTATAAATCTTAGATAATATGAAAAGTTTTCTCCATGCCAAACACTTTTTTAACATTATATTCTTCATAGCATTCAACATCCTTTAAATAATCATAATTAACATATGTTAGTAAATTAGGATAAACTTTCATTTTAACAAGTTAGCTAGATTTAATTTAAAAAAAAAATTATTATACTTAACTGAGCACTAAGAACTTCGAACTTATGTTTAATCATTTTTGATAAGCGATAGATTTTTTCTTTTTGTTGATAATATTCAAATGTTTCTCTTTTAAAATTTAATAAACTATATTCTTCTAATAATTTATTATTTTTAATTCTTTCAATATCTAAGTTTATATTTTTAATCATTTTCCATCTTTCTTTAATTAAATTATTCCAAAAAATATTTGAACTTGAGCAACTACTTTGTATTTTAGAACTCATAAACTTAACACATAGATTTTGTTAGACTTGCGGAATATCTTCTTATTGTTTTATTCAAGTTTTTTACTCTTGTTTTAATAATTTTTTTTTAAATCTTTTCTTAGTTGTCCGAGCTTGACTAATTGAGTAGCTTTTGAAACTTTTAAAATATTTTTAAGGTAATCTTGATTTTTTAATTGCTGAAACAAATAAAATTTCTTGAGTCTTTTTTAAGTTATTGTACTTCTTTTAGTAATATCCAAAGAGTTTTGAGCGAATTAGTTACATATTGATTTTTAGAATTACAATTTATTTGAACTTTATTACTCATAATTGTTTTTTTTGTAATTTTGATGTTCATCTACAAAAATCAGATTTAATGGGACTAGGTAGACTAGTTTCACTATTTTGTTCTTATTTATAAAACGGTTTTGGAATAAAATTAGTATAATCAACAGTTTTAAGTTTTAAAGACCTTGATTTTGGAAATGAAGGTCTTGAAGGCTAACTTTTGGAATTGAACTTGTTGAAAAACATGATGATTAAAAATTTATAGAAGAAAATTTTACATCAACTGTTCCATCATTATGTTCAACTATATTAGAACTTTGTTTTGAAGAATCTAAAGCTTTTGGCTCAATAACGTTTTGCAACTTCCAATTACATGATTGAGTAATTTCTGTCCATTTAAGTCTTTTAGGCATATGAATCTTTGTATGGTTTGTATTTGCTTCACAAATATTTGTTTCATTTCTTAGACTTAATAAACGGGTTTTAGGTTCTAAAGTTGTTGTCATAGTCTTATAACAAACACAATAAATTATTGCTAAAGGTTTAGTATTATCTTTAAATTCTAAATTTTTTGTTTCTACAGTTAAAACTTAGGTATCTAGAATATTTTTATCAAATAATCCTACAGAAAAAGTTGGATAACAATTAAAATAAATTGGTCTATTTGCAATATTTGTTTCTGTCATAGCTAAAATAGAATTTTAAAAAATTTTATGTCTTTTATCTCTTAAAATTAGGAGAACGGACGCATCAATACCAATTCTAAATAAAGGTTTAATAACAATTTGTACTAGACCGATATGGATAAATTTATATTTTTGTCTATGTTCTAAAATGGATCTTAATGATAATAAATTTAAAATTTGCTGATTTTGACCAATAGACAGAGTTTGTTCGATCATTTTGATTGAGTAATTCTGAAAGTAATCGAAGGCTCCTATTTTGTATATTGTATTTATATTTGTTTTTGGTATTGTCCGATCATTTAAACTTTGTTCTATGACATAAATAGTTTCTTCAATAAATTTTATTTGATTATTATCATATTCTTGTTCTTCATTGATATTTTTACCAGAGATATATCTTTTGGATAATAAGCATGAAAACTTACTCATATTTTATTAATTTTATTTTAAGATTTTATAAGAAAGCTTACTTGTTTTAGTAATGACGAACAGAGGAGAATCGTCCCGACGATGATTGTGGTCTGGCACCACGACTTACGTTCTTATCTGCGCGTCTTACACTAATCCAACCAATCACTGGACAGTGTGGATGAATATCTATTATGTGGATGAATATCTATTATGCGAACATGTGTGGACAATGGTATTCTGTGAGAATGGCTAATAAGATATGTTGTTTTGTAATGTGAATACGTTCAACCTCACATAAGTAATATCATTATCATGCATTCTCACTAATTAAATCGTTTATAAGGGTACTGTGGACTTTTTTTTTATGATTCTACTTTGTAAGAATGTGTTCTTGATAATTGTATTATGTAAGAGTGCGAGCAAGTGAATAATGATACGTGTGAACAATAATGAATGAAAATTAGTGAGAATGACAATAGTTATGTGAGATTGAACGTATTCACATTAACAAAATTACTATTCTCTTAGTCATTCCAACAGAATATCGTTGTCTACTTACGTCCGCACAATAGAGTTCATCTACATTCAAACATATATATATATATATATATATATATATATATATATATATATATATATATATATATATATATATATATATATAAGGCTATTCACAGTACATTGTTGTGAAGTTTAGAGTCAAAATTACAAACTGCACCGTATATGCGGTTTGGGATTTTCGAAATTTTAATCTGCAGTACCAAAGTTATTATCGTAATTCATATTCCAGTTAACTTATCAGTTAGTTTTACCAAACATAATTTTTTATCGGTTGTATTATATTGTCACACCCCCAAACCAGACTGCGGAAACGTCCGGGGGTGGAGGACTTCATTTGTAGTATCACAACACATGCATCATAGTAATCAAAGTACAAACAACCATTGTATATAAAAAGTATAAGTATTTACATGTGTTCAATCATTGTATATTGAAACCAAAATAGTTATACAAAAGAAGAAGATATGACTCAAAATAGCTCCATCTTCTCAAAAAGCTCAGGGAGTACCTGTTTATTATTTCCCTGAGAATACAAGTAATTTGAAAAGAGAGTATCAACATAAAGTTGAGTGAGTGCAGAAGTATTTATGTTTAAAAGGATGTTTGTGTATCTTGAATATGTAAACTGTTCCAGAAAATCCTATATTTTCTAGCTGTATATGAAAAGTAGTTTTATTCCCATAAAACCGTTCTATTTGTGAACCAATGTTCTGTATTTGTATTCATTTATGTAAAACTTGTAACTGAGAGTGTGCCTGGTTTCACCAGCTGTTATTGAAAACTGTAATGTACTATTGTAGTTTGTATTTTGTAAACTGCTACATTGAAGCTGTACTTACATTTAGTTGATTATACACTAACGTATTGTTAATATCTTTTTAATGAGTTATTATAACCATACTGAGACTAGATGGCCTGAAACAAACACTTTGTAGGCATTTAAACTGTTGATAACAATTATCACTCATTGGCGTGTATGCCTGACTGTAGCTAGCAGTCTGAGTGCGGGGTTGTCAATCCCAATATAGATCTACACACAACTTGTTTCGATCTCCTGACTGGAGACTCTAGTTATAATATCAGGACTTTAACTATGTTGTTTAAATGAATTAAACAACCTGAATTGAATGACTCATAAAAAGCATATAAACGTTACATGTATAATAGTTATGAAAACCCAATCATCCTAAAATAATGATTGATTTTATATTCCTGAATTAGTATTTTTAGCATGTATTTGAAAGTTGTTTATCCTTGATTTGTTTTGAATCAAACCTTTGTTTCTTGTAAAACGATGTATTCTAGTATACTTGAATCATGAATTAATGTTCTATGTATCATAAATTATACCAATTATAATTTATATGTACTTTCTTAATTGGGGTTAACTGTTTTTTAATATAACCCTTGCTCAACATGTTACAAAGGGTATTTAAACTAGATGAAATAACTTTTATATTTACACACATATACAATTATATATAAGTAAAATTTAAACGACATTCGGACAAATAACCGATACTATAAGCTCACATCCAAACAAGGAAAAGGACCCAGAATGAGTTATCAGTCCTAAGCCTTTTAAATCTTATATATATATATATATATATATATATATATATATATATATATATATATATATATATATATATATATATATATATATATATATATATATATATATATATATATATGAATTTTGGGGAAAAATATAAGTTTATAAAAGAGTTTAATATTTCGAGTATTTTTGATGACTTAATGTCATTTTATCACGATTTGAAATCATTTATTTGTAACACAAAAATTCTTGTGTTAGACTTGTATTCCCCCCTTAAAACAGTAAAAATTATGAAAATACGGGGGTATGAACTCACTTGATAGATGGTGATTTGGATAGCGTTTCGTTTTCTAGAAAGGAGTTTATTTGAAGAAAAACCGGCTTTATTTGGACAGAGTTTCGACTGGAGAAGGTTGTTTTTCTCGGGAATCTCGGGGCTTCGAGGCTTGCTTAGGGTTTTAGACTTGATACCGGGGCTTTGGGGATTGTAGGTGAGGTTGTGGGAGTGAAAGATATGAAAGTGTGTGAAATTTGGGGTGAAAATAGTCTTGGAATCGAGAGGTCTCGCAGGCCTTTTATAGGCCGAAGTTCGGATCCGGAGGGAAGAGTCAGCAGGCGAGGTGGCAGCGAGGGAAGAGAGGCACGTGGCTCGGCTTGCAGGCGGACACGGGTCCGAGCTCGGAGGCTCCACCGTGCGAAGGGTGTGTCGGATGCGCACTGGACCGCGGCTTCGGTCCAATCAGAAGCTGACACAAAGCGACACGCGGCAGCCTCGCATGCGAGGGGACGTGGCCGATTCTCAGCCTTGCGAAATTGCCCGGTTTTCTATGATTTCTCGATTTTTGAGCAAAAAACTTCCGAAATTCATAACTTTCGCATACAAGTTCCGTTTTTGACGTTCTTTATATGCACGCGTAGGTAAAATTATACTCTACGACTTTCGTTTAGACTTCGTCGGCTAATTTTGACTTTATTTTTAATATTATTATATTTAACAGACCAGGATAGGAAAATCCGTTAAAAATTCATAACTTCTTCATCCGACGTCCGTTTTTGTCTGTTTTTTTACCGTTGTACTACTATTGACGAGACCTTCAATTCTCGTTTAGGTTGTATTGGCTAAAAATCACTCGATCTTTATTTCGAGTTTTTAGCTGTATACTGCTATACTGAAACTTAGAAAAAGCATAACTTCCTCATACGAAGTCAGATTTTGACGTTCTTTTTATGAAAGTTCTCGGTTTAACATAATCTACAACTTTCATTTAGATTGTTATGGCTAAAAAGCCTTTTATTGAAAATTCACTTTTTACACTGAACAGTGTTTTGCCGGTTTTGTCGCGGATCTTCGATTGGTCATAACTTCTTCGTTATAACTCGGATTTTAGTGTTCTTTATATTTTTGGAAACCTTGTTGCAATCTCTACCACTTTGTTCATCCCAATCGAGATTGTTTAATACTTTATTTTTGAGGGTCAATTATGTAAATGTACACAGTATGCTAAAATTTCTCTTTATTATTAAAAAGAACTACAAATTGACCTATATTATTACATAGGTTTGAAATAACGGTTTGTTACATATATTATAGCAGATATTTCTCAACTATCAGCTAGTTTTTCAACTAATACATTGAACATATATTAACTATTTGAGATACTTTATTTATAAAATATTTAAGATAACTACTTGATAAATTGGTAAACTAATTTTGAAACTTAATGTTTTTTTTTCAGATACCACGTTAAAAACACCAGTAATAGTATTTTGGGTAATTAATTTTAGGGAAATTGAGTAATCTAACCCTTATAAACGAGTTTGTTAATAAAAATAACCAGAATGAAACTTATTTTAGAAATGCGCACTTTCTACGGAATAGAGCATTCCAAAGTACGTACGGTCATTCCGGACATGGGACGTTCATAGTATTCTGGAAGACGTTATTCTAGAGTAATTATTTCTTATACGTTTCGGAATCAATATGTATACATGATTTTTTCGAGTGAAAATTTCTAGTGGATGGTAATGGCAGCGTATCGACAAAATATTCAATATATTGCTCCGGTGATAAATCTATCGAATTTGATAATGCCACAAATATATCTCCAAATTTTGATATTGACTTTCTTCATTTCGAATTCAATAGCCTTCCCCTAAAAATAAGCTTCACCAATTAACATGCATTTTTAGGAACCTACTTGAACTTAAGAACATGAGAAAATGACTTGAAAATCCATTTCACGTCAGAAAAACACAAATTAAGTATAGAATCACCATTTTCACGAATTTGAGAATAAGACAAACTTCTTGGCTCTTTGGTGGGAATTGAAAAATTACCAAACATCACATTGTACCAACCATGATATTTTTTCTCAATTCCCCAATATCGAAATCCGTTATCATGTCGAATTTGAGAACTTTCGACATCTCTGGCTTTGAAATTCGACACTTTAGCAACATTTGACAAATTTTTCTTGACCCAAATTTTCTTGATTTTGCTCTTCCTCTTCTTATTTTTTGATTTTTTCAACTTTTTCGACTCTGAAGATTCGTAATCAAAAGACACAACATCTTTATTCACAAATTCGACATTGCACTTTTGAATCACATCCCTTGGATATTAATAAATTTAAACGTCTTGAATTATGAGCTGTCTGTAAGGCACCATTTCTTCAAATGAATCAAAAGAACATGAACAATCTTCAGTTTGTGTTCAAATTGAACATAATACTTTCACAACTTCATGAGATTTGCTTTGAAATTCTTCAATTGGAAATCACAAGAATTTCCCAAAACACCTAACTCCCCCTCAACATGAGCATTTGGAGTTATCTCCTTTTCTGGAACATCAAGAACGTGATGAACATGATGGAAATCTTCAAGAACATCTTTATGAACTTCAGGAACATCTTCAACAAATTCAAGAGCACAAAGATCATTTGGATCTTCAATCAGAGAAACATATTGCTTAAGGAACAATTTTTTTTTCTCTTCTTTCTTTTTTATTACCTCCCCAAGCTAACGTATCCATCATTATTTCAATCAGAATTTTGATCTTAAAAGAGGTTGAAACATCAATTTTCCAGAACCATCTTTCTTGTTCCCATAAGAAATTAAAGTGCTCCATGTAATCAATCCACCTTTCAACAATAATCCATAATATTGCATCTCATTGACTTTGTATTTGACATCTTCAATCATCACGATCCAAGAATCATAATCCAAATACACCATCTTTGATCAATTAACAAAAAGATCAACAGATCTTGGATATTTCAGGAGAGAGAAACGGATCTGAAAGCAAAGTCTAGAAAGAGAAAGTGGATCTAAAACAAATTATAAGAGATATAGAATGAATTTTTGAACAAAAAACAATATCTTCGACAAAATAGCTTCTAAAACACGAAACAATGACAGATCTTAATGAATTTTCGAATAAGAAACAAGATCTGAACAATGTTCTAGAGAGAGAAAATTGAATACGAATGAATCAAAGAATTAAATTAGATTTCTAGAACAAAAGTTCCTTCCAAAAACAAAATACTTACAACACTTGAATATCAATGTAAGATTCATGAGATCAAATTGTCATTTAGGATCATTCTCTTGAAAAAGTTGCTTAAACCTACAAGATTAAGCTTTGATACCACATGTAAGATCCCATTGTAAATTACATTGCAGAATAAGAATGATCAATCATGAATCAAATGATATTGAAAGGAACACAAGATGTAAATATATAATTCTTTGTAAGTTCAATTAGTCTGTAAAGTATCCCAAGTGTACAAGTTTGACATGTAAGGACTCTCTCTCCTCTAACACTCAAGAATGCAACACTATATATACTAGTGTTTTCACAAACAAAAAAAGTATAGTGTGACTAAAGATCAAAGTACAACTCATATATACACATTTAAATACAAAGATATATCGAAAGACCTTCCTTTCGATATAGAGAACCTCTATGTCACACAATAGAGAAACTGGGTCTTCTCAACCATAAATGCCACATCATTAGATTAAAGATTTCTTGACTCAACATCCAGACTACACATGCTTTGGTGTAGATATAAGAAATGATATCAACTTCGTTAAGTTAATTACGTTGGTCGCTTCCAAGTCCAGGTTACACACTAATCAAATACATCTATCTTTTCAATGTCATGGATCAAATATAATTATGCAGAGTCTTGGCGATAGTGATGTTAAATATTTTCTTAGTTATTTTAGTAATATGACTCTTTGTTTATTGTTAATAATGTTATGGAAAGTGGTATTCATCGATTTTTCGAGGAAAATCGTTCTGGTGGAAATGGGTCTTTTGGTGATGGAAGTAACCAAGTTTGTAATTTATTACCTATGACAACCAATCATGTTCATTCTTACATTGAACCTATAGAAGAGCGTGATTATAGGTATAAAGGTAAGGATGTTGCTGATGTTTCTACTACTGTTGATGAGGAATCTGCAAATGATGAGGCAAAACTACTGATGTTGGTTGATGATGGTAATATAATTCCACATGGAGAGCCAGTTGAACATTTTCAGAGTTAAACTGAATTTGATGGGGAAGATGCTAAAGGTGAAGAGGAGGAAATTAAGCCCCTACAACCCCAAAAACCACAACAAGAAGAATTCCCTTTTTATTTTTTTGATTCTGTAGAAACACAAACCGCCCATTGGGGTATGCCTGAACCTTTACCATTTCCCTAATTAGCTCAACAAAAACGTAAAGGTGCCACAACCCATAATTATACTTCATGTGTCATGTTATACAAACTCTTCAAAAGAAAATAAGAACTTAATATTAATTTAGGATTTAAAAGTGTTACCGAAGGCATCCAATATAAAGTGAAAAAAATCTACAAAAGACAGTTTTGAAGCTGTTTGTTTTATGGATAATTGTGACCGGCGGATACGGGCAACAAAACATAATACTATTGATACATTTCAAGTTGTTAAACTATCAGAGAGACACACTTTTTCAAACACACAACTACACCCCCATCACCGACAAGCCAACATAAAGGTATTGTGTCACTTCTTGAAGGGCATATTACCTGATAGTACAAATAATATGTTGCGGGGAGACAAATACAACAAACTTTCAATGACCGTCTTAGTGTACATATTTCATACCAACAAGAATACAAAGCTAAAATTTATCTCTAAATTTATTGAGAGGGACCCTTGAAGAAATATTTCAAAGACTACCTTTATATTGTTACAACTTGGAGAAAAATAATCCAGGGACGTTTACACATATAAAGACGAGTTATGACAACAAATTTGTATATTTTTTCATGGTTATCGATTGCACGGTAATATTTCTTATATAACAAGTTCTTTATATTTATTGTTGTTACATTTGTGTTTGCTTTAATGAGTAATATATTAATATTAATTACTTTTTAGGTTTGAGCATTTCAAATAAGTTTGCTTCATATTATTATCATTGACGGAACACACCTTAAATAGAATTAGTTAGGCACCATGTTCCTAGCAGTAGACATGTTAATAACTAAATCCTCCCTATTGCATTTGGTGTTGGGAAAATTGAAAGTGGGGAGTCATGGATATGGTTTTTATTAAGAGTCAAAGTATGTATTGGGAACATTTCGTCTTTGGCCATCATATCAGATAGAGCCAATTCAATTGAAATGGCCATTTAAGTTGTGTTCCCAAACACATATCAAGGACTCTGTTGTCCCATCTATTGATGTATATGAGAACAAAAATCAGAAAACAGAGAGAACATAGATTTTGTTTTGGGGGGATGCAAAAGCTTACCGATAGTATGATTTCAAAGAAAGCTTGGGTATGCTATGTTGTACACTAAACGAAGACTGTCGTACATGAATATACATAATCAGTTACGAGAAATGGGCAAGGTCGTATTTCCCTGTGGTTCGGTATAATATTATGACATCAAACAATGTCGAGTTAATCAATGTGTTATCAAGAGATGCACAACAATGTTGATTGATTTATTTCAAGCAATTATGCAACAATGATGGTGTCAGCGGTGTAATGTTAGAGGTAACTATTTATATTATAATACTTCCATGATAATTATAGTATAATTTACTGTGCATGAAAAGATATACGTAAATGTTTTTTATAGCTGAAAGAAAAAAATATATTACTGAGTATGCTGAGAAGGTTATCGATAGGAGGATCAACAAATCCTCCGGTTTTCAGGTATACCAGATTGATCAAAGCAAATGAAAAATGGTAATTGTCAGGTATAACTTGTTCTCATGCTATGGCGGTATTCAAGGTACTAAGATATCAACACTGTAGTACATGGGTGTCATCGTACCTCATAATGGAAACATATCGATCAACATATACAGAGATTGTGTTTCTTGTGCCAATTCCAGCTGAATGCGAACAACCGGATGAAGTCATGGTTGTATTACCACCATTAACTGAAAAACAACAAGCCGAAAGACCACAAAACCATAACCATATTCCATACCAAGGTGAAAGTCCAATTATGAAAAAAAATGCGTTCGTTGACAAATGATCGGTCACACAAGAAGAAACTATGATGCCCAGTTTCCGCATATTCAACAAAAACCGAATCTTCAAGTACGACCAAGTCGAGTGAAGTAACGTTAAGTCTAAGAGTAGATCTAACGTTAAAACTAGTAAAAATAGTAGTTAATAATATGATATTGTTGACCTCAAAAACCCGTAGTGATGTTTGTACGAAATTATAATATTCTATAATACGTTGTTTACAATACGTTCTTCAGAAGGATAAACAATTCGTTTGAGGGACACTCTCAGTCTACCACAAAGCAGCTCACTCCTGCTGAGTAGGCTGCAACAATTCGTTTGAAGGACGTTACATAAAATAGTATATAAATGTTAATCTTATATTATTTTCTCATAGAAACTTATAGATTATAAGGTGAACTAAGCTACATGCATTAGTAACATCAATAATACGTTCACAATCAGCAGCGTGCAAACACCTCATCATAGGGTATTGAACTGCCCAAAGGATAACACCCGATATATGGAATCAGGTGTTTTATTGTAACATTATTAAGTTGGTTAGTTGTTTGACATCTTAATTTTGTAGATTTGGATCATCTATCTTAGTTTGATATACCAACAATTATAAGATGAGAAATTGACCGTATAGGAAATTATCACTCTATGTTTGATATATATTAATGATCCCTTTGAGAATTTTAAAAAAATAAAATCGAACATTTCTACTGACCAAAGGTGTTGTTCGTTCGTTGTGACATTTTCAAAATCAATATTTATAAATAAGTCTCTACAAAAATATTAATTTAATCTTTGGGAAAAAGACAAATACAAATTAACTCAAATGCTCTTTTTTACCGGATAATAAACCTACACATTCCATAAACCTTCAACATAATAGTTTAAAGAAATCTTTAAATAAAACACCTGATCAGATGATCCCAGGAATCAAATCTATCAAATGGACCTCAGGACCTCTCTTTGTCCTGCACATGCCTGCTACTTTTGAATTGTTGAAAGCTAAACAATGAAGTATTTTAAGCGCGCATATATATATATATATATATATATATATATATATATATATATATATATATATATGGCTTGGTTCAAATGTTTCTAACAACTATTGTGTGCTTGTATGCACAAATCTGGACCAACCGATGGAATAGAATCAATGGTCATGATCTGAGGGTCTATGATATTACAATAGGGTAACATGTACCATATAATCACACAAATTTTAGCATAAGGGTATTTTAGTCAATTAACCTACACTAAAAAAGGAAATTTTCGTATTTTAAGGATAATTAATTCCCGTTTTTTTTAATCTGAATTTTTAAAATAATTCGAATTTAATTTTAGTATAACTTTTAGTAATAATCAATGTCATTCTGTCACAATGACAAAAAGTCAACCATAAACTAGTAAAGATATTTTCGATTTTATTCTTGTAGAATATGGTTACATTCAAGATTAAAACTAAGAATGATTAAAAAAGAAAAAAAAAACATCAAAATCTAACAAAAACACTAATCTATTCAGAAAGAATATGATTTTTAAGAAATACTTTATACATTGTAGCATAACACATTTTGGTATAATACACTCTCGTTCTCTATGTTTTCTTCCTTCTTCATATCAATCTTAGCCTCTTCAAAACCTAAATCCACAAAGAAGACATAATCAAGTTTCAAAAATTAAAAAATTAAGTGCATTCTAAGAGAATAAAAACTATAAATTCTGACAGAATGTAGAGACTATAAAGTTTGACAGAATGTAGTAGAAAATAAAAACTATAAATTCTGACAGAATGTAGTAGAGACTATAAAGTTTGATAGAATGTAGTAGAAAATAAAAATTATAAATTCTAATAGAATGTAGTAAACATTAAAGAATAGTAATATATTCCAGTAGAATGTAACCCTCAAACTGCAATGAAAAAAGATGGGGTCTTATAGGCATTTCATCGAACATTTAGAGGGCAGAAAATTGTGCAAAATAAATTCTGACAGAATACTGTAGGTATGAAATACATCAGAAATGGGAAGGCAAGTCAATCTAATTATGAGGTTTTGTTCAATCTAATATTGTAGGTATGAAATACATCAGGCAAGCCAATGAATAAATAATCAACGATGGAGTAAAGAATGAAAAACCAATCATATAGACATCCAGAAAACAAAAAAAATAAGAAGCCGAAAGCTCTTTTATGAACTCAACCCAATATCAAAAATCACTAATTACATTTATTCTTATAGTGGCAATGATGATAAAGCTACCTTCACATTTTTTTAGAAAAACTGACCATATTTCATATCCTTTGGTTTTGCCTCCAAATACTTAGTAGTTTAATTACCTAAACAACCCCTTATATCAATCTCCCTAATCTAGGGACATAGTAGAGCTGCTGAAACATTATTGCAACTCAAAACCTTCAAAGTAAATTGAATGAAAAGGCATAAAATCACACATTTAAAAACTCTTAGATTTAATGTTATAATAAAAAAGATTCTACTCTATCAATAAAATAATCAATCTTTTCAATTACTACTCCAATAAGCAACATAACAGCAGCATCCCACAAAAAACAAATTTGAATTAAAAACTAATATCAATTTGTTTATATGTAAATAAATGAAAACCAAAACTATTGCAAATCTGTTTTTAACACATCGAGTGCATAATAATTACAAATATATTATGTCTAGATTGTAAATAAAGTTCATATAGATTTAAGTAAATCAATTCAATTGCAAATAACAATTTCCCAAAATCAAGTACGTAAATTGATTAAAGAAAAAAATAACAAGTTCAATAAAGGGAAAATTTACTGATTGATTAGATAATGAGACTTATCCATGGTCCTGCGTCTGGTATCTTGATGAAGATAAACATTGGCCCAGGGTTACGAAAAAAATAGAAGACCTGATGTGATGATATATAAGGGGATATTCAATTAAAAATCAAAACAAACCTGAAACTGGAATCTAAATAGGATGCACAATTTCGTTGCTTATTTGGTTGAGATTTTGAACGATTATGCTTTGATTTAAAGGAACGAATTTTGGTGCTGCAAATTGGATCGAGTATGCTCTGATGGAATCTTCAAATGGAGTGGGTGGCGCCGATAGTGAGGAATGAAAGAAGAGGGAGCAGGAGGTGGGGAAGGAAGTCGTAGATGATGATAAAGGGGTCGATGGGTGATTTTGTAGAGATCAAAAACTAATTTCCTGATTTTAAGGATATTAAATGTTTTAAATATTTACCATAATTAAATGTAACCAAGATTACTATTATACCCTTATTATTATTTATTATTAAATTAATTTTGCTTAATTTTGATTGGTTGTTAGAGGCACACAATACTTATTGGAAACATATGAACCTAACTCTCTCTCTCTCTCTCTCTATATATATATATATATATATATATATATATATATATATATATATATATATATATATATATATATATATATATATATACTCCTAATAAAAACCTCTCTAAACAGCCACATGACATCTTCTTAAACCCTATCATTAACACGTGGCACTCTTATATGTAGCCATAAATATTTTTCCCGCTTCTTCATTTTTAGAATTAAATCAATGATATCCCAAAAAATCAGCCAAAATATTTGGTAAATCCCCTTAAATCAGTCACCTAATTAGCGATTTTTGGTTAGTCGATAATCACAACATATACGAACGGAAGCTAATCATCAATTCGATTACAAATACACCTCCATTGTTACATACGCCTCCTCCCATGAAGATTGTTGCTGCTATTCGTAGGGCTTTAACCCTAAGCTATGGTTTTATTTACTATTTCCCTTTTAAACCTCCCTTGATTTTGAATTGGTTTTTCGAATTTTGTTAATAGTTGTCTTGAATGAATGTGATTCACTGAATGTTTTTGTTTTCCTCTTGATTTTGAATTGGTTTTTTGAAGTCTGTTAATAATTGTCTTGATGATTTTAGTACTTTTTTTTAATTTTACCCATCTGTATATTCTTATACTGAATTACATTATGATTTTATTCTTTAGGGAACCAACCGGATCTTATTTTTTTATGATGCCTACAAAGTGTTTGATGAAATGCCTAAGAAGGATATGAATGTTATGAATATGTGATATTTTATTTTTAACAAATAAATGGTTGAAGAAATGGTAAAATTGTCATCTCCTTTGTTAAAATAACCACCATTTCTTCAACCATCTCTTTTGCTTGTGAATGTGATTTTGTCGATTGTTACATTGTAACTACTTAATGATTAATCCTTATTGATGTCTTAGTTAATGAACATATCGTGGGTAGTTTTCTTAAGAGATTAAAGCTTATGAATCTTCATGTAGCTTGAAGAAATGACTGAAATAACTAAGGGATGACATCTGGTTCCTGAGTCGAAAAACCAGAAGATAAACAAGGAATGGTCTAATAGCAAAAAAAACCAAGAAGCTGAAGACTTTAAGACAAAGAACACTGCAAACAAGTTATTTTCAACAAGGAAAACACGTGATTATTTAGCTAATTTTTTTATATTAAGTATCAATCCCGCGGACATAAAATCAAAGAAGATTTTGGAGCTCTTGCATTTGAGACAAGTGATGTTCCTTCGGCCTTATCTTGATTTCGGCACGGTTAATTTTATTGTTTTTTCTCTTAATTTTGTATTTTTTTGAATGAGTAAAGTATATGTTAATTCTGAACATATTTTGTCTAAATGTGATGCAGGTATGTAGTCACTCAAGTTATATAACATGATCAAGGTGTTAAGAAGGGAAAAGCTTTATCTTGCATATAACCTAAAGCTTATCTTACGTGTAAATTTGATAAATATATAAATCATATGTATTTTTTGGAACTTAAGTAATTGAAGTATTTAATTAATAAATGATTATAGCAACTTCTCTTCAGATAGTTAAAATGATAAGAAAATCATAACGATATGACTCTAGGATCTATTTTGGTGGATAGTGGTAACTTTACACAAAAGCTTTTCAACTACAAGGTGTGTCTCACTAATTAGATTGCAAAGATTCATGACAAGGTCCCTATCTAGAAATAACAATGTACTTCTATTATTTTGTATCTAGATGTTGTTAACTAAGCTTTAAATGCATAAATAATTCCTATTTTTTCACACTTATAAGAAGTAGCCATGTACTTCCTACTTTTTCACAAGTTTTTATGTCATGTCATTTTAATTTTATTCCCAAAGTTAAGTTGTCATATAGTTAGTAGTATACTTTTCATTTATAATATTTGGATCAAGTTATATAAACCAATGAGTTTAGGTTCTAAGTTTTGTTTCTAACTTTTTATTATATTTCGTGCATACTAATTTTAGATAAAACAATGTTATTTTTATGATTGATTGTCTTTATTTTTATCAATTTGTTTAATTTTATAATTCTTTATACAATATTATTATATTAATTTAAAATAACAATGATATAGTTATGATTAACATATGAATATTTTTTTATAAAAATAAATATATGCAAATCTAGGATTAATAATTATTATTTTTGTATACTGTATCTTATTTTACTTTGTCAACCGTGGATTCCACGAGTTATAACCTAGTATATATATACTAGGTGTGAAACCCATGTATTACATGAGTTTATTTAAAAGAAAAACTAAATACAAAATTCTAAACATTTGAGAAGTTTGAATTTATAAGAAAAGTGAGAAAATATTGAATTAATAAAATTAAAATGTTTTTTTCTCTTTTAAATTTAAACAAATAATTTAGATAAATAAATAAAGAAAATTAATGAATCTTTAATTTAATAATTTTGAAATTAGAAGGAAAGTTCATTAATGAAATTGATATGCATTTATTACTACATATATTGTAATTAAAGTACATTCGTTATTCACTTATAAATAAAAATTATGTTTAATTTTTTTTACAGTTTAAGTATTATTCATATATGAACTCTCTCTCTCTCTCTCTCTCTCTCTCTTTCTCTTTCTTTCTCTCTCTCTCTCTCTCTCTATATATATATATATATATATATATATATATATATATATATATATATATATATATATATATATATATATATATATATATATATATATATATATTCAAGTATTCTAACGAAATATTGTGTGGATGTAGGGATTAATGTGAGCCAACCATTTCAAAAACATAAATTAGGGTAAAATTGTAATCTTGCATATTAATCAATTAATCAATTTTGGTAATTCCATAAATACTCTCCCTTTAATTAAGGTAGTTACATTTGACCTCATCGAACCTAGTTATATCCTCTTTAAAACACAGTCGACAAGTATTATTTTACCATTTCAAACCTTTTGCGATCATAAAAGAGAGGAGCGTCGAAGTCGGCACCCTTTGCCGGCGATTATGACGTCACAACATAGGATGAAACCCTACCCCTTTCTTATGTGTGCGATTTTGAAATTGAAAGGAGCTTGGGGATACAGATGCTAAGAGAAACAACAGCCATGATCAATCTCTCCACCACCATCAACATAATCGTTTACCATATTTCAGCGTAAATGGAGGCAATCGTTTAACTATCCCTCTTCATTCGACTGGTTTTCATATCTTAGAGACCATTGAGCGATCTTTTCTCATTGAATATTATTGTGAGAAAACAGCAACTCTTGAATCAAGAACGATCATATGACTTCAATATCAGATCCTCTGCATCATTCAAAGTGATCCTTGGATCGAATATGCTCATAGGTGGTTTAAAAGTATATAATTACTAATACACTGATCATTTATGTTATCATTGTTTTTATTTGATTATTAGGGTTATAAGTGAATATTTACTCCCATCTTTTTCTGGATTTTTGTTTCTATGAATTTCAAATAATTTCGAATGTTTAGTCATTTAATTCTTGGTCGTTGGACCGAACAATATTGTTGTGGGAATGACAGAGAAGGGTTTAAGTAAGGGAAGGCAACAATTGCTGACGGAGGTATGGTTGCCTTAATTTTCTTTTTTGCCTCATGCATTTTTTTTCTATAATCAATTTCTTTTCATAAAATATACATCTAAATTTTAATGCACCAGGGGGAGATCGATACTCCTTCCCTCTCTATTTTTATGCATTTTTAGATACTAATGATTCAAAGTAAATAATGCACGTTACTTATCTTTTAGGAAGCAAGAAGTCCAACCCCACCTCGTTAGTTGAAGATCCAAATTCAAAGGAAATAAATTCCCTTCTAAGAAGCAAGAAGTTCAGGTAACAAATAGCAATGTCATTCAATCTTTTAGATTCCGCCATAATTGAATCTTCAATTTCAATTATGTCGGAATGGAATCTCGAATTCCGATTCTGTCGGAATAGAATCTCGATATTTCCTCTATGATTTGTGCATTTTCTATAATTCTTAGTTATCATTTTTGGTGAAGTTCACAAGTCTGCAGATTTGTACAAATGACTTTAGTTTTTTCTTTTTCATTTGGTATTTATTCTTTCAGAATTGCTTGAAGAAGGAATCAATGATTGATCAGACAAGAGAAAGACTTGGAATTGAGTTCAATAACAAGTTACATTGAAGAAGATGAAGTTTAAACAAGTCGATTGTTTGGACCACTGAAGATGATTAAGTGTATTTGTTCAATAATTGTATATTTGAGAATACTATTCTTAAAAATTTCATTCATTTTGATGACATTTTGCTAGAATATGTACAATTATATTAAAATGTATGAGTCTATAAGAATATTTATGAATTTGTATTTAAGTTCGGATGTGTATGAATATATTCTTAATGTTGTTATTATTCAATTTCAGGTTCAACAATTTTATTATTCTTCATTAATATTCCAATAGAATAACATTCTAACAAAACAATATCATAGAACATCATTCTAACAAAATACATTCTGACATAATTAAAATTGAATTAATTAAAAGAATCAGAATTCAAAATTAAGAAAATAAAAAATCCCTTAAAATCCAAAAAATTTCTTTTTAAAGTTGTGTTTCCTAATTTGAAAGTAATGGAAATGTACATTTTTACCCTTCTTTTAATTAAATGGTATTATTTTTTTTAATTTAATAATATGGATAAATGTCTTTCTTAAAATAACTAAAATGATTGGTTCACAATCATTCCTACATCCACACAATAATTAGTTAGAATACAATAACCTAAGCACATATATATATATATATATATATATATATATATATATATATATATATATATATATATATATATATATATATATATATGTTTAGGTTATTCTATTCAAACTAATTATTGTACATCTATCGTATGCTATGAGAATTACTAAGAGAATAAGTTGTTCAGCAATGCGAATACGTTCAACCTTATAAGAATATCGTCAATTTCATGCATTCTCGTTAATTTTTTTTTTTTTTTGCTCTCATACATCGTTTTTCACTCATTTTCATTCTGACAGAATACGACCCAATAAAACATTCTGACAGAAATGAGAATAATAATAATAAGTGTATAATAACCTTATAGACGATTTAATTAGTGAGAATGTGTGTTAATGACCATAGTTATGTAGGATTGAACGTATTTATATTATCAAACAAATATTTTCTTTATCATTCTCATAGCATACGATAGATATACAATAATTAGTTAGAATACTTGAACCTAGCTCTCTCTCTCTCTCTCTCTCTATATATATATATATATATATATATATATATATATATATATATATAAGTGATTTTGAAAAATTATATTTGCTTGAAACTTGAAAACTTTTTTTTCCGGCCAAATTTTTACTTCAAACACTACCACTGACCCCAGGGCCCTATTAAGAATGTTTTTGAATGTTACATTAGAATAAAGGATCCATATAGAGACAAATTAGAGGTGAATGTGAAGAAGTATATATTTTTGGCTACGAATTTGATGACATTGGAAATTGTTTCTGGGATAACCACAACAAAAGGGTTACTGAAGTGAGGAGGTGACATTCAATGAGAATCCATTGTATAAACATGATCTAGTTGCTGCCTTTGGTTCAAGCAAAAAAGCCAAAGGCAGAAAACAAGTGACTTTAGATGGTATATTAGAAAAAAAGACATCACATAACGTTATAATATAGATGAGACAAAATAATGTTCTGGAAGTAGTGGGTCCTGAAAAACCATTTGGAGATACTAAAATGAGTGGTAGTGAAGCTGAAGGCAGTGGGAGTGAAGCCACTAAAATTGTAACTTCACGCATACTCTGATGGTTTACTCGAGAAAGAAGACCTACGGTCTGATATTTTTCTTCGGCTAATTATTTATTGTTGACTGAAAATGGAGAGCTAGAAACTTATTCAAAGCCTTGAGGATGAAAGACTCCGTACAATGGAAGAAAGCTATGGAGGATGAGTTGCACTCAATTGGCAAGAACGAGACTTGGTCCTTAGTGAAGTTATCGACAAATAAAATAAGTGGATATTGAAGGTCAAAGACAATATTGATGGAAACAAGAGATACAAGGCCAGATTGGTGGTGAATAGTTCATTTCCAACACTAGAAAGGGTTTGATTACAACGAAATCTTCTTTCTAGTTATGAAGATAACCATGATTAGAATGGTTCTAGGTATTGTGCCTGCGAAAGACTTACATCTAGAGAAACTATATGTGAAGATAAGATTCTTGCATGGTGACCTTTATTATGATTTCTATATGGAACAACATTAATGTATTTAGATGTTTGGGAAAAAAACTCAGTGTGCAAACTAAAGAAAACTATAAATGGATTAACGCAAGCTCCAAGGCAGTGTTACTTGAAGTCTGATGACTTTATGAAGAGGTATGGGTACACGATATGAGAGAGTGATCATTATTCGTACTTGAAGAAGTTTAACACCTCATACATCATCCTCTTCTTTTATATGTTAGTGGTTAAGTCTGACATGTAGGAGATCAACAAGCTGAAGAAGTAATTGTTTAAAGAGTTTGAGATGAAGGACTTAGGTCCTGCTAAGAAGATTCTTGGCATGAGCATACATAGAAACAAAGTTGCGGGTGCTCTAAAATTTCCTAAGAAAAGTACATCCAAAAGGTTTTAGAGAAGTTCAACATGAAATATGCTAATACAAAATTACAATTAGTAGGAGTCACTTAAAACTCTCCAAGAGTCAATCCCTGAAGACAGTAGAGGGAAAATAAGAAATGGAGAATGTTCCATATGTATCCGTAGTTAGTAACCTGATGTATGCAATGTTTGCAACATACTAGATATTTCTCATGCAGTGAGAGTCATCAATAGATTTATGTCCAATCCAGTGAAGGGGCATTAGGAAGGAGTCAAATGACTACTTTGATACTTGAAAGGAACTTCATACATTACCTTAGTTTTTAGAAGGCAGAAGATCATCCTTGAAGGCTTCACTGATGTTGACCTAAGGGTTGTATGGATTTAGGGAAAACCACTATGTGTTTATAATTGGAGGAACAACCATAAGTTAGATGTCAAGACTATAGAAGAATGTTGTTTTTTTAATTACAAAGCATAATATATTGTTATAGCAGAAGATAGCAAAGAGGTTTTTTGGTTGAATCCTAGTAAAGTTAGGCTTAAATCATAAAGATTGTATCATACATTGTGATAAATATATTTCAGTTTGCGGATAGTTCGGTGTTGCATAGGAAAATAAAAAACATCAAGATGATGTATCAATTTATTAGACAGTTGATAAGAGAATATACACTTAACTTGAAGAAGATCATTGGTGCAAAGGATCCAACATATCTTTGCTCGAAGGCATACTTGGATGGCATAAATCTTTTTGTTGATCATCCTTAAAGTAGGATATTACTGAGATGTGGAGTCTAATCTAATAAGAGAAGGCAAAGTTGTTGTTGCAACTTCGACCAATGGAGAATCCTGCTATATATATATATATATATATATATATATATATATATATATATATATATATATATATATATATATATCATAATATCAACTTTAGCCTAAAGTGAATGATAAGGATCTGGTGTCAACGAAGGTTGAAGATATTAGGGAGAACCGAAGGTCAAACTTCATATGGAGAAGCTATGTTTGAAGTGTAGGTAGAAGCACAATCTTGGTAAGATAATTTGAAGCATAGTTTCTGCTTCGGTATTCCCAGAAGATTCGTTCTGCAAATGGATCCGAAGTGATGAGACAATGAATCAAGTATTGAACGAATTAGAGTGTAAATTCAAAGTAGAATTGAAATATTTGAACACCGATGTAAATATGATCTGTTTGGCTCTATTACGCTTTTGCAAATTTTACAGAGTACAATGAATATTCTGTAAAGACTTCGTTACTAAGACACTAGTAACCACTCCTATTTATAGAAGAGAAAAGCGTTCAAAAAATATACTAAGGACTAAACATGAAGCTTCGAATATTATGCCCTAGTAAAATACATTACAAAAATGTTCGAAGACCCTAAATACAAACTTCGACTATTACAACATTTCGACCCTAACAATCTCCCCCTTTGTAATCAAAGTCGAAGTCTTCAGTTTGTAAGTAGAGTAATGGAGTACAGCAAAACTCTTCGAACCTCAGTATACCAAGAAATAATTTTCTTCAATTCCTTTTTGTCTCCTTCATTGTTCTTTTTGCAGTGGTTCATACAAACAATCAAGTTCGTATATTGAGATGTAGAATATCTCTCCACTTCGCTAGCTTGGAACAAAAACCGCTTCGCTTTTCCAGCTTTATCCTTTCCAACAAAAACTATTCCAAATGGCTTTAAACATATTTCTCCATCAGTATATTTCTTTAACTCAGTCTGAGTCAACGAAGGAGCCATTGGAACTTTTACTTCCATTCCCTTTGCAGTAGCCAACTCCACATCAGTCACTGCTAGGCACTCATAATAATTCTCAATGAAGATTTTGATGTGAGCAACTCCAAGTTTGAATTCCTCTGGATCCGTGTTTTGCAGAAAAGAAAAGGATTTGTCTTTCAGAAGCAATGCCACTTGTATAAGGTCATACAAGTTCATCAGAGGAAAATCTGCAATAGTGAATTCGCATGTTTTTCCATTTGCCCTGGCCACAACATATTTAACATTTTGAACAATGTTTTCAAAGACCACATCCTTTTTCATGCTTATCACCTTCTTGATCTTGATCAGTGACCAAACATCCTCAGGGGCTTTGCCAAGTACTGCATGAAAACGAATTTTCATATGAGTCCCTTCATCTTTTTCTTTGAAATTCCCTTCAGCTTTGAACTGAGGCATGATGAACATCATCTCATTTATAGGGAAATCCAACTGGCATGCATCAGTGTTTGTAACCACATAACTCTGTTTTGGCTTCTTATCAAATGAGTACATGTGATTAAAGGCAACCAAGGCTTTGATTGTTTCATAGTCATAATGTTTTGCTGGATCACCTTTATTCATGCCCTTCGGATCACCAGCCCTCTGAGTCATGATGCTTTGAATAAGCCTCATTTTCTCGAGTTCAGCTTCAGCTTCAGCCTTCTTTTCTTCTTTAGATTTTTCAACCAAAATTGATTTTCCTTTGTCTTTCGAAGCAGATTTTTCAGTTACGTTTTTTAGCTTCGAACCACTTCCACCAGATTCCAAAGGTTTACCAATTACAATTCCTTTCGAAATTGTTCTTGTAATTGGTAATGTTGTTACGATTGTTGAGGTCACTGGTTGAGCAGACACAATTACTGGTTTTGTTGAAGGGATGCTAGATGAAAATACCTTGCCCACCACTTTCGCTTCTTCTTCTGTTGACTTCCTTTCTCCCCCTTGCACCCCTATGAAAACAGGAGGGGCAGTAGTTGTGGGAAGAAGACTGGATATGCGAAATAGTGGAGCAAGTTGCTTGTTAAGTATGGCTTCGAACTGCACAAACTTCTGGGATAAAAATTCTGGAGTAATCAACGGTGACGAAACCGGTTTCGTTGAGATCTCCTTCAACTCCTTTAACAACTTGATCACACCTTCAAAATTTTCACTTTCAGACTTGGAGATTTGAGTTATTTGAGGACTCAAACCTTCGTATAGCTTGACAAATCGAGTGACAGCATCACAAATGATATCGACCTTCTGATTCAAGGACGCATAATCATGTTGAACAGATAGAATTTCCTTTTTCATGTCTTCACGAAGTTCGTGAATTTGGGAGTTAACATCCTCCCTCACTTTCTTGACTTCCTGAACAAAAAGAACATGTCGTTCTTTTGTTATGCTTCGCAGATCCTTAACTTCTCCCATAAAATCAGATCTGAGAGTTTTAACACGAAGCTCAGAATTCTGATCTGTGTAATCAACCTTTTCTAAAATAACAGACTCTGAGGCTTTCATCATTCCAGAAACTTTGTTGATTACTCTTGATTCAAACATCTTGAGCATAGAATCAACCTCCAAACTTGAAATAGATGAACCTCCGCCAAGATCAGCTTGGGATTGAATGATGGAGTTCAACTTTTGATTAAGAATTTTGTATTGCTTCATTGTCATTAACATATGATCAGGAAATTCTTCTTCTTCATCATGAAACTCTAGGTCTTCGAATGTTCCACCAAACCCTTCATTATCAGTTTCAGTGGGTGAAGATGGTTTGGGTGTATCAGTGGATTGAGAGGAAAAAATGAAAGTAATTGGTTGATTGATGATATGTTCAAAGGTTGGTGAAACAGTGGTTGATGTGAGAGGAATAATAGATGTTGGTGTAACAGAAACCAATGATTCGAAAGGAGTAGAGATAATTGGACCTTGATCTGCATCTTTCGAACCACCTTCACCCATGTTGACATTTGCATCCGTATCAGATACGTGTGCAGGGATGCCTGAAGTTCGAACCTCCTCAAAAATTGACTTGGCAATCGAAACTTCGGGTGGTATGATAACAGTCTTCTCAGGAATGGAACTTGTAATGATAGAAGTGAACTCTGGAGTTTCTGGTATTCGTTCATCCTCTTCTGTAGACTTAGTAGATAAAACAATCTTTCGAGTCTTCTTCGTCTTCTTCTTTTTCGGTTGTGACAAGTGTTTTGCCATATCTTCTGCTGCTCTTTTCTTGGATCCGGGAGAAACAGGAACAGGTACCTCACGAATTAAAACTCCTTGGTGAGTAATTTGAGGCTTGCGAATCAACTTCTGTGATGGTGACTTTCGTTTGTGAGTGGATTTCATCTTGATTCTTCGAAACATCCCTGTTTTCGAAGGAATAATCACGTTCTCTTGAGTCTCTTCCACTATTGGCTCAATCACTTGTGTTGCTTCAACTGTCACTGCAACATTTTCTGTCTTCTTCTTTGGAGATTTAGAGGATGTTGAACCCTTCGTTTTCTTTTCAGGTGAAGCAGGATCAGCTCTCTTCGACTTTTTGGTCTTCTTTTCGTCGCGTGGCAACAAAATTCCCGTAGGAATAGAAGAATCGAATGTTTTCAGATATGCAATCAAAACAGGATTCGTAGGATCCACCCTTTTAAGCATCGCGTCTGGAATCCGAGCAACGTTTGGAAATTCATCATCATTGTCAACAACTTCCTTCGGAAAGTGATAAGATTGAAAAGTAACCTTCTCTTCTTCATTTGAAACCAAGATGTCTTCCTTGTTGTAAAAATGTTGCAGAATTAGACTCCAGTACCTAGCACACGAAATGCCATGAACAACATTCGTATGTTCTACTCCTTTTTGGAATTCCTTCCATAGCTGTGTAGAGTAGTCTGCTGGAAGATCATAGTATAAACCAGCCACCATGGCATAAACCTCCATCCTTCCTTTATCTAATCCAACTGTTCTTCCGGTTAAACAACGCAAAAATATCCCAAACAAAAAATTCCATACTTTTGGAAGACCAGACTTCTTAAAGTCACTTATCTTTGACAATGGGGGCTGATATCCCATTTCATTAAACATATGAATTATTTGGGAGAATTGAAATTCAACAAAAGGAGGTGTATTTGGAATGTCAAGAATCTGACAAAACAGTTTCTTGGAAAGCCTAACCTTTTTGTCATTGATTAGGTGAAAAGTAATCGAATCAGAGGCTTTGTTGTATGTGGCAGTAGATCCTGCTTGAGAAAGCCAGGATACCGGAACAGAAAAGGAATTGAACATTGCTTTGGATAAAACAGAGTGTTTTAAAGAAACAATAAGCATCTTGAATTCTTCTGGACATTGAGAAAGTTCACCATCCACATAATAATTGGTAGATTGAATCTTCATAACTGGTGCAGAAGAAGTATCTTCAGTAGAATGATCGACATGAGCAGTAGTCGCCATTGTTAGGGTTTGAAAAAGATGAAGAACAGAGAATTTGGGAAGTTTTGAGTTTTGATCGCGTAAACGTATAAAGTACTCTTGAACCCCCTTTTATATGTAACCCTAAATGATTTGAATTTGAAGCGGGATGCATTTAATGAGATCCGGCGTGGCACCTTGAAAATCGGACCTGTACAGCGGAAAGGTAGCCATGCGTCAAAAAGTGTCTGTCACATCACCTAGAAAACCGGGCAGAATACCATACGTCACATATACACAACCTGTCATTATCCCCTTAATAGAATTGTAACCGTTAGAACCCTTCGAATGGAGGCAAGGCTCTTTCACTTTTGGGATAATTTTTTTTTTTTAATTTTGTGATGTCAAAAATTTAATTTGACAAGAAGGCAGTTAAATCCCGGGCAAAGGTTGTTTCGTTAATCATCAAGAGAGATGATCAACAGCTTGTGTATGTTCCCGTGAATTACAATCGAATACTTTTTGATAAGTATCAAAGGGCTTCTTTTAAGAATGCTTCGTGGGTAGGTTCAAAATTTCGTTACATGTCAACCTAAACATAAGGTGATAAAGTGTAACAGAAATTACTTGTATGACCAGTGTAGTCAGTGACAAGTCGGCTTTGAAAAATTTTAACATGACTAGGACATTCGAATGAAACTCACACGGAAATCATATTCATAAAAAAAATTGTATACTGGATCTTGTTGGGTAACAAACATCGTGGGTTTCGAATGCTTGATCAAGACCACTCATTCGAAATGAATATGATTTGGAGTTTCGAACATTGGTACAGAAACAAAAGTTTCGTATATATCTGGAACAATGTTCCCCGTCAATTCCTTAATTTGTAAGATTTTTTGGGTTTCACTTCCATCACGGACTCATGATGTCAGATCATAAACACAGAGTTTTTATATATCTAAGTCTCGATGGGTTTGATCAGAGACCTCTCGGATATACGTCTTTGTGTGTGATCGTGTAAGAATGTTTTGGATGAAAAAGATTGGTGTAAGACACGAAAAGTACCTCTGTTATGTTTTGGACCAAACAGGAAACTCTTAACTCATTGTGAGAAGAGTAAGGTAGCTCAGAGACTAATGTGAATATAAGCCTGATTGGGAAGAAATTTTTGTACGAAACATTTCATTAAGGCTTTCGTACACACACATTGAGTCATGGAGGCTTTGGACGACATGCAGCAGCATGCTTCTAGGGACAACCTAACTAATTCGAATAATGAGAAACATATCAATTCATACGAAAAATTTTACCTGACCCTAAAACTGCCTGCATTGTCCCCTCTGAATCATCATCATAATCTGCAACAAAAGTCTAAAAATAAAAATATTTTTGTTGTTTTGATTTTTTTTTTAAAATAAAGACCGAACAAACGAAAATCTTTTTGGATTTTGGATTTTTCGAAAATTTAAGGACAAAACAAAAGAAAATCTTTTTGAATTTTTGATTTTTCGAAAATTTAAAGACAAAACAAAAGAAAATCTTTTTGAATTTGTTGCAAACAGACGAATATTTGGCATTCCTTGAAGAGTGACAAATGTACGAATTCGAAGCGTTGACTATGAACAGTAACCATTAACTCAACGCTGAAAATAAGTGACAATCATGCGAATTCGAAGCGGTCGAAGCGTTGACTATGAACAGTAACCACTAACTCAACACTGAAAATAAGTGACAATCATGCGAATTCGAAGCGGTCGAAGCGTTGACCATGAACAGTAACCTCTGAATGCTGAATGACTTTGTGTTATCTTTTATTCAGCGCCTCTGATTCATTCTTTTTCTCCTATCATTCTTCTTTTTCGCATGGAACAGAATTGCCATCGATCATTCCAAGACCTTCGATTATTCACATTAGAGATTTTTCATCCAAAGCTTTCGTGAATATATCAGCTAACTGATCAGTTGTTTTCACGAAATGTACTTCAATGTTTCCATCCTCCACGTGATCTTTAATGAAATAATGACGAAGAGCTATGTGTTTAGTCTTCGAATGCTGCACAGGATTATAACAAATTCTTATTGCACTTTGAGAATCACAATATAATGGAATCTTTTCATATTAATTGCATAATCACGCAATTGACTTTGGATCCATATTATTTGCGAAGTGCAAGCAGCAGCAGCCACATATTCTGCTTCAGCTGTGGAAATTGACACACACGTTTGCTTTTTCGACTGCCAGCTGACTAATTTGCCATCAAGAAATTGACATCCTCCACTTGTGCTTTTTCGATCAAGATTACAACCACCCAAGTCTGCATCTGAGTATGCTTGAACGAAGAATCCAGTTTTCGAAGGATACCACAATCCTAACGAAATTGTGCCTTTAAGGTAACGAAAAATATTCTTCACTGCAGTAAGATGTGGTTCGCGTGGATTAGATTGATACCTAGCACAATTACACACAGAAAACATGATATCAGGTCTACTTGCTGTTAGATAAAGTAATGAACCAATCATGCTCCTATACAACGTTATATCAACAACAGGTTTGTCCAACGATGGTGTTAGCTTTATGCCTGTTGCCATTGGTACACGAAGCTTTGTGCTATTCGTCAATCCAAACTTTTCTAACAGATTTTTCGTATATTTTTCCTGATTAATGAAAATCCCTTCTCTATTTTGATGAATATTCAATCCAAGGAAATTATCGATTTTTCCCATCATGCTCATTTCAAATTTGCTTTTCATCAATTCTTCGAATTCTCTAGACAAAGCAGGGTCAGTCGAGCCAAAAATAATATCATCAACATAAATTTGAACAAGCATTAGATGATTCCCCACTTTCTTTCGAAATAATGTGGGATCAACTGATCCTTGTTTAAATTTAGATTGTTTCAAAAATGATGTAAGTGTTGCATACCATGCTCTTGGTGCTTGTTTCAGACCATAAACTGCCTTATCTAAAATATAAACATGATTAGGATATTCTTCGTTAATAAAACCTGGGGGTTGTTCCACATAAACTGTTTCTTCAAGCTCTCCATTGAGAAATGCACATTTCACGTCCATTTGATAAACATCAAAATCTTTGTGAGCTGCATAA
Organism: Lactuca virosa; assembly: GCF_052849685.1. NCBI lineage: Eukaryota > Viridiplantae > Streptophyta > Magnoliopsida > Asterales > Asteraceae > Lactuca > Lactuca virosa. Next base: position 451,200,708 of record NC_136430.1, read on the forward strand.
GCCAAAAATATTCGAACCGCCTCGAGTCTTGCGACAGGGGCAAAAGTTTCTTCATAGTCGATTCCTTCTTATTGTGAATATCCTTTTACAACAAGTCTGGCTTTATTTCGAATAATGTTTCCATCTTTGTCGGTTTTATTTTTAAAAATCCATTTTAACCCGACAATCGAAACATTTTCAGGTTTAGGAATTAATCTCCAAACCTTGTTTCGTTCGAATTCAGACAACTCCGATTGCATTGCAACAACCCAATCTGAGTGTTCCATTGCATTCTTAATTGTTTTTGGTTCAATTTTAGAGATGAAAACATTAAACATGCAAAATTCTTGATGAGTATTCAATACCTCATTCTTTGCACGAATTTGAGCTCTTGTCAGAACTCCCTCTTGTGGATTCCCAATAACTTGATCCTTCGGATGGTCTCTTGTCCATTTTTCCATGGGTGGATATGCTGGATCAAATTCCAAAGGGGCATCTTCGTATATTTCATCATTTTCTGAGCCTGCATTCGAACAAGCATCATCAACATTATGCTCCCCCTCAACAACATGCTCCCCCTCAATTTCAGCATTCAATTGTTCTTTCTCCCCCTCGAAAGAATGCTCTTCATCATCTAAAGTATTCGAATCCAATTGCTCCCCCTCCAGTGGACTATCACTCATAGTTTCGCCTTCTTGAGGAGTCGATGGTGAATCATCAGTGAGTTTTGAAAATTCTAGTATGTGATTATCAGGAGCATGAACTTCAGCATCAACTGCATGATCTGAAATTCCAAAAATCAAATCATAATCAGTATCATCCATTTGTATAGATTCAGTTTCAACTTGTGTTTCTTGTAAAATTGGATGATTCGTAAATCTATGCTCATTTGATTTAACATAATAATCATCGAATGTGAGATTGAACGTTTCTTCCACTTTTCGTGTTCGCTTATTTAACACTCGATATGCCACTGAATTGTGCGAATATCCAAGAAAAATTCCTTCATCAGCTTTTGCTTGAAACTTCGAAAGATGATCCTTGAGATTCATAATAAAACACCTACATCCGAAAACATGAAAAAACTTCACATTAGGTTTACGATTATTCAGAATTTCGTATGGTGTAATATTAAATCGACGATGAATGAACGATCTGTTTTGAGTAAAACATGCAGCCCATAGATATTGAGGTAAATTCGCATATGCCAACATGGTTCTTGCTGCTTCGCATAATGAGCGATTCCTTCGTTCTACAACACCATTTTGTTGTGGTGTATATGGAGATGAAAAATTATGCGAAATTCCTTTTGTCCACCAAAAATGAATCAAGAACTTTGTTCTTAAATTCAGTTCCATGATCACTCTTGATTTTTCTAATAGTCTTCTTCAACGTGGTTTCCATCTTTTTGATAAAGTCAATCATAATTTGTGCAACTTCGGATTTGAGCCTGAGAAAATAAACCCACGTAAATCTGGAAAAATCGTCAACAATAACTAAAATGTATCGTTTATTGTTGAGAGTTGAAACAGTCGAAGGACCACACAAATCAATATGTATCAACTCAAGAGGTGCAACAACTTTCGAATCAATTGTGATTGGATGACCTTGTTTATGTTGCTTGCCAACTTCACAAGCTGCACATAAAGAATCATTGTCAAATTTAAGTACAGGTAAACCTCTTACCAGATCTTGTACCACAAGTTTATTTATGTTTCGAAAGTTGAGATGTGAAAGTCTTCGATGCCATAACCAGCTTAAATCAGATGTAGCTTTCGAAAGAAGACATACTGCTGGTTTGCCTACAATTGGATTGATGTCCAAAGTGAACATGTCACCTTTCCTTTTATATTTCAGTAATATTTCGTTTGTGTTAACATTCGAAATAACACTTCCTTCTTCGTTGAAAAGAACTTGATTGCCAGTGCCCACAACAAGTTGAGAAACACTAATCAAGTTATGTTGAAGACCTTCAACATATGCAACACGATTCACTGTGAATTGTCCATTTGCGATTTTTCCATATCCCATGACTTGACACTTTTGATTGTTCCCAAACTATACTACTCCAACATTTTTGAGACTTCGAAAATCTCTTAAATTCTCCTTCTTTCCAGTCATGTGACGAGAGCAACCACTATCAATGTACCATTTGTTATCATATTGCTCGTCACACAATACCTGCAATCAATGAAAATTTTTAGGTACCCAAGGCTTTTTGGGTCCTTGGAAATTAGATTTCAATTTCGAATGAAATGAAGAACTTTTAACCCAATCACAAACTTTGGTTTTGAGACTATCAATTAAGTTCACTTCATCATCTAAAGGAACTGAAACATAAGTGTTTGATAGTTTCGAATGTTCACTGACTTTTTCCTTCGCATCTTGAGTTTGTGATTGAACAGTCTTCGCTTTTGTGACAGGTCTCCATGTTTTGACTGAGATATTCGAATCCTTAGATGATGAGCTGCCATTCGAAGAAGTATTGACATACTTTTCGTATTCTTCATGAATTTGCTCTTTTGAATATTTATTTGACTGATACATTTTTCCTCTTCCGTCAATCCAAGGATCAATGTTCTTCCTTGAAGTCATTCCTTTTTCCCGTGACGTCCTCATAGTTTCTTTCTTTGTGTAATTAGGAAAATTTGGCTTTTGAGGTACAAAATCAACTTTGGGTTTGGTAACATAAGAGTAAGCATAGGATGTATCAATTTTTGATTTAAAATGTTGACGTTGAAAAACTTTTTGATTTGAATTGGATCTTTCTGAAAAATCTCTTGTTTTGTTAGTTTCAGAAACTTTCGAAAAATTTGTTTGCTTATGTACTTCAGACCTTGTTTGATGTGATTGAGATGATTGTTGAGTTTTTGAAAAAGAATCATTTTTAACGTTGAAAACCTTTTTGATGGATTGTGATTCAGACATCTTTTGAGACTCAATATTTTGCCAAAATATTTTCTTTCGTGCTTGTCTTTTTGAAATGTTGTTTTCCTTCGAAAATTTGTCAATTTGATCTTTAAATTCCTTAGAGTTTAATTTGACAACTTTTTCATTTTCCTTTTCAACACGAATTACTTTCTCTTTTTCAACTTTTGATTTTTCAACCCATTGTTTTTGTGGTTTTTGTCGTTGAAAAATATATGAATTCTTTGTTAAGTTGTTTTCAACTGTGTTTTGATTTGCGAAAAAACCTTCCTCAGTTGTTTTTGAATTATCCTCCTCAACCATCTTCTTGAACTCTGGTTTGATATTCTCAACATTTCCGGTAGTTACGAAAACTTGATTTGGAAAAATGACATCATCTGTGCATTTGAAATTTGGAAAAACCACCGTGTTTGTTTCAAGATAATGTTCACCTTTTTCATTCATCACTTTTTCGAACTTTTGTGTATCACCATACACTTGGTCAACAACTATTCGTGGAATTACTTATTTCTTTGAAGATTTCTTTTCTTTCGAAACTTTCTCTACATCTTCATCATCACTATCATCAGTTTGGTAATCTTTGAGATCCACGAAGTTCATTTCACTAACTTTCAAAGTTGAGGGAATATCAGTTTCTTTCTCAACTATCAAATCCTTAACTTTTTCTTTCCCTTTAGAATTCGAAGCAACATTAACAATAGACAACTGAGAACAATCAACATCTTCAAGCTCACTAATTTCACTAATATTGTCAGAATTATCTTTAATATCAACAAAATTAGATTGAGGATCAGATGATGAATTCTCAGTCTTTTCCAAAATATGAATTTGTTCAGATTTAGTCAAAGTATCATTTACAATGTTAACTAAATCATTCGAATCAAGACATTCATCAACTTTGACAATTCCATATCTATACTTGTCATTCGGAACTTTGTCAAAATCAGCTATTTCTTTCTCACAGTCATACGAAATGTTATCTACCTTAGCTCTTTCATAAGCTAAAATGGCAGCAATTTTCTATGTTGTTATTTACTGATTTCGCATGAATGATGAAGTTCAGTTATTTTCCCATATAATCTTTTAGCAGCATTACAGTAAATGTTTCTTTGTGCTAACAACAGTTTATTATCACTAGATAAATTGTCCCTATCAACCATGATATTCGTTATTTGAAGTTCTAGACAATCTATCTTAGTGATTTTCGAATCTAATTTCTTCTGTGTCTCTAGCAATTGCATTGACAGCTTCTTAGCCTCATTGCTAGCAGATACCACAATCGAATCAAAATAAGTAACAGTTTCATCAAAAGATACTAACTCAGAATTATAAGCATGTACTGGAATATTAAAAGATTCAAGAATGTTTCGTACCTTTGTGGTCATTGGTGATTTGTCAGCAGCTTTTGATACGAAGCATCTTCCATGCACTTCGTATGTTTCCTCCTCTGATTCTTCCTCCATTTTTGCAAACATAGCTCCATGGGTTGGATTTCACATTTCCTCATCATCTGATCCAGATGACCAGGTTTGATAAGTACCATCTTCATCCTCATTCGCACCCTTTGCAACCAGAGACAAATTCTTGGCTTTCGCACGAACCTCCTCCAACTTTTCAGCATAGTACGCCTCATCCTTGACCTTATTCTTTCTCTCATCCTTCTTTCGAAGCATACAGTCATTAGCAAGGTGATTAGCACCATTGCAATAATGATAATCAATCCCAGCATCTCCCTTTAGCTTCTTCTCAGACTTTCCCTCAACAGGCTTCGAATCTTTCATCTCATCTTTCTTTTTCTCTTCCCCGGCACTTTTACTCAGAAAGTTCCCTTTTGTCTCAGACGACTTTGCCTTCGGATTGAAAGGCTTTTTGAAGAACTTTTTCACACGATTGTTTGAATAAAAGGCAACTGCCTCATCATCTGAGTTCATGATGAACCCTTCATCTTCATCCGGAGCATCTTTCTCAGCATCTTTTTCAGAGATCTTCGAAACCAAAGCTAGTGGACCTCCCAACATAGCCTTCGATTCTTCAGCTATTTCGTTCACTTCGCTTTCATGAGTCTTAAGTTGGTTGTACAAGTCATTCAATGTTGACGTATCAAAGCTCTGTTGATTCTTCACCATCATGCTCACACTACGCCATTCCTTTCGAAGTCCCATAACAAATATCAGATTGAATTCCATGGCTGATCTGGTGATACCATATCGATTGCATCGATATATCAATTCATTAAGACGATCGTAATAAACTTCAATTGTTTCACCATCTTTCTGTCTGAAGTCCTTCAGCTCCACTAAACATTGCTTCACAGAATTAACTTTCGTCTTCTCACTTCCCTAAAAATTTTCCTTGAGATTGTTCCAAATTTCCTTTGTAGTTGTACAACTCCTCACGTAGTTGTAAACAACTGGAGGCAAAGCTCCTCTTAGCTCTCTTACACACCTTTTCTCCAGCTTTTTCAGACGATCAGATTGATTTTTAACTTCAGAGTTTCCAGAGGAAGAACCAATTGGTTGAACATTCGATGGTGGATTGAGATTGCTAGAAATGCAATTCCACAGTTCTTCATCCAATCCATTGAGATAATCCTGCATACGATCAGCCCACTGATCGTAATACTCAGGGATGAGCATAGGAATTTTGGTGGATGATCCTAGAAGATGAGAAAATGAAGTCATGGAATTCAGATTGAATGACGCCATTGTTGTACGGAATAGATCCTTGAGAATTTTTGAAGAAACTTTGAGAATTTGACAACAAACTGTATGATTCAAATCACAATCATTCTTAGAACACTCGATTCAATGAATTAAGTGCAGAATCGAATCACAGACTTAGATCTAAACAATTTTTCACTTTCAAAAAGTGCAGAAACTTTTGAATCAACAAGTTGACTCAAAAACCTTTTGAATAAAGTGAAAATCAGATCAGAGATATGATTCCTGCTCTGATACCAATTGATGAGACAATGAATCAAGTATTGAACGAATTAGAGTGTAAATTCAAAGTAGAATTGAAAGATTTGAACACCGATGTAAATATGATCTGTTTGGCTCTATTACGCTTTTGCAAATTTTACAGAGTACAATGAATATTCTGTAAAGACTTCGTTACTAAGACACTAGTAACCACTCCTATTTATAGAAGAGAAAAGCGTACAAAAAATATACTAAGGACTAAACATGAAGCTTCGAATATTATGCCCTAGTAAAATACATTACAAAAATGTTCGAAGACCCTAAATACAAACTTCGACTATTACAACATTTCGACCCTAACACGAAGCAGTTTCTAATCCTAAGCTTCGGTGTTTTCCGTAGAACTTTGGAGAACAAGTTTCCTTTATGTCATCTTGTTATAGGCATATTTGCCCAACCATGAATATTTAGGTCAACGAAACTATAAATACATCCCATTTATTGTTACCTAGAGCGATAAGTGATAATGTGTTGAAAAAGATAATGCAATAAATATATAGTTTGTTGCATAGAATTTGATAAACAATAAAGAATCAATCTATTTAGTTGGCCCATAGACATAGCTTGATTACTTTGATCAAGTGAACCATGTTAAATCTTCTCGTGTTCTTGTTCAATCTTCTTTGCATAATCATCTTCATTATTGTGTATTTTGTTTTTTTTTTTTTTGAATTTTCTCTTAATCCCTAACAGGCTAACACACACACACAGATATATATATATATATATATATATATATATATATATATATATATATATATATATATATATATATATATATATATATATATATATATAGAGGGAGAGGATCAAATGAGAACACCTAAAAGGTTGAGAACGAGAGAACAGTTCTGGACCAATCAATATATAAGGATATATGGGTAAATGTCTATTTTAATTAAATTATAAAAAATAAAATAAAATGGTATGTTACTAAATTTTAGGGATTCAAATTACTGTTACTAAAAACGAGAATTATTCATTTTTTTATATTATTAATTAAAGATAAAAAAACATTTTATTAATTTTCTGTCTAAATTTAAAAATCAAAAGATTTTATCTTGCTTTACCTAATTCATGTTCATAAATGAAAAAATATCTAACTAATTTATCTTGAATAAATAAACGACTGAAGAATAAAATTTTCTAATTTTTTGCTTTAATTTTATCAAGTATTGTCATATTCATAACTGAAGATGTCATGCCTAGACTCGTTTTTTTTTCATGAATTGAAAACAAAGAATGTTTAAGAATTTATCATTTCATTCGAAAAGAATAAACCACTAATCATAATCATAAATGAATACACCTCTAAACAAACTCATTTCATTACAAAAGAATAAACCTCTAATCATAATCATAAACGAATACAACTTTATTTTAACAAAATACGAAAGACTTCTAAATTTCTACATTTTCAACGGTTATATTCAATGATAAATATACCACTAAGCATAAATGAATTCATACGTCGTTATTTTCTTCAAATTTTCTTGTTGCTACCATACACATAGAAACAAAGAGTGGCGCCCTTGATCATGCTGTCGATTTCCTAACTTACAGTAATCCTTATTCACAATATCAAGCTATTACATTAAACCTGTTCAAAACATCAATCATTAAGGTATAAACGCATGCGGTTATAATACAGTTCTACTCATTGATGATTAAACTCAAACAACCTATTTATAAAATCTGATTTATCAGTTTTGACATTCACTTGAGAGTCTTTTAAATAATCTTGAATGTTTCCTAAAAGTTCTTCACTATCCAAAACACCTTTGATGAACTAGCCACACCATTTTCCTAAATTTAAAAAAACAAATTAATTTATATTACAAAATCACAAAAAAAAAACTCTATTCAGAAATGAACCATGTTACAAGCGGTAATGGAAGATATACAATCAATAATGAACCCAATTGATCGTATCAATAACTTTGAATTTCCATAACAAAATACAACCAACAATCAAATATTTATAATTCATGATCAGGTTCTCCACTTGCAAACAAGATTTTCACAAGGTTGATAACACAAGCAACTAAAGATGCGATAATGAGAAAAAGGGTTGAAATTTTTTTTTTAGTTACATGCACTATGAAGAATCGTAGATGCACGAATCGATCTCTTTTCCTACACAGAATTAATGATTTAAAACAAGTAAAAATCAATTAGAAAGCAAAGAGTAGATCGAGAATTGAGAAAAACAGCCAAAATTATTTTTATTACCCTTCTCGATCTCTCGTTGAATCCTCTCGAGCTCTCTCCTCCGTTTCCCCTTTTAGAACAAATGAAACCCTACTATAGTTGAAATCGATCGAGATTTAGGGAGGACACAAACGTATACAAGTGATGATGCTTAGACAAGGGAGGAGGGACGATGGTGGCTGCGACATTAGATGATGAAGGTGGACATATTGTGCTCTGTGATGCTAGTCTGCAGAAGATGGATGTGTGCCCTAGATTTACAAAGAGAGATGAAGAGAGTGACGGGAAATTAAAGGAAATATGTGGGTGGTTGAGAAGTTTTAGGAATTAATTAATGTTTCTAAAGCTACAATTACTGTAATACCATTTTCACCATTTAAAAGTTACACTTTAATACCAGTAATTTTAGAATTTACATAAATTGTCCGTTTAATAACAACCTTAGATTTTATTATTTAGAAGTTCTACATATGTTCTCGCGTTCTCAACCTTTTTAGTGTTCTCAATTGATCCCACTCCTATATATATATATATATATATATATATATATATATGTGTGTGTGTGTGTGTGTGTGTGTGTGTGTGTAAACACACACTAGCCGTTTACCCGTGCGAAGCGATGGGTACAAATAATTTCTTTCAACAATTAGTTTTTAGAGACTATTAGTTTTTTTGTGCAAATAGTTTCTACATCTAAACTATTATCAATAAGAGTCATGCTTATGAAAACGAAATCAATAAGAATTAAAAATTAAAAGTTTGGATTCTTTACAAATAGACGTGAACACATGATTTATTTTTTTGCATTATTAATCATGCAACACTTCTTTATACACCACATTTGATGTATAAAATTTACTTTTGTTAAATTGTTCGTCAGGCTTCACTAATACTTTTTGTGTTGGCACGTGATATTCATCTGAATAATGGCAGATAATATCTGCCCCAACCTGTTTCCTATATGTTACCACTCATTGCAGTCTAGCTACTACCATATTGTGAAGCGATCAATATTTTCTTGGAGGACTTAAAACATTTTAACTTTATAAAAATTTATCCAAACTAACCTTCATAATGTTATAATCGGAGATTTGTTTGCTTTTGTTAATGTTATATTACAAAAAACACAATTAATCAACAAATATCATTACCACTAAAATATACCTTTACAACTAGTACTTTCTATTAGGGTTTAGTTCTACGGTAAATAGACTAAGCTCTTCGATTCTTCTTTTAAAGTTGTTATAAGTTTTAAATCTTAGATGATAAAAAATAAAAGAAATGTTTAGAAATGATGTATGTATTTATGGGAGGGGCTTGTAAAAGTTTAGAAAAATAAAAATAAATTAGTAAACTTTATTTAAAAATAGTTTTTTTCAAAGAATAATGTTTATGATAATTGGTTTTTTCTAAAACATATGTGGAAAAAGGATTAAGTCAAATATTTGTTAACCCATTATTAATGCTCCACGTTTAAATTTATTTATATATTATTAGCTTATAGATAAATAAAATTGTATTAATAGTTGAAACAACAAAATAATAATAATCAGTCATTAGACCTAATATAAAATTAAATATTATACTTATTCTTCTAAGTGAACAAAATTATTAATTTGATTTATGTCCGACATTATCAAATAACGATCAAGTTTTTTTTCCATTATTAGATCTTAATTAATTTTATTACATTGATATATCTAAAAATATTTATCACTAAAAGCTATAAATGAGCTACACTGTGATGACATATAAAAGGTAAGTAAGATCCAAATATTTGAATTTTAATTAGAGCTTCATTTGTACAAACTAATATGCTATTCAAATGATTAACCTGCTACATATTATGCTTGGATTTAAAGTAGAAGTCAGGTAAGAAAGCTATATCCTCTCTCTAAGTGTACATCATTTGCAACACATTGAACAATAGACTACCTTCCTTCCATAGTCTTTCCCTTTTCCCTATACATGTACCCCTCCACAACATTTTTGCAAATACATCCAAAATATCACTGTTACATAAAAAAGTTGTTTAACAGAATACAAACTCGATGTATTGATTTAGAAGAAAAAAATGCACAACCAAGATTCTATACATGCCTTATTATTCCTCAAAATGTTATAATTATCACCATATGCATATATCATTTCATTTACAAGAGGTTAGACACATAATCATTCTCCATGCAGGTCTCCTTATATTACTCAGAATAAAAAAACAAATTGGGGCTTAGCTGTAGTTTAAAAAAGTTATCCCCTCATCCACCTCGTTAACATGCTTAAAGTTGTCTTTGGTTGATCCATTGGAACCATATGGCCCTCATCATGAACCTGTTTCCATTAACCATACAACCCATAAAACACGAATCATAAATATTTCAAAAATAACCCTAAACCCATATATATTTCACGAAATGTAGTTTACCTTGAGGAAAGTGAGTGACCCATGGATTTTAAGTAAACCAGCTTCAGACCAATCAACTTCAAAAGGAACTTCAGCAGATGCACCAAACTCTTCTTACATCTCAATTCCATTGCATGAACCCGTCTTGACTTACCTATTTTATACACAAGTTTAATCAATAAAATATTTAATTAGAAGTTATGGTGGAACATTCAAGTACTTAGTTGATACATCATTATGAAGTTGGATGCAAATTTGCATTCCCTTCTGGATCTCAACATAAATCTCACCTGGGTAACAAATGAAATATGTCATTACCCCTTAAACATTGAAGAAATTGATCATATTACCCTTGACTCAATTAGGATTTAGGGTTTCTATATTCATAGTATATTTTTTTTCATTGAGGAATTTTCACAACCAAATGGTGTTCACAAAGAATAATCGAGTTTAAAATTCATGATTTCCAACCATCAATGTAACCTCGAATATGTGTATCTTGAGTGTAAGAAACAAAAACCTTTTAGCCAAAAGCCATTATCCATGAAATAAAACAACATAAAAACAAAAACCACAAAAAAAAATAAAGAAGCAGAAACCTGTAAAAAAAGTTTAGGTTTGCCGGCCATGGCGTTGATAAAATATCAAGTTCGAGCTTGTAATCCCGTGACACCAAAAATTGAAAATGTTAAACCAAAAACCATAATCAACGGTTGTATAAAAACATATCCAAGAGAAAAAGGAAGCACAAACCAATACATTTAAAACGTAAGTATAAAAATATCAACCATAAATAGGATAAATAACCTACAAAAATATGAAAAACAAAAGAATAGATAACCCTTGTATAATACCCAGGCGATTGCAAAGCTTCAAGGAGATCGTTCTGTGATTAATCTCAATAAAAATGCAAATAAGAAATAAACAGAAAATGGGAATCAAGAGGAACCTTATTAACAACAGAATCATGTGAAAATGTTGCAACTGAGATCGATTGAGGAGTGATGTCCATGATTCGATTCCTTTTTGCCTAGATATAGACGAATGTAGGGAGAGGGCCGAGACTTAGGGCCTGTACATACAAAAAAACACATAGTAGTGATCCGTTAGGATTTTCTTGCGATAGAAAGGAGAGTGTGACATTTTTTTAGAAAAGCTGCGACAATAAATGTGGGTTACCTGTTCCTTGCCCAAATCAGATCCAAGAGGTGTCATTCCAACCCTAAATCAAGCCGACCTCGAGCAGCAAGTGTGCAGCGATGAAATATGTATCATTGTTAAATCAAAAAAACAAATGAAGAGTCCCTTCTTTTTTCTTTTAGCAGGAACAAAAGTTGAATGATCTGATGGCGGTGAGGTTTCGACCAATTATACCCAAAACACCATAAAAATCTAGGTCAAAAATGGTACCAGAGATTAAAACTTCGAAAATAGAAATCAAGGTCAAATGATGAGAGAACAGGAGCATATGCTAGATGTCGTTGGCTGTTGGGGAAAGATGATGGTGGTGATCGGTGGTGAGATGAAGTGCGACGGTGATGAAGGAGGCTTATTTGATGATAGTGAAGGTTAGGTGACGGTAGAGGTTACTCTTGGTGGGTTGTGATGTTTGATATTAGGCATTCGGAGAGATGCGAGAGAAGAGAAAGGCGGAGGCGTTTAGCGGGGACGGTGATGTTTGTTCCTTAATTTAAAGAGTTAAGGTGTCGAAATTGGGTAATTAGAACAATCTGCAATCGAAGGAATTTAAGAAGACGTGGCCGAGATAATTGGGATTCAAGTTTGAATCTAACTAAAACTCCTGAAGTTATGGCATGAATCGGTGAAGTATGATTGAATACTCTAATTCTTATCTTTGACTTTTTCACTTGATTGGATAAGTTTAACATTTCTTATAATGCATAAAATTGTTGTATATGATGTTTTAAGGATTGTACCTCTTAAAATTCAGCATTTTAAGCTAAATGCTTATATATATATATATATATATATATATATATATATATATATATATATATATATATATATATATATGATCGAGTATGAACCCAACAAAGTTAAGAACCGCGAGAACAAATCTTGGCTATAAAATTGAAAAAATTAGTGACCGAGTTTTAATAAATTTTATCCTCAAAATATCGCGATATGCTATGATATTTTGGTAAATATTTATCAGATTTTAGGAATTTCGGGAAAAGGTTCAATGTTTTTAGAGAAAAAATTATAAAAAGAAAAGAAAATATTAGAAGAAGGAACATGGAACCTTTTGAATTTGGGAATTTCTAACAAAACCATGAAACCCTTTGTGTGGTTTTGAGAATTTCTAGCAAAGGATGTTTTTGTCTAAATTCTTTAGGAATGGACATGAAACATTTTGAATAGTTCAAGATGTTCCATAATGGGGTAGCAGAATAACTCGGTAAGATTCTATAAGCCATTTGATTGAATCCTGAAGGTGCGTACATAAGTTGAGAGCTTTCAATTCATTTATCAAATTGTGAGACTATCTCGTAGTCCATTCCTCCTGTAACACCACATCTAATGAAGTGTTTGATGAACATGAGGAATCAAACATTATTATATATGATTTAATACACAACGACTTTGAGAACTATACTCTTATCCTATGGGGCTAAATTTTCTTGAGTATGCATTGTGCATTCTCAAATGAGTTCAAGTAAGGAAGGTAATCAAGACACCATAATAGTTTCGGGTTTTGGGTAACATACCTAAAGGCTATCTTGATTGAGAATCTGGAACTGCAAAACCCATGTTTGGCGCACCACTTCCAGAATTCCTAGATTTTTTCATATATGTAGAAAAAAATTTATCTTACTAAACTTCGCGTAATTTTTTTTTTTCCTTCCCCGCAAGAGGCAAATAGGAGATTAATAGACCATTGGATTAACTCAAGAACCACATTTCATATCATCTTCCATAAGTTACTAATACATAATGTGTGGGGGTGGGGGTGGGGGGTTTGCATTTGATATGCAAAGGCGCAACAAAAAACCATCATGTATTCGTATTTCTGACCAATTCTCCAAATTAAACGATGAAATAAAGACTCCATGTCTACATTTAAGAATATGATGTGATGGATATATTGTAAATTAGTTCAACGCCCATAAATTAACATTTTTGGACAATAAAATATAAATCATCAAACCATTTTTGAACCATATCATATTTGAATCATTAAACTTGGAATCATAACATTTTGAATCCTATAATTTGAAGTCCTATTATATCATTTTAAATTATTTGATTTTTAATCATATCATTTCGAATCAAATTAAGTTTTTTTTTTTACCATCCATAAACAAATTTTGGTCCACAATGGATTTTAGATTTGGTTTATGATAGGATTACAAAATTCAAAGCAGCTGGAGCTTTATAAGTTACAATTTCTATAAAATAATAATTATGCAATTTGCGTCTTACACAATTTCCTAATTTAAATTAAAATATGTTTCCAATGCGTTTATATACTTGTATGTACGTTCAAAAAAAAAAAGCTAAGGTTAGCTTTTAGAAATATCGAATGATCAAATAATAAGAAAGAGTGTGGTGGTGGTGTGGGGGTTGTGTTTTCTATTTTGTCTGTTAAGGGCTTAAAATGGAATCACAAAATTAACAAATTCATAAAAGAAATATAATTAATTAACTAAAGGGTTTGGTACTTTCGTTGTGGCTTTTAATATTGAAAAATCTTTTTTCCAATCACAAATATAAATAAGAAAACAAATAAAACTGTAGGCCATCAAGGGAACAATTTGCAATTAATTTATTCGTTGCAATACCTTCCATCCCCTTCCTCTTCTTATATAAAAACATGGTGATCATAACACTTTCACCAACATCCAACACAAACAAATTAAGCCCTTTTAAAACTCAACATCAAGACCTTAATTCTTTTCGAAAAAAGATTGAATTCTGATGACAGGATCAGGTTCTCCGTGTGGTGCCTGCAAGTTCTTGAGAAGAAAATGTATAAAGGGTTGTGTGTTTGCACCTTATTTTTGCCATGAACAAGGTGCTACTCATTTTGCAGCCATTCATAGGGTTTTTGGTGCAAGTAATGTGTCCAAGCTTCTTGCTCATCTGCCTGTTGGTGATCGTTCAGAAGCTGCGGTTACTATTGCTTATGAAGCTCAAGCTCGGATTCAAGATCCCATTTATGGCTGTGTTTCCCATATTTTCGCACTACAACAACAGGTTTGTAATTCTTAGTTATGCACAGTTGAGTAAGGAAAATCCATGAAAGAGGGAGAAATTTACAACTTCATTACTCCAAATGAAAAAAATTGTAATTTATGATTCTTGATCCTCTGTAATGGCTTGAAAACCTTTATCTTGATATTGATTGTTCCCAACTGAAAACCCTAATCGTATACATGGAAAATAATTAAACTGAAAACCCTAATCTTGATCTTGATTATATAGCTAATTTTGATGCCAATTCTTATTTATTTTTGATTTCACAGGTGGTTAGTTTACAATCACAGTTGACTTCTTTAAGGGAACAAGCTTCTCAAAGATCACTTAATGTGCCCATGTATTCAGATAACAATAACCCCACCAATGGAACACACCCTTCTTACCAACAAACGCAAGACATGAAGAATTGGTTTCAACAATCTGGAAATTCATGCATGAACATGCCTCAGTTCGATCCAAGATCCATGAACGATATCATGGACTTCAAGTCCATGGCAGAAAACTATGAGAATTCGCTTCTGAAAGAGGAAGAGGGTTCATTTTCGAGCTTTGAAGAAGGTTCAAGTTACTCCATTGATTCTTTGGACATGCAAATAAGCAGCAACCAGCAGCAATGGGGTTTTAGAGATCATGGTGATCAAGACCTTCAATCGGTTGCTTTCGGTTATAATTATAATTAGTTTCACAAGGGAAATCTAGACTATATTCCGCGCGGATCAAAACCTGTCGACAAAAATCAGTTAGATATATAAATATATTTGAATGAGTGAATTCATCAAGATTGCCGATTTTGTATCGCTATATATGCTCATCAATCTGAGAGACATTCCATTTTGTTGCCACAATCGTTTTTCATCCACATAACGTTTGTTGACGCTGTAGTGCATCGTTTTTGAAACCCCGTCCAATTTAATCATCGAACATTGTTTTTCCTGGATTTTAGGCAAGACAGTTAATATTCAGTGGCTAGGGTTCAGAGGAGGTCATTATGTTAAGATAGCTTAGTTTTTCGATTAGTCACAACAACAATCATTATTGTGTCAGTTCTCTTGAAGTTCTTAGATTTTGGGCATGAGAATGATAGAAAGACGTTTAGGGTTTAAGCTTGATGTTACGGCAGTGCCAATGGAGGTCGTATGCCTGTGGAAGCCGTGTCAAATACCTTTTTTTTTCTTAGATTCAGAACAAAAATATAAATTGTTGTTTTCGACATGATCACACATTCATAATAGAATTCTACTCCCCAATTGTTAGATTTAGAGTCAGGAAGAATGATATGCGCCTAGAGTTTTTGCTTGAGTTTATGGTCATGCGTATTTTAGGTGGAATTATCGATCGGTATTGGTTTTCTTTGTTTATGGCCTAGCTAGTATGCATTTTTCAGTTTATACGTATAACTTTGATGCAGGTACGTTATTTAAACATATATATATGCACTTAATATATATTTCATCACTACAAGGATACTGAAAATTTTGTCTACATATTTCTTTAACAGGATGAAATGAAATGAAAAAGAAAGAAAAGAAAAATAGAAATAATTGAATACTATTGGAATAACAAGATAATAAATAAACTAATTGTATTTTATGATAATATTTAGTTAATTAGTTGGCATGTAACAATGAATGAGTTCTGATGTGAATTTATTTTGTGTGTATATATAATGATTTTTTTTGGAACAACAATTATAATATAATCCTAAACTACTCCTAAATCTATCTATATCTGACTTGAACTTTCAACCTTAATAAAGAAGAACAACACCTGATACCGTTGGGCTTTGATTATATAATGTATTTTTTAAAGGATATTTTTGAATGTTTGACTTCGTTTACTACGAATAAAATGTTATAGTGTAAAATTATAACTAACTTAGTCTATGAAAATATAATCTTATAGATACATAGAAATATATACCCCCTTAATATATATGAGGTTTGATGTTTAGACATGACCCAAATCGTGAGAATAAGCAACAAAAAAGACACTCGGTGAAGACGTCTAAGTATTAATATTCGGTTGATAAATGTAGAATAAGCAACGAAAGAGTCCTCTCCATGGTTATATTTTCAACAAAACTTGTTCACATTTTTTTTTTCTGAAAATCATTGGTCAATTCTTCAAGTTTGCATATCTTTTTTTTCCCTATCTTGAACCCCAAAACTCGTTCTCGTATCATTTCTAATTTTTCCATAGTCTCATGAATAAGACTCGTATCTAATTTCAAAAGAATTAAGAAACAACCATATATGTAGTCTCAAACATAACTTTGATCCAAACTACTCTCACAAACTCCTCTAAAACTGAGATGACTATCTCGATATGATACAAGTAACAATGGAACTCCGGTCTCTTCACCACTTCATTAACATAAAGATTCCAGAACTTATCCAAGGACCATGTTTCATGTGTCGCTAAGAGAAATGCACTTTTGATTATTCTATCAACGATTACCCAAATCATGCATGAACTTTGTTTGTCTTTGGCAATTTCATGGCAAAATCCATTGTAAATTATCTTATTTCCATTGTGGCACAATCAACGACTGCATATATCCATATGGTCTTTGATGTTCGGTTTTGACCAAGGAAAAAGTCAACCACGCTTCAATGTATTTTGCTATGTCAACTTTCATAGTTGGCCACCAATAGAAGCGCTACATCTTGGTTCTTTCGGGACACATTGAGTACCATGATTTTTGAGAATCGTTTAACAACTTCTTGCAAACTTCTCCATTAGGTACCCAAATGCTTCCTTGGAACGTCTTTAGTCAATCTTGATTCACTTCAAATATAACAGATTTTCCCAATTTCTCATTCTTGATATTAATAATTTGAATTCCTTCTTGTCATTTATTCAAGGTATCAATAATTGAAACAACAATTTTCATTCTCAAGGCTGAAACCCTTTTTTTTCCTCCAATTTATTTTCAACTCAATGCGTTCGCTACTTTGTTCCCTTGTCTAGATGATTTAAAATCTCACAATCATCATATTTGAAAACTTCAATCCATCTAATTTGATGCATATTATGATCTTTTTGGGAAAGTAAATACTGCAAACTTTTGTCATCGGAAATTGTTTATATTGCGTCCTATACAAGTAGTCTCTTCAAATTTTAAGTGCATGAACAACCATTACGAGTTCTAAGTCATGGGTGGGATAAGTCAACTCATGTCATTTTAACTGTCGTGAGGTGTACATAATCACCTTGCCTCTTTGGGTAAGAACACAACCCAAACCTGAATTTGAAGTATCACTATAAACTACAATGTCTTTTATCCTATCCAAGCCAAAATGGGTGTTTCACACAATTTCTTTTTTAACTCTTCCAATCATTTTTCTTATGGTTCAATATAAATATACTTTGCAATTTTTTTCGGGTTAGTGCAGTCATCAGACTCGTAATCTTTGAAAAGCTATTAATAAATCCTCGGTAATATCATACTAAACCCAAGAAACTTCATATCTCTTATGGGGTCATAGGAGACTCCCATTTCATAACTGTTTCAATCTTTGTTGGATCAACCTTTATACCTTATTTAGTTTCACCTTGTTAAGTTCCCGATGATTAATATACATTCTCATCATTCCATCTTTGTTTTTCATAAACAAAATCGTTGCTCTCAAGGCAATGTACTAGGTCGTACAAATCTCTTGTCTAAAAATTACTTTAAATTATGTCATTAATTCTTTAATTTTGGTTGGTGCCAATCTATATAGAGGTTTCGTTGTTGGTGTTCCTCCCAACATTAATTTGACATCCCCAATTTCACGATCCGAAAAAGTCATTTTCTATATGCTTATTTAAATCAGAGTATTCTTTAAAAGATCATATTAATGCGAAATTTGTTCCCAAAATATATTAATGTGAGATAATATTAATATCAAGCATTTCCGAAGAAACATTTTACATTAATATTTAAAAACTTGGGATGTCATAACCGATACAAAAACATAAGAAAAAGTTGTCTTAACAGGCCTTACGTCTTATTATACTAATGGCCTAAAACTCCTTAAACCCCTCAGCAGATTTAAACTTCACTATACAAGTACATTCGTACCACTGCCAGTAATACAGTAAAATTGAGTGGGTCAGGCTTTAGGATCTTGGTGAGCACATAGGGTTTTCAACCCACAATAATTAATTTATTTCAATTATATATTTCACAACAAACAGTTAACCCGATTACTCATTCCCGTTATTCTCTCTCTTTGATCCTAGAATGATGATCTCAATGGACCTATCCTACAGGATCACTATAACAATGAGTAGACAATACTACATCGAAGATTCCTTAGCAATATATGTCAATAAGGCAACCATGAGGGGGGGGGGATAGAGTATTCGAATAAACACACAATACATACTCTCGGATAGCATGATTCATTAACACCTACATATTGCGAGTCTGCTAGTGTTCCACTGGACTATCTACAATAGTATGTGGTCGTCATCAATACTCTGCTAGATGACTAATCTCAGTTGTACAATGGTACAATGTTTGGGCATGGTCTCTCACCATTATATCATCTCTCTTTCTCTCTCTATCGTCTTAGTAGTACAGTAATACTATGTTGGGCATGGTCTCTCACTATTATCTCATCTCTCTATCTATCTATCTATCTATCTTAACCTTTTTTACCCAATACATTATAAGTATGATAAAAACACATATATGATTATTTCAAGAAAAATCATTATCTCATTTAACATAGATATCAGGAACACAGATAATAAGCACATGGGACATTTAAGCAAATTAAATACATGATATCTATGTGTAAGTTGAAAGTAACTATGCACTTACTTATTAAAAGTGGATGACTTGTGATTAGGGCAGACGCTTTGCCTAACATCTTAGCTTTTCCTTTCAAAATACATATATATGAATATCACTAAGTCTTAGTTTTATATATCTCGCGACTATAATAACGATAGTCAAGATTCCTCATTAATCCCAATGTCTACATCAAGATCTATCAAATAAGGAACAACCAGGTAAAATCATATTGAAGGTAGGGTCCGTTTGGTATATAGAGTATACTGACAGCTCACTAAATCTAGCCTAGACATCATTCCCGTAAGTAGATCAATCAGTATTATGACAGGAATCACTGATAAATCTTATTTATATATTCATAATAACGACTATGAATATAAATATAAGTAACATTTGAAGCATAGTAAGTGCGGCTTAATTTACAAAAATTCTAGCGAAAATCGTGAAATTACATGGTCAGAACTCCGATTCGAACACTTCTTTTCGTCGAGGTCCTAGGTATCTTAGGGCTCCACTAACATGCTCCAAAGACTTCGAAAAAGTCAGAATTTAGTAAGGAAAGACGTCTCAGAGAGAATGAGACTTGAGGTGTGAAAGAATGAGGCTTGATTTGTTGTTATTTATAGAAATACAGAGGGCGTCGTGCCTTCTACTGGGATCATCGCACCTATGCGGTGCTAACCCATTCGTTTCTTGCCACGTGTCGCTTGCTGATTCGTCCACAACCACCCCTTCTAGAAACTGCCACATGTCATCTTATTGTGGCATCACATGTGATGGGTTTTGAGCACTATAAAAATCCTATGGTGCACATACAACCCTAAATGCTTTGGATCTAAGTTTTCTCAAGTTATAGATGCAATTTCATTTTATCCAAAGCATATACCCAAGCTAGCATGCAATTGGAGATATACAACATAAAAACAAGTTAAATGAATATCTCTTTGTTGTAGCTTCTAGAACCTTGCCTTTCAAGAGCTTAGTACCTCAAATGTGATACCTCTAATAAGTCACAAACACCATAAGCAATAGGAGGATAATGAGGCTAGGAGGCACCAAAAAACAGCTAGGGTTTCATCATAGAAGTCATGGCCGATTTTAGGGTGCTTAGGGGTTACTTTTATAGTGTGGAATTCCTAAGGTTTAATCTTGTAAACCCTAATTTACCATGGACTCTTCACATTTGATAGACCCTTTGGACTAACTCTTCATCGACTCTCACATAGATTTAGTCCATCCCTAATCAACATGGTGTTGGATAAGGTGTCTAAGTCCATAACTATATTTTAGATGTACTTAACCCGACCCGGCATGGTCCATTTGGGTTGCACTTCACCCGAACAATTTATATGGATAATCTTTTGAGAATAGTATAAGTTATGATTTATTAATATATTATAAGTTCTAATATATTAATATGAAATCATATTATTTAATTAGTATTGATCTAAAATTAATTTAGAATTAATTTGGTGATCAAAAGTGTGACCAATTAAATATGGACTCTTGTATTTATATAGTGTGGGCTAATGCTTATTTAGAATGGGCTAGGCTTGCATGGTAAGTCCATGGATAGTCCATGGAGCTTTAACCCATGGATCCCATGGAAATGAAAGGTCATGGGTATTAGGGTTTACATGGATGTAACCCTAATCCATCACACTATATAAAGGAGTCCTTGGCACTTGAAATTGCACTAGTTTTGTGTGAGAACTAAGGGTGGCCGATTTCTAGAAGTGTTCTACTATTCTCTCAAGTTTCCAAGGTTTGTGGTGATTTGTGACGTCCATTTGAGGCATCCACATTATTGGTGCTAGGCTCTCAAACTCCAAGCAATCAACCACTACTAAAAGGTATGTAACTCTACTAGCTTATTATGTTTCAAAGTACCCCATGCCATGCTAGTTAGGTTAAGAACCTTGGAAAAACAAATTTGCATGTATCTTAGTAAAACATAGATCCAAGGTTTCTAGGGTTGCATGTACACCTTAGGAGTGTTAGAATGCTCAAAACCCATCAGTGGTATTAGAGCCTAGGCTTGTTTTCATGATACTTGATGCAAATTGTGAAAAAAACTCAAGTTTTCTGCATTCTGCAGCATGAACTCGCCGAGTCCATGGGGGGACTCGACGAGTCCATGTGGTAATTCATCCTACTCGTTGAGTAGGTTCTTGCACTCAACGAGTAGGAGCCCCTGAATGCGGATTTTCGAGTTTTGCTGCTGGAAATGGACCAGAAACATTACCCTAAACTGTTTTGGTCTTATAAAACTTGGTTTAGTTGGTGTAATGGTTATGCTAATCCATTTTCAATAGCTATTATCATAATTTCAAGTTTTATATGTGTTTTTTATGATTCTTGAAATTATTGATATGAATGTTCATGAACTTATGATTTTAGAAGATCATAGGAATTATTTGCAACTTGCTTGGTAGTTTAATTCTTGATCTTGATGTGTTTTAATGGAATCCATAGTTTGTCCTCAAGTTATGGATTATCAAAAGTCTTTCTTTTAAAGTTCATTAATAAACACATAGGTTACATAAAATGAAAAGTCTCTCATTTTAATAAACCATTAACTCATAAGTTATGAAAGATGAAAAGGTTTGAAAATTACAAAACTTGGCCTCAAGTTTTGTAACATGTAAAGTCTCACACACCTTGGTAAAACTTTAGTTCCAACCCCTAGAATTTTAAAAGTTAAAATTCAACCCTTATACTTTATAATATTATAAGTTTAATAATAATTATATATGTATAAGAACAAGTCGTTTTACCGTTAGTAGGCCTCATTCACGAAGCCGGTCTATAAGGGGGGGGGGGTATAAGGTTGTTGCCTATAAAATGGCAGCTTAATGGGTGTCCACTCTCACCCACCGCTTCCTTGACTGGTGGAGGGTCATTAGCCGAACGGGTAGGACAATGACTTTAATCCTCATTAAAAGTATGATGATTATAAAGTAACTAAATGTTTTATAAATTCCCAATCTTAGTTACTTTAGGAAAATGTGAATAAGGTGCTAACCCATGAAATTACACTTTGCACTTTGTTTAAGTCGTTAGTGGAGCGTGTGTGGTTAACCGACACACTAACCTGGACTTAACAAGGTAGGCAAAGGGTGGCTTAAGGTTTATCATAGGTCAGTGGAGCGCGTATGGTTAACCGGCACATCGATTGAGTGATAAACATTAAGAGTACCAAGTAATTTTCATGGTTACTTCACACCTTGTTTTGTGATCCTCGACATCCCAGTCACAAAACCTGAAGGGCACACTCGAGATTGAAACATGCCATTGAAAAGTTCAATGAATCTCAAAGTATCTAGGAGTTTCAAAACCAATTAAAACCTAATAATTTATTTTGTTTTTCATGGTGGAAATTGGTGAATCGTCATTCACCTACCTTCAAATATTTTATAGCTTGGATTACAACATACCTCTTCTAAGTTATAAAATATTGTGTTGGGACCTAGCCTTAATATTACATTTGGGTGTCTTAATAAGGACTCTCTTTATATCTAATCTAAACTTGTCTTTATTCTTTTCAGATGTCTTCCAACAATGCTGCTTCTGGCTTAAACCCTACCGGCTCCTTCTCTCTCATGAACCTTTGTGGGAGAGTCATCTTCGATGGATCCAACTTTATGGATTGGATCAGGAACATCAGGATGGTCACTCGTTATGAGGACAAGGAATATGTCCTTGACAAGGAGCCTAAGGAAATTGATGAGTCGTCTGCTACTCCTGAGGAAATCGCTGAATACCAGGCACATGAGAGAGATGCCACCAAAGTGGCATGTATCATGTTGGCCACAATGACAGCTGAGCTCCAAAAGTCCTATAAGGAATATTACCCTTTTGAGATGCATCAAGACTTGATGGACCGCTACCATCAGAGTGCTCGTCAAGAGCGGTATGAAATCATCTCCTCCATGATAACAACCCGGATGAAGGATGGTGAACCCATCACGGGACACATGCAGAAAATGCAAAGGTATGTGGACCGTTTGCTGAAACTGAATGTGAACTTCCCAGAGGAGTTGGCAATTGATATCATTTTGCACTCCTTACCTTCGTGTTATGATCAATTCCGAATGACGTCCCACATGAACAAGGAGGAAGTTACACTCAGCAAGCTTCAAGGACTCTTGAAGACCGCGGAAAGTGGTCTTAAAGGTAAATCGGTTGTTACTCCTACTCCTACCAACGCCCCTGTCTTGGCAATCGGGCAAGGCAAAGGAAAGAAGAGGAAGAGCCCTTCGAAGGGTACCAAGAGAAAGTCCCTTGATGGCTCCTCTTCAAGTGGAACCAAGAAAGGTTTTGTCACTCCTTCTGCTAACCCTAAAGAGGTTGAATGCTTCTATTGCCATGAAAAGTCACACTGGAAGCGAAACTGCCCAAAGTACTTGCAAGATGTTAGGGATGGGAAAGTGAAACCCAACCTTGCAGGTATTTACACTATATTGTCTAATAACTCACCCTATTCTAATTCTTGGGTCCTTGATACAGGTTGTGGTATTCACATATGTTGTGATTTGCAGGGACTAAGAAGAAGTGAGAATGTGGAGCATGGGAAGATAAACTTGACCATGGGAAATAGGAAAGTTACACCTGTCACCAAGATTGGAGTTTATTCTTTGTTGCTAAGTAGTGGGTTAACATTAGATTTGAATAAATGTTGTTACTCGCCTGAAATGGCAAGAAATATTATTTCCTTTCATGGTTTGTACAAACAAGGTTTTACCTTTTCGTTTGATAATGAATGTGGTGGTATTAATGCTTTCTTTAATAATGTTCTGTATTTTAAAGCATTACTTTGTGATGGTGTGTATGAAACTGTGTCGGTTGTAGATAACCTAGGAAATAATGTGTTGTGTATCGATTCTTCCACTAGCTTGGATAAAGCATCATTATGGCATTGTCGTCTTGGACATATAAGCAAGAAACGCATAGGCCAACTCCAAAAGGATGGAGTCTTGGAGTCATTTGACTTAAAGTCAGATGATAGTTGTGAATCTTTTTTACTTGGGAAAATGACAAAGTCACCCTTCATTGGTACTTGTGCTAGGGGTGAAGGTTTGTTGGATCTGTTGGATTAATGTCTAAGTCCATAACTATATTTGGTATGTACTTGACCCGACCCGGCATGGTCCATTTGGGTTGCACTTCACCAGCACAATTTGTATGGATAGTCTTTTGAGAATAGTATATTTATGATTTATATTAATATATTATAAGTTCGAATATATTAATATGGAATCATATTATTTAATTAGTATTGATCAAGAATTAATTTAGAATTAATTAAGTGGTCAAAAAGAACTAATTAAATATGGACTCTTATATATATGGAATGGGCCAAGTTCATTTAGGTTGGGCTAAGCTTTCATGGATGGTCCATGGAGCTTTTAACCCATGGATCCTATGTAAATGAAAGGTCATGGGTATTAGGGTTTACATGGATGTAACCCTAATCCTCCATAATATATAAAGGAGTCCTTGGCTCACAAAATTGACACAAGTGTGTGAAAATAAGAGTGGGCCGATTTTAGTGTGCATACATATTCTCTCAAGTTATTCCAAGGTGTTTTGGTGATTTGTGATTCCATTTGAGGCTTCCACACTATTGGGGCTAAGCTCTTAAAGCTTGAAGACATCAAGCTACATCAAAAGGTACGTCATCTAACTAGAACTTTGTAGTATAGGTGCTTCATAATATGCTAGTTAGGATGAAACCTTGGAATACTTAATATTTGCATGTATAATAGAGAAAACATAGATCCAAGGTTTATAGGGTTGCATGTACACCATAGGAGTGTTAGAATGCTCAAAACCCAACAGTGGTATCAGAGCCATGGGTTGTTTTCTGTTATATTGATGCAAATGTTTTATTTTCAAGTTGAAAAAAAAAAAGGAAAAAAAACATGACGTTTGTCAAATTTTAAGATAATTACTTGTTTTGTGAAAAAAGAATTATTTGTAAAATTTGATCATTTGTTATATGAGTTGAATTAGGTCAAATTTAGTAAAAGATAAAATGATATGATTATTTTATTAGTTTTAAAAGTTTGATCTAAATGTTTTAAGGAGTTACATATTTTGTCATAAAATTTTGGAGCTCAAAAGTTTTTTTTAAAGTTGTGATCTTAAGGGTTTTTGAAACTTCCATAAGTTATGGATATGAAAGTTTTTTTATAAAAAAAAAAAATGATTCAAAGTTTTTATGGAGTTACAAAATTTGGTGTTAATGTTTTAAAGAATTCCATAACTTTTTCTTAAGTTATGGAACATGGAAAGCTTCATCATAAAACACCATTAATTCCATAAGTTATGGAATCCAAAGGTTTTCAAGAATTACAAAACCTGCCCTCAAGTTTTGGAATTTGAGAAAAGTTTTTTATGAAAAAAAGAATTGAATTGTAAAACTCTTGGGTTCATAACTTAAACAATTAATTAAATGGTTTTAATTTTGAGTTTAATAATTGGAATTATGATATTTTGTTGAATAATTCAAATTAACTCTTATGGACTTTATTAATAGTTAATTAAAACGTTTAATTAAAAGAGTATTATTAATCCATAAATATATGGTTTGAGTTTAATTAAATTAAAAGTCTAGTGTAATTAATAGATTAAACCACCAAGTATTTTAAATGTCTAAAATACACCCTTATACTATTATAATATTAAAAGTTTAATATATTATATGTATAAGAGCAAGTCGTCTTACCATTAGTAGGCCTCATTCACGAAGCCGGTCTATAAGGGGGGTATAAGGTTACTGCCTATAAAATGGCAGTTTAATGGGTGTCCACTCTCACTCACCGCTTCCTTGACCGGTGGAGGGTCGTTAGCCGAACAGGTAGGACAAGGACTATAATTCTCCCTTCATTATAAGTATAATGATAAATACTAAGTAACTAAACACTTATAAATTCCCAATCTTAGTTACTTAGGAAAATGTGAATAAGGTGCTAATCCATGAAATTACACTTTGCACTTTGTTTAAGCTGTTAGTGGAGCGTGTGTGGTTAACCGGCACACTAACCTGGACTTAACAAGGTAGGCAAAGGGTAACTTAGTGTTTATCATAGTATCGTTGGAGCGTGTGTGGTTAACCGGCACATCGATTGAGGGGTAAATATTAAGGGTACCAAGTATATTTGCATGGTTACTTCACACCTTGTTTTGTGATCCTCGGCATCCCAGTCACAAAACCTGAAGGGCACACTCGAGATTGAAACATGCCATTGAAAAGTTCAATGAATCTCAAAAGAATCTAGGAGTTTCAAAACCAATTAAAACCTAATAATACATTTCGTTTATCTTGGTGGAAATTGGTGAATCGTCATTCACCTACCTTCAAATATTTTATAGCTTGGATTACGGCATCCCTCTTCCAAGTTATAAAATAGTTTGTTGGGTCCTAGCCTTAATATATCATATTGGGTGTTATATTAAGGACTTAAATCAACTTTACGTGAATTTCTCCCATTGTTGATGTCTGGTTTAGACAACAATGATCTTCCCAAACCAAGCTTTCCTAATGAATATGACTTCCCGAGTTTGGCTCATGGAAGTCATACTTCTCTTCCTCCACCTCCTCCAATTATTCTCCCTAACCCACAAGTTCAAGGTCACTCAAGCCCTAATGGCAAGCAAGGTCTATGTGTGATCACATCTTAGAGATGAAGTCACATATTGACAAGCCGGGAGAGTTGGGTGTCAAAGTCTTGAGAAAGTTGGAAGTTCAATCACTTTCTAAGTCACATAGTGAGTTCCTTTGGGACTACTATGAAACAGACTATGACATGAACCTTAATGATCATATCTATTTGCTTGGTGCTGCTGAATCAGCAATGATTTGGAACGATAGTAAAGCAAATTTGATTAGAAGATCAACTTCCCAAAAACTTTATGGACAGTGACAATGGTGACACTGAAAATCCAGAAAAAGCATTCTCTTCCCAATGGAAAGGGATTGGCCATAGTCAACCTGGTTGACCAAATGGTAAAGAGAAAGGCTAAGTCTGAGATAGTCCCATTACCAAAGGGTCCATATGTTTATTTTGCCAAAGGAAGGGGCGTTGATTGTAAAGCTGCCAAATTTACCTAAGGATGTTAAAGTCAATAAGTTTGACTCTACATCAGGTAGAGCCCATTATCTAACTCTGTTAAGTTCTATTCTGAGATCCTCATTACATGATGTGACTGGGTCACATGTTGATGTTTTAAGAATCAAAGAATAGAGAGAAATCTTAAAGGAAGTATATGCTGATTCTGATCGCGAAGGTGGATTTCGATCGCATCAGAATTTTGAGCAGTTGCTTAAGAAGTTATGATATATTGCTAAGGAATAGATAACAACAATTTTCCATGTGGATTGTAAGGATAAGTTTTTCCGCAAAGTTTTAAAATAAAAGAAAATTGTTTAATTTTATTTATTTGAAGTATCCTTACAATGGCATTTGTGGAAAATTGTTGCTTATATGATTCCACTGACAGCAATATTGGAAAATGGATTTGATTCTTTCATTTGTGGTAGTGTCTAAATTTACCAAATCAGGAAAGTTCCTCATCACCCAAGTTTCAATTGGACCGAAACTTGGAATCATGCAAGTTGAATAGTATGATGAATGAGAACTTTCAAGCATTGGAAAATCAAGACTAATTACTTGTTCACATGGATGTGTGAGTCAAGTGAAGGACTAAAGGGATCGAGTACACATTCTTGTGCACTGGTCATGTCCACCATAAAGCTCGTTAAGACTATTTGATTTACTAAAGTTTAGTAAATATGGTTATACTTACAAGTTTAAGTATAATTCTGAAACATTGGAAAAGTCTCAATGTATGGCAGAACGAATGGGAAGAATCAAATTAGGCAGAAAGATAAAAGTTTCTCAAATCTGAAAAGATGGAAGAGTACTTTAGTATCATGTTTATGATCATCTTAATGATTTAGAAATCATATCACAATTAGTCCTCTAAAGGTCATCTTAGTGCATTCTTATGACTAAGAAGAGGAGTGATGAATTGTTGAAATGGTTAGATCAGGAAGATGAGTCATACTTCGTTCCAAAACAATTCTTAGAGTCATACTCCAAGATTGTAACTTGAGTGACATATCTTAAAGAAAGGTTTAAAACACTTGTCAAATGTAAGAGTAAAAGTGTCCTACTCTTGTACATTTGAAATTGGTAAGTTGTGATGTTTTGGATAAAACAAAGACCAACTAAGGCCAATTGTGTGAAGTGTTTGTCTTGATAAAGAATCCGCACTATCTCTTGAATATTTGGCAAGATAGTCTTATATGTCAAGAGGATAGTGGGAGTCTTAAAGATCCTAAAAAGAATTTCAAAAACTAATCAAGAATAAAACCTGAGGTTCTTCACTAGCACACGACTTGAGGTTTATAACCTATCGTGTTGACATATTCTATGCCCATTCAAGTTAAAGTTGGCTTTGCATAGGAGTTCTGAAAGTTCTCAATTGGTTGCATAACAACTTGGAAGCAATGGTAGGCCCTGTACTGCCAGGTGGCAAGAAGTTAAGATTGCATAAGTTCAGTCCATATGAGTTTGGATTTGTCATTATCCTTGTCTTGTGACTATGGTTTTCACGATTCACGTGGATAAGAACACATACACCATAAAATCTAAGGGTCATAAGGTTTCTCTCCGATTCATGAAAATGATGGTGAGGAAACACTTCCACCAAGTAGATTTGAATCAGATGGAAAAAGGTCTAAACAATTGAGACTATGATTACGGCATCCCTTTTCATAGTTCTGAAATTGTTTAGACACACATGCATGCTATCTAAGGAAAGGTGTATGATTTTGATAAAGTTTTATCAAAGCATCTCGTATCAGAAATCTGAACTTTGGTAAGAAAGTCAATAAAGTATTGATTTCTAGAAATCCAGCTGATTTCTGAGTACATGTCAAAGCTAGTGGGAGCATGATAATTATTGTTAGTGTTGCAATCGGGCAGTGGTCTTAAAGGTAAATCGGAAAGTGGTCTTGAAGACCGAATGACATCCCACATGAACAAGGAGGAAGTTACACTCAGCAAGCTTCAAGGACTCTTAAAGACCGCGGAAAGTGGTCTTAAAGGTAAATCGGTTGTTACTCCTACTCCTACCAACGCCCCTGTCTTGGCAATCGGGCAAGGCAAAGGAAAGAAGAGGAAGAGCCCTTCGAAGGGTACCAAGGGAAAGTCCCTTGATGGCTCCTCTTCAAGTGGAACCAAGAAAGGTTTTGTCACTCCTTCTGCTAACCCTAAAGAGGCTGAATGCTTCTATAGCCATGAAAAGTCACACTGGAAGCGAAACTGCCCAAAGTACTTGCAAGATGTTAGGGATGGGAAAGTGAAACCCAACCTTGCAGGTATTTACACTATATTGTCTAATAACTCACCCTATTCTAATTCTTGGGTCCTTGATACAGGTTGTGGTATTCACATATGTTGTGATTTGCAGGGACTAAGAAGAAGTGAGAATGTGGAGCATGGGAAGATAAACTTGACCATGGGAAATAGGAAAGTTACACCTGTCACCAAGATTGGAGTTTATTCTTTGTTGCTAAGTAGTGGGTTAACATTAGATTTGAATAAATGTTGTTACTCGCCTGAAATGGCAAGAAATATTATTTCCTATCATGGTTTGTACAAACAAGGTTTTACCTTTTTGTTTGATAATGAATGTGGTGGTATTAATGCTTTCTTTAATAATGTTCTTTATTTTAAAGCATTACCTTGTGATGGTGTGTATGAAACTGTGTCGGTTGTAGATAACCTAGGAAATAATGTGTTGTGTATCGATTCTTCCACTAGCTTGGATAAAGCATCATTATGGCATTGTCGTCTTGGACATATAAGCAAGAAACGCATAGGCCAACTCCAAAAGGATGGAGTCTTGGAGTCATTTGACCTAAAGTCAGATGATAGTTGTGAATCTTGTTTACTTGGGAAAATGACAAAGTCACCCTTCATTGGTACTTGTGCTAGGGGTGAAGGTTTGTTGGATCTGTTGGATTAATGTCTAAGTCCATAACTATATTTGGTATGTACTTGACCCGTCCCGGCATGGTCCATTTGGGTTGCACTTCACCGGCACAATTTATATGGATAGTCTTTTGAGAATAGTATATTTATGATTTATATTAATATATTATAAGTTCTAATATATTAATATGGAATCATATTATTTAATTAGTATTGATCAAGAATTAATTTAGAATTAATTAAGTGATCAAAAAGAACTAATTAAATATGGACTCTTATATATATGGAATGGGCCAAGTTCATTTAGGTTGGGCTAAGCTTTCATGGATGGTCCATGGAGCTTTTAACCCATGGATCCTATGTAAATGAAAGGTCATGGGTATTAGGGTTTACATGGATGTAACCCTAATCCTCCATAATATATAAAGGGGTCCTTGGCTCACAAAATTAACACAAGTGTGTGAAAATAAGAGTGGGCCGATTTTAGTGTGCATACATATTCTCTCAAGTTATTCCAAGGTGTTTTGGTGATTTGTGATTCCATTTGAGGCTTTCACACTATTGGGGCTAAGCTCTTAAAGCTTGAAGACATCAAGCTACATCAAAAGGTATGTCATCTAACTAGAACTTTGTAGTATAGGTGCTTCATAATATGCTAGTTAGGATGAAACCTTGGAATACTTAATATTTGCATGTATAATAGAGAAAACATAGATCCAAGGTTTATAGGGTTGCATGTACACCATAGGAGTGTTAGAATGCTCAAAACCCAATAGGATCTTGTACACACAGATGTGTGTGGACCGTTCAGAACCGCCACAAGGGATGTTAACCGCTTCTATGTGACTTTTACTGATGATTTTAGTAGATATGGATATGTCTACTTAATCAAGCATAAGTCAGAAACCTTTGAAAAGTTCAAAGAGTTTAAACAGGAAGTGGAGAATCAGTTGGGCGGGAACATTAAAATGCTTCGATCCGATCGAGGTGGTGAGTATCTTAGTATATAGTTCCTTGACTATCTTAAGGAATGTGGGATTCTCACAACTGACACCTCCCAGGACACCACAGTTGAATGGTGTGGTTAAGAGGCGCAATCGAACCTTGTTGGATATGGTTCGTTCCATGATGAGTCGAGCTTCGCTACCAATCTCATTTTGGGGGTATGCCTTAGAGACTGCCGCCCATATCCTTAATCTAGTCCCTACCAAAAAGGTTGCCAAAACACCTCATGAGATGTGGACTGGAAATGTTCCCAATCTAGACCACATCAAGATTTGGGGTTGCGAGGCTTTCGTGAGGCGTGAGACTCACGATAAGCTCGAACCTCGAAGTGATAGGTGTATTTTCATCGGCTACCCACAGAGATCCTTTCGTTACCTATTCTACAGACCCAGTGATAATGTGGTCTTTATAGCAAGGAGAGGAGTCTTTCGAGAGAGAGAGAGTTCATAAGCCAAGGAAACAGTGGGAGGCAAATTGACCTTGAAGAAATTCAAGATTCAAGTGGTGAAGGAACCTCAAATCCTAGCAATCAACCTGGGGAGGAAACTCCTGTTGATCCGACAGATGAGTATGTACCTCTGAGGTGTTCCACGAGAGTGAGGAATGTACCTGAGCATTACTATGGTTTCCATATTACTGCGGAAGGTGATACACTTATCAGTGATAGCACACTGGTAAGTCTGGATGAACCTAATAGCTACACGGAAGCCATGGCAGGCCCTGAGGCTGCTAAATGGAAAGAGGTTATGGACAACGAGATACAGTCCATGTATGACAATCAAGTTTGGAACTTGGTTGACACACTTATAAGGTCACACTTATAAGGCGCGACTGGTTGCAAAGGGCTTTTCTCAAACTCCGAGAGTTGATTATGATGAGACCTTTTCACCAGTAGCTAATATTAAGTCTATTAGGGTTATTCTAGCCATTGCTGCATTTCATGACTATGAAATATGGCAAATGGATGTCAAAAACGCTTTCCTTAATGGAAAGTTGGCTGAGGATGTTTACATGAGTCATCCAGAGGGTTTTGTCAGCGCAGAGTACCCTAATAGAGTGTGTAAGCTTGAGAAATCCATCTATGGATTGAAACAAGCACCTCGCACATGGAATCTTTGTTTTGATGAGAAAGTCAAAGAGTTTGGCTTTTCGAGGAGCGAAGATGAGTCCTGTGTATATGTCAAGGCTAGTGGGAGTATAGTTAGCTTTTTGGTATTGTATGTGGATGACATACTACTCATAGGAAATGACATCCCAACTCTGTACGAAGTGAAGTCCTGGTTTGGGAAGTGTTTCGCTATGAAGGACCTTGGAGAAGTTGCCTATATCCTAGGGATAAGGATTTTGAGAGACAGGAGTAAACGACTAATTGGACTTAGTCAGAGCACCTATGTGGATAAAGTGTTGAAAAGGTTCAACATGCAGAACTCCAAGAAAGGTGAGTTACCAATCCAGAGTAACGCCAGACTGAGTAAGACTCAGAGCCCGAGTACAGAGGCTGAGATAGCAG
Organism: Lactuca virosa; assembly: GCF_052849685.1. Lineage (NCBI taxonomy): Eukaryota > Viridiplantae > Streptophyta > Magnoliopsida > Asterales > Asteraceae > Lactuca > Lactuca virosa. The sequence continues at coordinate 451,233,739 of NC_136430.1, forward strand.
ACATGAGTCGAGTTCAGTATGCTTCCGTTGTAGGCTCGATCATGTATGCTATGAATTGTACTCGTCCTGATGTGGACTTTGCATTGAGCATGGTTAGCAGATATCAGGGGAATCCTGGCAAGGATCACTAGATTACAGTAAAGAACATTCTCAAGTACCTGCGGAGGACTAAGGACTTGGGTCCTTACCCTCGGTGGGAGTGATGACTTGAGAGTAGTAGGGTATAGTGATGCTAGCTTTCAAACTGATAGGGATAATTTCCGCTCTCAGTCAGGTGGGTCTTTACCTTAAACGGAGGAGCAATTTCTTGGAAAAGTTCCAAGCAGGAGACAGTGGCTGAATCAACTTGCTAATCAGAGTATATAGCGGCAAGCGAGGTAGCAAAGGAGGCTATATGGCTAAAGAACTTCATTGGAGACCTTGGGGTTGTACCAGCTATAAAGGAGCCTATGGAGATTTTCTGTGACAACAATAGTGCGGTTGTCTTAGCCAAGGAACCGAGAGATCATGGCAGATCCAGACACATTGACAGAAAATATCACTTCATCAGACATCGAATAGAAGAAGGACTCCTCGTGGCAAAGAGGCTATAATCGGATGAGAACCCAGCAGATCCCCTCACGAAGGGACTGAGTAGGGTTAAGCATCTTCAGCATGCAAGGCGCATAGGGATAAAGGATGATATTAGTTTTGGAAATTAGATTGTTTTTTGAAATCTGTAAAGTGTAATTGACATTTGATGATGAATAAAATTTGTTGTTTATTTATGAGTAAAATGTTGCTATCTTTTGTCAATCGTTTACTATCATTTCATTTTTGCATGTTTTGACTTCCAGAATAATTATGTTATGGTATATCATATTATTCAAATTCTCCACAGTCGGTCATATGTTGGAAGTAGATATGAATCAAGACTGTCATGAAGCTGGCTTGTAGATGTCTAAAGTGTTGGACATAGCAAGAGTTGTTGCAACATTCATGAGTGCTCATTAGTTCTGAGTATTGGATACAACCCACGCTCACTTGTATCACTTCATGGAATTTATCTCGAGTGATCGTGAGACGGTAATATCATATAAGTCTTCAAACCTAGAGATATGAGTTGTTGACTATGAGTTGGTTATACATTGATTGTACAAAAACGCATTGGTAACTCGATGTTATAAAACGTGCCTTTGTGTATGATTCAACAAGTAGTAGAACAAGCGTATGAGTCGAATTTTATCTATTCCTTCTTGGATTAGAAGCGATATCTGGGCCCCTCGATGATTTTGTTGTGACCTATGTACCGGGCCCGGTCAGAATTAATTGATGTGTTTGATTAAATTCTATGTCAAACAAATCGGAAATCGAGAAACAACCTGCTGGACAATAAGTAAGACATTGTTCCATGTATTTGTCCGGCTGATATCCATAATAGAGGATTTTATGATCCCTTATCTAAAATGGCGCTTCATAGTTCAACAGAGTTTTAAGAGCTACGATTGTCGGTCGGTTCCTGAAGTCATAATTGCAACTATAGTTATTAGACTTATCCAAGTGGGAGACTGTTGGATAAGGTGTCTAAGTCCATAACTATATTTGAGATGTACTTGACCCGACCCGACATGGTCCATTTGGGTTGCACTTCACTCGAACAATTTATATGGATAACCTTTTGAGAATAGTGTAAGTTATGATTTATTAATATATTATAAGTTCTAATATATTAATATGAAATCATATTATTTAATTAGTATTGATCTAAAATTAATTTAGAATTAATTTGGTGATCAAAAGTGTGACTAATTAAATATGGACTCTTGTATTTATATAGTGTGGGCTAATGCTTATTTAGAATGGGCTAGGCTTGCATGGTAAGTCCATGGATAGTCCATGGAGCTTTAACCCATGGATCCCATGGAAATGAAAGGTCATGGGTATTAGGGTTTACATGGATGTAACCCTAATCCATCACACTATATAAAGGAGTCCTTGGCACTTGAAATTGCACTAGTTTTGTGTGAGAACTAAGGGTGGCCGATTTCTAGAAGTGTTCTACTATTCTCTAAAGTTTCCAAGGTTTGTGGTGATTTGTGACTTGCATTTGAGGCATCCACATTATTGGTGCTAGGCTCTCAAACTCCAAGCAATCAACCACTACTAAAACGTATGTAAATCTACTAGCTTATTATGTTTCAAAGTACCCCATGCCATGCTAGTTAGGTTAAGAACCTTGGAAAAACAAATTTGCATGTATCTTAGTAAAACATAGATCTAAGGTTTCTAGGGTTGCATGTACACCTTAGGAGTGTTAGAATGCTCAAAACCCATCACATGGATCATTAGCCCAAACTATAAGTATTACTGATTTACCTAATCAGTCCCCGATAATTTAATCAGTTTCTTTTGATCACCAAATTAATTCATGATCAATACTAATTAAATAATATCATTTCTCAATTAATATATTATTCTTATAATATATTAATAAATCACAAATAACCTCTTTCTCAAATATCCATCCTGTCAAATTGCTCCTGTGAAGGTAACCCCCAAAAGGAGCATGCTACTATCGGGTCAAGTACATACCAATTATAGTTATGTGCTTATACACCTAATCCAATAGTCTCCCACTTGGATAAGTCTAATAACTATTATTACAAGTACGACTTCAGAATCCGAATAGTAATCGTAGCTCTTAAAAGCCGCTGCCAAACTCTGATCTTATCAGTAACGCGTACTTTAGATAAGGGATCAAATATTCCTCTATTCTACAAGATATCGTATAGACATGAGACATGGATTATAATCATTCTCTCTGTCCAAGTTCTGTTTCCCGATTTTCGATTTATGATGACTGACTAATTGAACAAATCAAATCAGTCCAGGCTTGGCCAAGCGCTTAGGGCGTCATCACTAAATCATTGAGGGACCCATAGATATCGCTTTTATCCCATTAAGGGTAAAAGGAACGGATAAACTTCGAGTCATATGCTTGCTCAATTAACTCATCAAATCACACACAACAATACGTTTTATAACACCAAGTTACTGGTGCGTTTACGTATGATCAATGTGAAACCGACTTGTAAACTACAACTCATATGTCTCCGTTTGAAGAATATAAGATACTATCGTCTCACAATCACTCGTGATAAAATCCATGAAGTGATTCATGTGAGCGTAGGTTTAATCCAATACTCAAATTCCTATTTCAGGAGTACTCATGAACACTGCAGTAAACATTTGTTATGTCTAAGCTTTTAGACAATCTACAGACGGATTCATGATAGTCTTTCCTCATTACTTACTTCCAAAGTATGATCGACTGTGGATGTTTGAATAACCTATTTATTCGGGAAGTAAAACATGCGAAGTGAAACACAAGAAAAAATTAATCCAATATGGTCTCAAAACTTTTGAATATAAATAAAAAACACTTATTATTTAATCACCATATCGATTACACATTATTCATTGTATAATTGTTTCGACTAATCAACTTAATACTTGAATTAAAACAATAGTTATCCCATGCTCTAAAGATGCACACTATGTTTATCTATGGTCATTTATTTGTGAAACAAATCAATTGGAAACATTTCCAATGATGCTCATTTCACAATTCCAAATCCTTATCATAAGTGTAAGAATACCAAATTCTTCCATTATTAGAATGTGTTAGATTCTAAGCTATTATGCAATGATCATTTTGTAATGACTAGGCACCAAAGTCACAGAGACTTTGCCAATTACAAAACATTCCATTGGAGATATTAAGTCTCATATTCAAAGTACATTCGTTTGAACATCTTTCTTGCATAAACGTTTCTACACATAGATTCTTAATATCCAACTCCCATTATGGAAACATTTCCATATTTCCATATGAATATCCATTCTTAACAGAATCCTATCTATTCAGAATCACGTCAATACGGTCCATCCATTACTGTACTTCCAACTGTCCATAAGCAACCAATCTTCAGCGAACTTCAGATTGTCCTTGACAGTTGCTTGAAACTTTCTGTCATATCTTGTTCTAGTACTTTTTCCCTCTTAATACCCTAGGTATTTGGAAATTAGAACAATCGAATATTATAGCATATATAATCAATCCTATATCCGAAGCACATGGGATACGATTCATAATGTCTTACATAAAGACATGATACTAGACTAGTCCTTTGCTATAACATTTCTATATATATAGAATTTATAATGTTGAAAACATTTCAACATTATATTCATATATATCCATGACTAAGTCCCTTTAATAATTTCAATCTAATCTTTTAGATTCGAAATGAAGTATGAGCTCCTCTCCCTTAAAACTTTCTATAGCGAAACAACTTTTCATACTCTGCAACTTTGCAAATTGAAACTTTGTTTCCTATTAATAGTATTGCTAACTCGCAACACCTAATGTAATAATTGTGCTCCCACTAGCATAATAATTACATACTTATAAGCATAACACTTATGCTCCCACTAGCTTTGACATGTATTTAGAATTCAGCTGGACTTCTAGAAATCAATACTTATTGACTTTCTTACCAAAGCTCAGATTTCTGATACGAGATGCTTTGATAAGTCTTTATCTAAGCTCATTCACATTTTATTAGAAATCTCATATGTGTGTTTAAACTATTTCAGAACTTAGAACAATAAGTCCCGAATGTTGAAACTATTTGCCATTTTCTCACAATTCGAACTATGAAGAGGGATGTCGTAATAATAATCGAATTTGAGAACGCAATTAACACAACTACTATCTCTTCAAATCTACTTAGTGAAAGCGTTTCTTCACAATCCTTTTATGAAGCGGAGAGAAACCTTTGACACTTAGATTTTATGGTGTATGTATTCCTATCCATGCGAATTTGTCGCAACCATAATCACAAGACAAGGCTTGTGACAAATCCAAACTCATATGGACTGAACTCGTTCAATCTTAATTTCTTGCCACTTAGTAGTACAGGGCCTACCATTGCTTCCAGGTTGTTGAGCAGCTCACCTATACTGGTCAATGTACTTTCATTGATTAAGGTGCTTTGCCTTGTGCATTCAACTGAGAACTCATAGAACTCACATGCATAGTCAACAGGAATGGGCATAGAAACAAGAATGTGTCAACACGATATGTTGCAAACCTCAAGTCGTGTGCTAGTGATTAACAATAGGTTTATTCTTGATTAGTTCTTGAAACTTTTCAAGATCTTTTAAGACTCCCACTTACCTCTTGACATATAAGATTCTCTTGTTAAGGAACATTCCTCGACAAACTAATATTCAAGAATTAGTACAGGTTCTCATCAAGAACAACACTTCATACGATTGGTTTTTGGTCTTTGTTTTATCCAAAACATCACAATTTCCAATCTCAAATGTACATGAGTAAGAAAACTTTTCTACTCTACATTTCATGACGTGTTTGTAAACCTACTTAGGATATGTCACTCAAGGTACAACTTGGAGTAACTTAGAGTATGACTCTAAGACTTGATTTTGGATAAAACAAAGACCAAAAACCAATCGTATGAAGTGTTGTTCATGGAATAACACCAAATTCACATTTTTTCTTAAGTAACTAAGATTGGGAATTTATAAAAGGTTTAGTTACTTGTATTTTCATTATACTTATTAATGAGAGTGTCATATCCTTCCCGTTCGGCTAACGACCCTCCACTAGTCAAGAGTGCGGTGGGTAAGAGTGTATACCCAATGACAGTCATTTTACAGGTCGCTTCCTTAAACACCCCTTATAGACAAGCTTCGTGAATGAGGCCTACTAACAGTAAGACTGACTTTTAACTTATACATATATAATATAATAGACTTTAAATTTTATATAGTATAAGGGTGTATTTTACACATTTAAAATACTAAGTGGTTTAATCTATTAATAAATTAGACTTTTAATTTAAATAAACCATGTCATTATGGATTTATTAAATCTCTCTTTTAATTAAACACTTAATTGATTTAATAAAACCATAAGGGTGTAATTTGAACTATTCAAAATATCAAGGTTCTAATTTAAGATTTCAAAATTAAGGCTATTTAATTAAATTTTAAATTACAAAACCAAGAGGTGCACTTTTGAACCTCTTTAAATTTCTAGGGTTTTAGAATTTAATATTTCAAAATTAAAGCTTTTAATTAAATTTTAAATTCCAAAACTTGAGGGCAAGTTTTGAAACTTTTCCAAACCTCTTAGTTCAATTTGACAATAGTTAAATTAATCATATAATTAATTATATCACAAAATTGACCTAAACTAATTTCATATAGCAAGATGATTCAAATCAAATTCTACAAATAATTATTTTTTCATAAAATCAAGTAATCATCTTAAAATTTGACAATCATCATTCAATTGGATGAGGATAATCATTACCTTATTAGAAAAATCAAATTTTATCAGTCAAAACAGTTTGTGGTAATGATCCTAATCCAAAACTGGCCAAAAACTCGAAAAATATGCCAACAGATGATCCAACTCGTCGAGTCAGGGCATGTACTCGTCGAGTTCATCACCAGATGATCCGACTCGTCGAGTTCCCTCATGGGACTCATCGAGTCCAGCAGTCAGAGGCCAAAAATTGAAAATTTTCATCTTTGAAAAACAACACAATTGCATCAATACAACAGAAAACACCCTAGGCTCTGATACCACTGATGGGTTTTGAGCACTATAACAATCCTATGGTGCACATACAACCCTAAATGCTTTGGATCTAAGCTTTCTCAAGTTATACATGCAATTTCATTTTATCCAAAGCATATACCCTAGCTAGCATGCAATTCGAGATATACAACATAAAAACAGGTTAAATGAATACCTCTTTGTTGTAGCTTGTAGAACTTTGCCTTTCAAGAGCATAGTCCCTAAAATGTGATACCTCTAATAAGTCACAAATACCATAAGAAAATGGAGGATAATGAGAGAGAGGCTAGGAAGCACCAAAAAACGGCTAGGGTTTCATCATAGAAGTCATGGCCGATTTTAGGGTGCTTAGGGTTACTTTTATAGTGTGGAATTCCTAGGGTTTAATCTTGTAAACCCTAATTCACCATGGACTCTTCACATTTTATAGGCCCTTTGGACTAACTCTTCAAGGACTCTCACATAGATTTAGTCCATCCCTAATCAACATAGATCATTAGCCCAAACTATAAGTATTATTGATTTACCTAATCAGTCCCCAATAATTTAATCAGTTTCTTTTGATCACCAAATTAATTCCTGATCAATACTAATTAAATAATATGATTTCTCAATTAATATATTATTCTTATAATATATTAATAAATCACAAATAACCTCTTTCTCAAATATCCATCCTGTCAAATTGCTCCGGTGAAGGCAACCCAAAAGGACCATGCTACTATCGGGTCAAGTACATACCGATTATAGTTATGGGCTTAGACACCTAATCCAACAGCATTTTGCAACCTCGTGGTGCCACGTGTCTCTCAGAAGAGGGGGCCACCGACAATGCCATGTGGCAGCTTCTGGTGGTGCCACGTCATCACTCTACCTGGTATTTTTTTCAAACTTCGAAAAATTATAAATTTCGCATACAAGCTCCATTTTTTACGTCTTTATATCCCCAGAATCTTCTCGATCAGATCTACAACTTTCCCTTAGATCCCAACAGCTAGTTCTTAATTTGTCTTAAATTCATATTTTCATAGGGACTAGACTGTTAAAGCCTGTGCGAAAATCATAACTTTTTCATACGAACTCCGTTCTCGACTTTCTTTATACCGGCGGATTCGTATTTACGAGATCTTCTACTCTCATTTACATTGTTTTGGCTAACACTCAACCATTTTAAATTTATTTTTCTGTTTCGTACACTACTATACTGAAACTTCGAAAAATCATAACTTCCTCATACGAAGTCAGATTTAGGCGTTCTTTATGTGCACACTCTCGCTTTTATGACTACTACGACTTTTGTTTAGATTACTTTGGCTAACAAGCAACCTATATCCGATTCATATTTTACGACACGCTTTGTAGTATAGGACCGAACGCAAAACTTTGAACAAACATAATTTCTTCATATGAAGTCAGATTTTGAGCGTCCTATATACTCACGAAATCATCATCACGACTACTAAGAATCTCATCATGATTATTTATCCAAACTAATCTTATATTAAAAACATTTATTTATCGCTCGTAAAGCGTACACCGAATAATTATTACTTATTATATCTTAAATGTCTAGCCCGAATTTGCGGGCATTACAATTACCTCCCCTTAGGATGATTACGTCCCAGAATCATCAGCAAAACATGGATGGATAATGATCACGTAAGTAAGGATTGTGTCTTTATGACTAAATCAACATTTTATCACTAAGGGTAAAAAGGGCACAATTTACGAACTTAATTGTTTCGTATTCCCCTCTAAAACTATCGTAACTCCTACGCCTTTCTTAACAAGTATCAAGATCTTGGACATCTTAGCTACTGTTGGTGCTCAAACTTGCACCCACTCTTCATCCTTTGTTGGACCTTCAGTCCTAAATTTTGAGCTACAAACTCGACGTTCATCGGAGATTCCTGCTCCTTCTTAAACATACTTAACCCATGATAAGGCCTTTGCTTCGGCTACCGTAACAGATCGAAGGGCCACGCTCTAATGACCTTCCATCACATGATACAATGTATATACTCGTGTCTCTATGAGTTCAACTCTAGCACAGAAGATACCTTCCTTCATGTTCTAATGTGGTACAACCACATCATAACAGGTAACATTTATAGCTAGTGGCTGCTCAGCCTTGACGACGGCTGCAATACTTTTGTCGATCTCTTCGATTATCTTTTCCTTCAATCTTTTGACTAAATTCGGATACTACATCGAACATGGTTTTTTGAACAGAGTAACTTACTTCACATATTTATTTTAGTTGGACTCAATTCGTTATGTCCAATAGGGTCAGAATTACATTCATTTTCTTAGTTATCACCGAAACGATGGTAACGACGGAAACAAACAAAACAAATCAAGTACTAGTGCCTTAGTAACCTTGTGACTCTTCTTGATTCAAGTACAAATCATGTGCTTCTGATAGTACAAGCCTATACTACCTTTCACACCTATACATACTCATCCTAAGAATTTCCTTGCAGTTCCCAAGTCACTTTTACACATAATAACCACAAAGAAATTTAACACATACAAATGTGTTCAAACAAGCATATGTCCAAATAGACTCTACTAGGCTCTCTAATGAGGACTATGTATGATACCACGCACACACGAATTTTCGTAGACTCCTCTTCTAGGACCCTTTTCGCGCATATGCTTGACCTAGCATATTCTAACTTTGCGCTTCTTTATCTCAACATCAATAGTCTACACGAATTTCCAACATTAAAGAGGTATTTAGGAATGCCTACACTAAAATGTTTTCTTCATAATAACAGTTTTTGCTCCTCCACTTTTGATCGCTAAAGACATCATAACTTCATTTGTACTTCTACTTTCAAACTCTCTGTAGTGTCCAGTATGCAAGGTACACTATAAAAAGTTTATTCTACTGGTATGGAGGTAAACACCCTTGAACTACTTCTATTAACATCATTGGTTCGTAGCGAATCCATTTTGTCGAAACCATAATTCCTTATTTTCACACCCTCGACCAATGACAGAAACGTCGGACTGTGCGATGTTTGACATTGGATCACAATCATTGAACACACATTAAATAGTATGACATAATTATGGATTTTGTAACTTCTGAAAATGATTACAATATTATTCAGAGTTCACCCTACTCCATGCCCCTTACACCAGACTACATAATATAATACTATCTATATGGAATGATCACTTCATGTCCTGAATTATGGATAAGCAGCTTCCTTCTCTCAGTTTATTGAAGCGACATCTGCTTCATCTTCTGCTGCCTCCATGGTCATTTGAAATGCATGTGCCTTTGTTTTTGGCTGCACGTTTGGCTTTGCAACTCCTTTCTTCTTTGGTCAGTCTTGCTTGAAATGTCCTTCTTCGCCACACTTAAATCAAACTTCCTTCTTGGTCGTGCATTCATTAGCATAGTGACCAGTCTTCCCACACTTGAAGCATGCCATTTCATTAATGCATCCCCCAAAGTGTTTCCTTCAGCACTTGTCGTACCACTTTGCCTCGTTACCCCCATACTTCTTATCTTTAGACTTCAAGAATCTATTGTTCTTATTGAATTTTGAGAATCCTTCACTCTTCTTCTTCTTGGCAACTTTAGCTCTGTCGGTAGTTCTTCCCTTGATCATGTCTTCAACAGATTTGGCAGCTTAGAGAGCTGCCTCAAGAGTAGGTGTCTGACGTACTGGCATAGAGTACTCCCATGGTAGTCCATTCGCATACTTGTCGACTTTTGTTAGCTCGGCTGGTACAAGGTGCAAATCGAACTCCATCTTGTCTATGAAGGCATTTGTATACTCATTAATGGACACGTTAACCTTCTTCAATTTCAGAAACTGGTTCTCTAGCTCTAGCATGTTTTAGGCTGAGCAGAACTTACGTTTGAAGTGTACCACGAACTCTACCCATGTCAGCTGCAGTGGATTGTTAGGTCTTATGGTCTTCCCTAACGTGTTACACCAATGAACAACCCCGCCCCTAAATTGTCGTACAACATAAGTGGTCTGCAACTTGCCCTTGCAACCACACGTTATGAAGGCTAGCTCCATCTCAGAAATCCAATCAATCAGATCTTATTTCCCATTAAAAGTCGATGATTTTCAAGCCATGAATTCCTTTTAATTGCTTCTGTTCCAATCAATCCCACCATCAAGATTGTCTCTCCTAATTACTTAGGGTTTAACTTGATCTACAGTCCTGCTATAGCTTCCCTCTTCGGACTGACCTTCATTTAAAATTGGTTCATCAACCGGTGTATTGACTTCTCTCCTATTCCCTTGGAGTAGTTTTCTGGTCTCCCCCCTTTGTTCAGCTAGCATTGCCCGAATCATATCTTAAACTTCTGCCATTGTGATTGGTTCAGCTGTTGAGGCTTAGGTTGCTGGTTTTCGTCACTATTTCCCAGTCCGCTACGAGTTCTCACCATGACATTCTGTATACCAGAACAATCGTTTAGGGTACCGAAATCGCGGGTATATTGTGATTAAGAAGATTTTATTTATGTTTAGACGCATAGATCCTCCTTATCACCCCGAAACGTTATATGTCAGTTCTAATACATTAATTATATGTTTAGAATCCTGAACACATAAAGTTTCCACATCAAGGCCAACGACATGCCTTAAATCCTTTTTAAATAGTAATTTAGGTAGGCAACCTAAAGCATGCTATAATATTATTTATTTAGCACATAATAACAAATTAGGCATTCTATTCTAAAGTAAGATAGTGCTTGTGTCAATTCAGGTATACTACCTAAAATAAATTAGACACACGCCTCACAAGCATTGCTTAGCATTCTAAGTTTAAGTCTAGAAATCCTCAAAATTCCTAGTTCGCTTAAATTAATGCTTTGATACCAACTGTGACATCCCCAATTTCATGGTTCGAAAAAGACATTTTCGTTATGCTTATTTAAATCAGAGTATTCTTTGAAAGATCATATTAATGCGGAATTGGTTCCCAAAACATATTAATGTGAGATAATATTAATATCAAGCATTTCCGAAGAAAGTTTTACATTAATATTTAAAAACTTGGTATGTCATAACCGATACAGAAACATAAGCATAAACTTGTCTTAACTGACCTTACATCTTATTATACTAATGGCCTAAAACTCCTTAAATCCCTTAGCAGATTTAAACTTCGCTATCCAAGTACCTTCGTACCGCTATCTGTGATCAGTGTTGTAGAAATCAGCATTGGCGACCGATTAATCGGCGATTAATTGTTTGGCGGCCTCGAACCGATTACGATTAGGGTGCACTACTACAAAAATATCCTTTAATGACATGCATTGTGTGTCATAAAACCCACAGATGACATGCAAATGTGTGTCAAGGAAGACCCTGCCATAAATGAAGACGACACGCATTGCGTGTCAAGGAAGGCCGTTTTATAAAGGAAGACGACACATATTTATGTATCGTAACGTTACGACACACATTTACGAATCGAAATGCATATCATTGAAGCCCTTGTCATAATGGAAGACGACACACATTTTTGCATGTCATAATTTTAAATGTTTCAAAAAATATATATTTTTATAGATTTACTATTTTTTCAAATTAAATAATAGATAATGTTCCATCATACAAAATAACATATTATACACAAGAAAACAGAATCCATTTCACATTATATAAGTATTTCAAATACAAATAATCTCTCAAATGCTAAATAAATGTAATACATTGCATCTTTCAGATATCATGTCACAAAAATCCTTAGTGGCATTGGTTTGCCAATGGGTGTACCAGGTAAAAATGTTGAACTTGAACTTGGTGTCATGGGTGGCTGTCTAACAGGTGGTATGGATGGCAAGTAAGTGCTTGAAGCATTAGTTCGCCTTGCAAATAACTCCTTAATAAAAGTGCAAAAGTGACACACTGGATAGACACAAATAACATGTTAGAAGATATTAAAAAATCAATGAGAAGGTGACGAAGAGGTAACAAAAACAAAAGAAGAATCAAGTTAAATTGTGATAATTTTTTATTGAATTTAGACTTTAAAATTAAAAAACTTACCTTATTGCTATAAAAACTCCATAAATAAAGACAGTTGCCTAACCCCATAGCCAACACATTGTATCTTATACATGCATAAACACACGATTTCAGTTTCAGATAAAAGTTTCAGGATTTGTAAAAAAGACTAAAATACCCTTTAAGACTCTATAAACTTAATGATGATTGCATTGAATTTTGACATGATGATGATGATATATTGATGACATATGTAAAAACTGCATATTTTAAAAATCTAGAAATAAGCATGTTGACTTACCCTATATGAGTTATATTTATGAAAATATGGATACAAAAATAATGAAATAAAATCAAACACAATGAAAAAGTACTAAATCTTAATAATGAAATAAAATCAAACACAATGAAAAAGTACTAAATCTTCTTGCATAAATACACTCCCATTTGTGACTGAAGGATGATTGTGCAAATCAGGTGGAAGCACAAATATATTGGGAATCATATCATCCTTTGCACCCATAGAGATTATAACCAAAGAAAATAAGGAACAAAAATAACCAAAATCAAGAAAAAAAAAGATAAATTAAATAGGTCACCATAATGTTACCATATTCCGACCTGGTAACCTACGAAACGTTATTGAACCGGAAAGTGAATAATTAACAAGACACACACAACTATTAATAATATAATATAAAAAAGAAAAGATGAAGACCTGGCTTTTCGGTTATTTTGCACATTAGAACCGGTTTTTGTGATTGTTCATAATAGAATGGCAGGTGACCTGAAATCCTATACACATACAAAAAGTCAAAAACTAACACATTAAAAATTAACTACATTTTTTTACTAACTTAGTTTAAATAATTTATTTACAACATTCCATCAAGCCTGCCTGAAATGATCTTCATCTTCCCTTGTGGTGGCAAAGACCAGATGTATACAGGGACCTAAATATGACCTAAACACTCCAAAGTTTGAAACAAGTTTCAGAATTTTTGACGCTTTAAAGTAAATGAATAATGGAATTTTTTTGATCACCTACGTAAAGTTCTCACTAGTAGAATGCTCCATATCCTAGTTGATACCTAACAAAAAATCACTTTTTATAAATAAATAAAAGATGGTTATAAAACGTGAAAGATTCATAAATGCATAAATACATACCGTATCTCTAATTCATCATTTTTTTTGCAAAGTTTTTATGTGTTTAAGTGTAATGGCATAGTGTTCTTTATTACCTCCAGTTTTATAAACAAGGATGTATTTAGCTCATGAATGAATGTAAAGAACCCGATAAATTCATCAGTGAGAACCGTTGATCTCACTTTTTTTTCCTTGGGCTGATTTTTTGGTTTAGGGTGGTAAATTAGGAATAAATTAGTATAAAGAGATAATCATATAATGTTTTTAAAAAAAATACTATTAAGATATAAGGAAATGCACATTCCTAGGTTGTAAGGAATGGAAAAGACTTTTGCATATTGAAATGCATCTGTAAGCAATATAAAGAGAAAAATAACTTTAAGAATGGGGTTAAGGGGAAAGGTAATAAGGTAAATATGAGGTTGAAAGTACCTTACAACCAAATTTTAACAAAGTACCAGTCCGATCACCCTTTAAAGCACCAAAATAATATGTTTATCTTTTTTTCTATTTGGTTAAATATGTGATTAACTTATCTGATAGAAAAATTGAATCCAAGTCTGATTACAGATAATTAATTACAAAAAAAAAATTATCTTACACGGGAGCAAAATGGATTTTGCTGTCTTTTAGAAACTCTTTTGAGAAACCACCATATTCTAGTCCAGCTTCAGGGGGACCACATTTACTTGTACTGATAAGTTCTATAAACATCTGAACTCTGATATTCATACAAACAAACAAACCTTGTTAATAATGGGTAATTGGGTTTGATTTTTTTGCCCACAATCATATCAACTTGAAACTAGTCAATTTACCTTTCTTCAAATGGAAAACCATGTGGGGTTGTAGTGATAACAGAGTGCATACCTGAAATGGCGAATGAATCATCGGATCGTAGATTATTTTATATAACTCCATGAGTTCATAGGGACAAAATTGGTGTCTACAATAACTTTAATATAAAAAATATAGGTATCAAACATAAGCATCCATAAGTGGATGATTATTCCAACTAATGTTATAAGACAAAGCTGGAAAAATATATCATCAACATTTTCATAAAATCTATAGCACGCCCATGCTTCCAACATTAATAAACTCATAGATGACAGAACTAAAGATGAAATTGTCAAAAGGTTTCCCAACAGTTCTTATACTTGCATCCTTACATAAATTTTCTAATGAACCATGTTTCTATATAAGTTTTAAGGCGGTTTTCATGCAAAAACCAGGCCCCAAATGTTGAATTCTAGAAACACCATCTGTTTCATCACCCACAACGCATCCTATAAACAAGAAAAATAAGAGATTTGGTACAAAAAATGAATGAAACACCCTCTTTAAAATAGTGTAATAAAACTTTCATGAACAAGAAATCAATCATTACAAGTATTTATAGTTTATTTTCAAATATGTAGTTATAAACAAACAAAAAAACTGATAAAGGGTAATTATCTCATTTTTCATTATTTACATTCCAAATATTTTGACAGGTTTACTAACTAAAAACAAATATAAAAGGAATGGGGTTTTCCTACCAACCAAAACGTGTGACGAATTTTAATTCCTTCCTACTAATTCCAATTCCTTTGACAAATTCCAATTCCAGTACTTATTCAACAAGTGTAGTAATGACATCACCCGCTTCTTGAGCAAGAATCTTCCCAACCTATATATCATTCATATAAACTAGAATTATAAAGTGGAAATATAATATTTTAAATGAAAGGAACCAAGTAGTACTTTTTTTTAAAAAAAATACTATAAATAAACATATTGGCCACTGACTACCTGTGCAATTTAATAACTTCATTGATTGAACCTTCAGATTTGAGTACAGGTTTATGGATGCTGCAAATACAAAGTGTCGAAAATCAAAAAGATGTAGATGCAACTTTAAACATGGGGGATCCATCACCATACCTGTAAGGTTCCTTACAGACAGAACGCACTTCAGTGTTCATAGTCCTAAGGTCTAGGAAGTGATCATCTTTGATCTTCTTAATTAAAATTTTATTTGCCTAACAGAGTTTTGACTTTACTGCATGAAATTTTATTCGCCTGACAGAGTTTTGACTTAATTAAAATTTTGTTCACAAAGAAAGACTTGACATAATGAGTAAACACTACTAAAAATCGAATTATTTAGGAACCACCAAATGATTCAAAACAAGAAAAAGCTATGTGAAGAAACAAAAAATAAGTTGATTACTCTGCTCTCGGTCCTAGAAGTTTCAAACGGGATAACGAGATGCAATCAGACAAAGGGAGGCTAATAGAGCAAAGTTAGAGTTCTTCGTCTGTCTGTTTTTCGATAACAACCACTTGTGAGAACAAGGATCTGATTGCGCAGGGACAAGGCTCGAAAACTCAAACCTTGAGATAATGCTTAAGATCAATGTCTGCTTCTGATTAATAGTTCCAGTCAAGTCTGGCAAGACCAGTCAAGACTGAATATGAGAATCAACAAAGTACTTCAAGTATTAAATATGAGACTATGAATATGATCAAAGTAAAGACAATAAATGAACACAAGGAATGTTTGAAAGAATGATTTGAGAGAAAGGTGCAAGTAAAGTAAATGTGAATATATCTATCTTTGGTAGAACAATCTGTCTACTATTCTTGTCATAAATCACTCCTTAAATTGGAGAAGGAGTTACATCGGATAAACTTGAATACAAACATAGAAATGGATAAAAGAGTTATATCTGACACTTTGATTATCCCTTTGATAAAATAAACTGAGTCCTATGAACTGTTACATCAGACTAAAAGACAAGAACAATAAATGCTAAGACGGACAGCCTGATTCGGAAGCATACACCATCTCGGAACATCAACACTTGAACATTTTCTTTATTCCGGACACCAATTTGGCTCCTGAACACAAGCTGACTCCTGAACACCATTCACGTCGGAACTGACTAACTTCGGAACATTCAAAAGATAGAGATTGCTAGAGGTTCACTTTCAGGATCCAACACCACTGAGAAATAAGAAAGGAACTTGAAAAAATCGATAATAATCTTTAAGAACCCTAACAAAGTCATCAGACTATTTATGTAAGTTCTAGTAAACATCGCAATAAGCAAACTCGGAGGTCGCTGGAGGAGAAGTTTTCATAAGGTCGTCGGATAAGAAGTGACCAAAGAGGGTACCGACAAGGCAAGGCGAGGCGAGATAGTCGATTGTTGTAGAGGCCAAGGAGAAGTGAGAGCGTTTTCGTTCTTAAAAAAATCCCTAGCTTGGATTTTGTGGAATTTAGTACTAATATTTGAAGTTCCAGATACGCGTTTGAAAAAATTATAAACCGGCATTATTAGACGACACCCATTTAAGATAGGTGCCCTCCGTGTTTTTTTTTTTTTTTTGTTAGACACTAATTTTAGGGCACGCAAAAATGCGTGTCCTCTATCCTTCAATTTTTGGAAACCTAACATTATATTTAGGACACACAAAAAATGTGTATCATAAATCGGTGTGTGTCATTGTTCGCGTTTCATTAAAGGTCTGTTTTCTAGTAGTGGTGCTTGACGGAAATTGGTTAAAATCGGTCAAACTTGGGCTTTGCGGTCCTTGGCGGTTCTCGGTGGTCATAGGCGGAAAATATTTAAAAAATATAAATTTTTTAATTTTCAAATATTACACCAAAATTTTAAAATATTTAATTTTTAGGTTTTCAAATTTTAAAATATTAGACCAAAATTTTAAATTTTTAAAATTTTAAGTTCTCAAATTTTAAAATATTAAACTAAAATTTTCAAAATTTTAAATTTTCAAATACTTATTTTTTTTAGGATATATTAATTTTGTAAATAATTTAGGGTCCCCGATTAATCCCCGTTTACTTCGATTATCATCAGTCGCCCGCCAAACTACTGCCGAACGATTTTCACAACGTTGTTTGTGATACAAGAAACTGAATGGGTCAGGCTTGGGATCGTGGTGAGCACATAAGTTTTTCAACCGACAATAATTAATTTGTTTCAATTTAATATTTCAAAACAAACAATTCACCCGATTACTCATTCTCGTTATTCTCACTCTTTGGTCCTAAAATGAAGATCTCAAGGGACATATCCTACAGGATCACTGTCACAACGAGTAAACAATACTTCCTTAGGGATTCCTTAGCAATATGTGTCAATAAGGCAACCATGGGTGATATATTACTCGTATGAATACAGAATCCATACTTTCGGATAGCATGATTCATTAACACCTACAAATTGTGAGTCTGCTAGTGTTCCAGTAGACTGTCTAGAATAGTCCAGGTTCGTCATCAATACTCTGCTATATGACTAATCTCAGTAGTACAATGGTACAATGTTTGGTAATGGTCTCTCACCATTATATTATCTCTCTCTCTCTCTCTTTATCTCTCTCTCTCTCTCTCACTCTCTCTCTCTCTGGTCTTAGTAGTACATTAGTATTATGTTGAGCATGGTCTCTTACCATTATCTCATCTCTATCTCTCAACCCTTTTTACCCAATACATTATAAGTATACATATATGATTATTTCTAGAAAAATCATCATCTCGTTTAGCACAGCTATCAGGAACACAGATAATAAGCACATAGGGCATTTAAGCAGATTAAATACGTGATATCTATGTGTAAGCTGAAAGTAACTATGCACTCACTTGTTAAAACTGGATGACATGCGTTTAGGGTAATGCTTCGACTAACACCTTAGCTTTTCCTTTCAAAAATGAAAGATATCAAGCACATAGGGCCTTTAAGAAAATTAAATATTTGATATCTATGTGTAAGCATAAAGTAACTATGCACTCACTTGTTAAAAGTAGATGACTTGCGATTAGGACAACGCTTCGCCTAACACCTTAGCTTTTCCTTTGAAAAGACCTAGATATGAATATCACTAAGTCTTAGTTTTATATCTCTCGAGATTAGAATAACGATATCCTAGATTCCTCATTAATCCCAATGTCTTCATCAAGATCTATCAAACAAGGAATAATCATCTAAGATCATATCGGAGGTAGGGTTGGTTTGGTATACAGAGTATACTGTTTGGAAATTTCACTTTATATACCTCACTAAATCTAGCTTAGACATCATGCCTATAAGTAAATCAATCGGTATTATAAATGGAATCACTGATATATTTTATTTATATATTCATAATAATGACCATGAATATAAATATAAGTTACACTTGAAGCATAGTAAGTGCAACTTAACTTACAAAACTTCTAGCGAAAACTGGAAAATTGCACGGACAGAACTCCGACCGAACACTTCTTTTCGTCGAGGTCCTAGGTATCTTTGGGTTCCACTAACATGCTCCAAAGACTTAGAAAAAGTCGGACCTTAGGAAGGGAAGGCGTCTCAGAGAGAATGAGACTTGAGGTGTGAAAGAATGAAGCTTAATCTGTTGTTATTTATTGGAATACATGGGGCAGGGGTGCGTCATGCCTATGCATGGTGCTGACCAATCCGTTTCATGCCACATGTCGCTTGTTGATGCGTCCTGGTGGTTGTTGAGGCCAACACAATAAATAACTCTAATTCTTGTACACTAAAATAGTATATAGTGGTAAAGGGATCGTATCCACGGAGATTGGTTCAATTTTATAACTCTATGAAAATCTCTTTGTAAAAAAAATACTTGTAAAATGACAATAAAAGTAAAATGGGGTTTTGGTCATTTGAAATACTAGAAATAAAACTAGAGTCAAACTAAGATTTAAATTGACAATTCAACAAAAACAAGAGTTGGATGTAAAATCAATGAAGGAAAGATGTTGGACTTAAGGTTTCCTCACTTGAGCATTTGGCGAACATATCATTAGAATCCAAGGTGCAATTCTTGTTTTAAATCCCTAATTTGGCTATAGTAATCCAAGAAGCTTGAGATTACCTAGACTTTTCTTAGTTATTAAAATAGCTAGAGAAGGTCATAATATATTTCCTTTGTTAAATTCATAATTTGCATTAGGCATGTAATTAGTGAAAGTTAACTAGCATTAAGAACTGAAAAGTCACCAAATCCAAGAGGATTCAAATGCTTTCACTACCATGTTGGATAAATGTTTTTGTGATTGTGTGAAGTGAAAACTAACACAAGAACCACTTGTTTCTTGTTAATTTGAAGACCCATTACTTAATCAAGAAATTAGCCAACTAATCACTACAAATACATTTAAACTCATGAATAAAAACATACAAGTAGAAAGAAGATGTTAAAACATAAAACATTCTCATAAAGATTCAAGAGCAAGTTCATGGAATTCTTCAACATTCAACCAAATATTCAAATAATTTCACCAAATTCAACCAACATTAGTTTAGCCTAACGTGGCTAAACTCAAGAAAACAAAGTAAGAGTAGATTATACCAAACATCTAGCAAGAATCAAGAGCAAAAATATGATGTTTTTTTATGTATTCTTAGCCTTCCAAATGCTCCAAAGTATCCAGAGGATCCTTTAAATTTCGGATGTGTAGAAGTGTAGAAAATTTGCACACCAACCTTCCCCATATAGCACCAAAGATAAAATTCCTAAATTACCCTTGCAGCTCTGTGCGCAGGTCACGCATGCCTGTGTGGGTGGGTTGCGCGGGTGGCCCCTAATGTAGGCTTCTTTGAGTTTTGGCCTCTACAGCTTAGCCCACTGGCCCAATTTGAGTCCAGTCAGCTCCTAGCCCATTTTTCTTTAAGTTTTCTTCATTTAAGCCCAATCTGGCTTCTCCAAATCGTCCATAGCTCATGTATTCGCCCGATCAATAATCTTTGCACGCTCGAATATTCTTACGTTTTCTTGCAAATTCAAAGTTCATTTTCTACAAGCCTTCAAATAATCAACAAGCCTATGATTTTCATCATCTCTATTAATCTTCTAGCCCATTATCTTTCATTGCCCTCCAAGTCCATTTGCCTCCCAAAGATCCCGCTCCGCTACTCTCCTTAAAATCTGCAATTACGCTCAGGAAACTAGAAACTGCCTGAAATAGTCAAAAAATAACATAAAGGAAAATATTCATGGAAATTATCTAAATTATGAATGAATTATGATGAAATAATGTATAAACAGAAGTAAATAAAATGAAACTATCACGTCCACGTCTGCACCTTCTAGAAGCTACCACATGTCATTTTAGTATGGTGTCACGTGTCGAAACCTCGTGGTGCCACATCACCATGTCTCTCGAAAGAGGGGGTCGCCGGCAATGCGACGTGACGGCTCCTGGTTGTGTCACGTCATCACTCTACCAGGTACATTTTTCAAACTTCGAAAAATCATAACTTTCACATACGGGCTCCGTTTTCGACATTATTTATATCCCCGAAATCGCCTCGGCGAGATCTACAACTTTCCTTTAGATCCCAATAGCTAATTCTCACTCTATCTTGAATTCATATTTTCATATAGATTAGATTGTTAAAGCCCGTGCGAAAATTATAACTCTTTCATACGAACTTCGTTCTCGAGTGTCTTTATACCGAAAAAATCGTATTTACGAGATATTCAAATCTCGTTTACATTGTTTTTGGCTAACACTCAACTGATTAAATTTTGATTTCTGTGTCGCACACAACTGTACTGAAACTTCGAAAAATCATAACTTCCTCATACGAAGTCATATTTAGGCGCTCTTTATATGCACGCTCTTGCTTTTATAACTACTACGACTTTTGTTAGAATACTTAGGATAACAAGCAACCTATCTCCGATTTATATATTACGACACGCTTTTCCATATAAGGTCAAACTCGAAACTTCGAACAATCATATTTTTTTTTCATACGAAGTCAGATTTGAGTGTCCTATATACCCACATAATCGTCATCACGACTACTACAACTCCCATCAAGATTATTTATCCAAAATAATCTTCTATTAAAAAACATCTATTTATCGCTCGTAAAGAGTACGACGAATAATTATTACTTATTATATCTTAAATGTCTAGACCAAATTTGTGGGCGTTACAATTAAGTCGATTCTAAATTCATTTTGTCTCTCCAGTGGTACCTTGGGTAGATTATTAGGAAATACATCCGAAAATTCTTTTACCACTTCAAGGTCTTTCATTTTTTTATTTTGTTTTGAAATATCCACAATGTATGCTAAGTATGAATGGTATCCTTAGCAATCTATTGCCTTGCTTTGAGTACATTGATGATACTCAATGCAATCCTTCTTTTGTCACCATAGATAACATGGGGCTAATCTTTGGATATGAGTGAGCAAAAACCGAATCCGAACTACAATAATAATAATAATAACCTTATAAACTGAAACCGAAAACCAAAACAAAAATACGGAAATCTTCGGTGCGGTGCGGTTTTGTAATATATACCACACCGAAAACCGAACCAAATATAATAACTGAACTGGAACGCTTTATATACTAGATTTAGTTATTCAGTTTATTAATTATAAATATAATATTATTAAAAAAGTTAAGAAAAACTCCTAAAAGCTTGAGCGGGATAATCTCTTAATCCCTTATTGTTTTACAACTTTATGCCCTAGCCCTAACTACTCAGCCCCTCACGTCTTGCAACTCCATATCTTTTTGAAGCATCGAACCAAAGAGGACTTTGACCACCTCATTATCGCCGACTGCGACACCCCATGTCAAATGAAGTTATGATGCCGTAACGACTCCGGTCACCACACCATCGTTGACTGAGACCTTGAAACGCATCTCGGAAAAAATGAATAAAAATATTTCGTTTGACAACATGAGATTTTTATCCTGTATTTTAAAGACAAAATTGCAAAAATGGTCCTTAAGGTTGGCAAAATTGTGTGGTTTTGGTCCAAATATTTTTGGTGGTGTACCAATTGTCCTATTTCGGATACCTTGTGTGGTTTTAGTCCCTATGGTTGACATTTTTGTGTGTTTTTGGTCCATACCCAACCTGAAAATGACAAATATACCCCTTAAGTAATTCTTTTTTAGTTTCTTTGATTTATTTTATTATTCTTTTACTTAAAAATTCAAAAATAAAATCCACCCAATTCACCCTCTCTTTCTCTGTCACTCTCTTTCTTGATGTCTTTACGTAATGTTGCAATATCCCCATGGTAAAAACACCCAAGAAGATTAGGCGAACCACACAAAGAGCACTCAAAGTCGTCTAAAAAACTCTCATTCCTGAAACACCACAAACCCTAACATCACTTCGGCGCTGCTCCCACTTCATTTCTTCACCATTTCAGCCAGGTCAAACAACATCACATATTAACACTCCTAAAAGTAAAATCAATCGAAACCCCAACGGGTTTAAGAATAAACTAGACTCAAACGATTCGATCACGGACGATGATGAATTTTCACTTGTATCTCCTGATAGGACCAAGACGAAGAAGAGGGCGTCCCTGAAATTGATGAGTGTAGGGTGTCTTTTGTAACGCCCGCATTTATCAATTTATCGCTAGGCACTAATAAGATGATTTAATAGTTAGGGTCAACCATTGTAACTTAGTAGATATAATAAAGGGAAATTATTTGAGTATTATGTGGTTTATGTGTAATTATTTGTAGTATATGTGCTTACGTCAATATAATAAAATAAGAATACAATACGCGTCCAAAATAGAATAATAAATAGGCCAAATACCCTTGAAGAAAGTTGAAGTAGTTGTGACAAGGATTTCGGGGATATAAGGAACGCTTAAATTGGACTTATACCAAACAAGTTATGGTATGTCGAAGTTTCGCGATTCGACCCGATTCGGCAACGCGCGTCGTAAAAAGTAAACTTTTGTTAGGTTACATTTTAGCCTTAGTGATCTAAACAAAAGTCATAGTAGTCGTTTAACCGAGAGTGTACTTATAGAAAACGTCAAAATCTAACTTCATTAGAGGAAGTTATGATTTTTCTAAATTTCAGTGTAGCAATAGACAACTCAAATATCGAATTTTAGATCGGGTGATTGTTAGCCGAAACAATCTAAATGAGAGTTGAAGATCTCAATAATAGGATTCCAACGATAAAAAGACAACCGAAAACGGACGTCAGATGACAAAGTTATGCATTTTATACGGGCTTTAAAAAGTCTAAACCTATATAAAATAAATAAATTCAAAATTAGCCGACGGAGTCTAAACGAAAGTTGTAGATTCTGTCGATAGCTACTTGTGGATATAAAAAACTTCAAAAACAGAGCTTTTATAGAGAAGTTACGTAATTTTGAAGTTTAAAATCCATTGCACGCGTTTGCGCCTTGCGCGCGCCCTTTTAGAAGCCGCCGCATAGCACCAGCCGTAATCTGACAAGTGGAATCACACCCGGGAAAGCACATCGACCATATGTGTGGCACACATGGCCCTTGCACGGTGCGCATACCTATATTTAGTGAGGTGTTTAAAGTGGGATGTCCCATAACCTCGAATCTTTCTTAGAGTTTAGGATATTTTGGCAAGTTTAGAGGTATAGGCTGGATTTAGTGAGGTGTTTAAAGTGGGATGTCCAAACAGTATACTATGTATACCAAATAGACCCTACCTTCGATATGATCCTACCTGGTTATCTCTTATCAACCATAGATCAGTAGACATTGGGATTGCTGAGGAATCTAGACTATTTTCAATTACGTAGAATATTAGGCTAAAACTTAGTGATAATGATACTAGGTTACGTCAAAGGAAAAGTTAGTTTCTAGAAGCGAAGGGTTGTCCGAGTTTCAAGTCATCACTTTAACAAGAGTGCACATAGTCACTTTCATCTTACATATAGATATAATATATTTAAGATAATTACTTGCTATATGTGCCTATTATTTGTGTCCCTGATATATCTGCTAGATGAACGATTTATACATGTTTTACTTAATTCAAATTGTATATGTATAAATATATTGGGTATAAATGGGTAGATAAAAGATGATATAGATGTTGAGAGATGAAAGATGAGATAGATGATGAGAGGCATTGACTTTAAAGATGATCCAGTTGTCTAGCAGAGTATAGATGACGACCACATACTATTCTCGACAGTACAGTGGAACACTAGCAGGCTCGTAACTTGTAGGTGTTTTTGAACTAAGTGTTCACCAGGTGTACTCCATCCCTCTATTGTTGCCTTATTGACATATATTGCTAAGGCATCGCCTAAGCAGTATTGTTTATCCAGAAGATGATTTCTTAGGATAGGTCCCCTGAATTACATGCTTTAGGGACAGAAAGTGAGGATAACGGGAACGGGTAATCATGTTGAATGTTTTGATGAATATATATAATTAAAAGAACTTTAATTATTGTGGGTTGAAACTCCTATATGCTCATCAGGCCCCCAAACCTGACCTACTCAGTTTTCTTGTATTACAGGTAGTGGCACGAGAGCACAGGTGTGATGTTATGGATGCTTATAGGCCAATAGTTTAGATAAACAAGTGTAAGGCGTGTATTATATTCGTTTATGCTTATGTATTGTATTAATAATGACATCCCAACGTTTTTAATATAAATAAAATACGTTTCTTCGGAAATGCTTTGGTAATATCTTTATCATATTTTTGGGAACAAATTCAGCAATATTATTCTTAAAAAAAGGATACTCTGATTTTAAATAAGCATAAATAAATCGGTCTTTTCTGGCTGTGAAATTGGGGATGTCACATGTTTCAAGGCTGGATGACTTTTAATGATCGAGTGTGAATATTGTTTGGGCGAGATTCATTTGAAATGCTTAAAACCGCCATTGAAAACTGTTCCTGAAGGGGATTGGATTTGTGCATATTGTGAGGCGAAGAAATCGGAGAAGAAAGTAGAATTACCAGTAGCGTTGAAAGGGGAGTGAAGGCATATAACAGCGAAAGAAAAGCTTCTTTCAAGCGATTTGTGGGCAGTTTGTATTGAAAGGTACAATCACTCGTTTTTGGAGTTTATCGGTTTATGGAATCTTCCATCGCTACCACCTATTATGAGATAGACGAGATCTTGGTTTTTCAGATCCAGGAAGGATATGTTTCATTGAGTTAAGGAATGAGATATGGAGGTAAGGGTAAGGGAGATGGAGGTGGTTAGTGGCGGATGGTGGTGGCGAACAGTGATGGCAGGAAAACAATGATGACAGACTATTTGTACCGACTTTTCCGTCACCACCATTGTCGCTTCATTCCACCGGAGCTATAGTGCAGAACGAAGTCGCTGCCGCTCCTTCCCCGATGTACGAACATATCGGTGGCGTCGCCGGATGGTGCTGGCAGTCGGGGAATAATTAATATTAAAAATAAAAAAATGGATATAAGGGGTATAATGTCTTTTTAATTGGATAGGGACCAAAACCAATAAAAATATTTAATTTTGGACCATTGGTGCACCACCAAAACTTTTTGGACCAAAACCATATAATTTTGTCAACCAGAGAGACCATTTTTGCAATTTTGTCTATTTTAAACAAAAAGTTTTTAATCTAAAAGCTACTTCAAGTAGCTTTGGGACCATCATTCTTATGTCCTACCTTCTCCGGTTGCGATTCTGTGACACATCTCAAAAAAAAAACTTGAAAAAAAAAAGTTTCGTTTGGCAGCAGAAGATTTTAGCTTTTATTTTAAACAAGATCTAAAAGTTACTTCAAGTAGCTTTGGGGAGCTTTTAGCTTTAGGAAACTTGTAGTTTTTAGTTTTTCGTTAATTTATATATTTAAAAATTAAAATCTATTTTTTTCAAACATCTACTCTAATAAATGAATGTTTTTTTTTGTCAAATGTCACACTCTCATTGAATTTGTCAAATGTCATTTTATGGTTATTTTAAATTAATTTCTTTTTCACATTTAATTTCATGGGTTTTTCTATTTTAATAAACTCAACATAATACGTTAATGTAATAATTACAATAAATATAGTAAAAATGAATATCAATTTCATTAATTGACTTACATTTTTATTTCAAAATTTTCAAATTAAAGCTCATTAGTTTATTTATTTAAATTTAAACGATAAAAAAATCAATTATAATAATTTAATATTTTCCTTATTTTTTATAAATCCAAAGTTCTTAAATATTTAGACCTTTATATTTTTTTTTTCCAAACACTTCTATATAAATAAAAACGATTGTTTCCTTGCAAACTAATTCTAGCCTCCCATTAATTTACCATACACACTCAAAACATCATAACTTAAAACTTTACGATTCGACTTTACCGTAAATTTGTTGGAGCGTTATTTGGAACATTGCATCGACTACAATTATTCACACTGTTTTTTACACTTTTCGAAAGAAATCATTAACAAATATTATACCATCATTATTTTGGCCACACGTGCATCGTTGGGTTTGTAGCCTAACTTATTTTTTACGGTTCTTTACTTCTTGTGAGTTTGTGGGTAGCAGCCATTGTTGATTTTATGTCCCAAATAAATACTTAAATAAATTCTCGAGGCAAAAAATAATTGGAATATTTTTGTGATGAAGTTAAAAAGGGAATGGGTTTGAGTATTTTCATTTATCATTGTGGCTCGTGCAAGTTTATAAGAAAAATAATTTTATTTAATTCAGATATATACATATAAAATGGACTTAAACATCGAAATCTTAATTGTTAAAAAGTCAAACACTCTTATCAAAAGGGAAAAAAAGCACCTCAAGTTGAAAAGTTTGAAAATGGTGGTATTATCTGTTGATACTTTAAATTCATTAGCTTCTAAGAAGGACTCGCCTAAACTTTATAAAACATAAGTAGGTTTTTTTTTTTTTTTTTTGAAACGCAAAATAGATTATGTAAATATATTTATAAAAAAAAACAAGCTAGGTGTTTGATAAAGTACAACTGGTTAAGGCGTAAACGTATTTAGAAGTCATTGTGTCCAAATCCTCTTATATTGGTGTTTTTAGTGTTACCATGTCATTTTATGTAATTGAAGTAACATGTGAGCTAAGGAGCTTCATAATTTGTACTTTAATATATGTATGGGTATGTGCGGAGTGCACGCATGTATAAGATCGAATTAGAAGCCGGTTCGACAACAAGTCGGGGGTCCGGGGGCAGCGCCCTGGGTCCGGGGTTTCCAAATGGGCAGCGCCCCAAAAGGTTTCCGAATTTTACATATGGGAACATAGTGGGAAAATCGAATTCTCTAGGGTGATTATGGTAAAAATGACGAAATTTGTCAGTTTTGGAAACCATTGATTTCCTCATTAAATTCTGAATTTCCCTAACTTTCTTCCAAAGCAACCCATGACGGCCAACTCTAAGAGGCAAACCCTAAATCCTATTTATTATATAAACGGCTCTTCTCTTTGAGAAGAGATATGCAACTATTAACTCACTTTTCTTCAGACGAACATAGAATCCTTCTAGCAATTTGGCATACGATTTTTGTGCCTAGATTCGTAAGTGTCATCTTGGATTATCCTAGGCTGAATTTCTTGCAACCCAGGCATAGGGTAGAAATGTCAGTTCGGAAAGTGTTCACACGATCTAAGGAGTATCTAAATCTCCAACATAAACCCTAATTCCTCCAACATCTTAGCGTTTCTAAAGCACAACCAATTAAAAGAAATCATTACGATGTTGTAAAAAATGTACTCTCGTCTATACTTACGATCCCCAAAAATCATTGCATTTCGTTAACACCACAACACCCACACAATTGTGGAAATGATCGCGTTCTCCATAAGCAGAGGGGGCCTATCAACCTAACCACCTTTTGGTTGTCAATCCAGTTACACATCTATGCAACACTATCAAACGAAGGGATGTCAATATCTATACAAACTGCCACCCTGTGCCATACCTACAAAGCAACTCCACACTTGAAAAAAAGATGCACCACCTCTTCGACAATATCCCCATATCGAGCGCATCAACAAAGATATGTCCACCCCTCTATAATCCAACTTCTCTTTGGTTGGAAGCTTACTCAAACACCAATGTTTATACAAAAATATTAATCTTTATATGTTATCTTATAAATTATATTTTAATTTTACAATAAGAAAGATAACTGGTTAAAGTGGGGGCAGTATTTTTTTTTTAATTTTAATTTTTTTTGGGAGGGGGGGGGGGGTTGTTGGGGGTTTGTGAATTTGGTGGGACAAAAGGTAATATACATTATCTTATAAACTATATTATAAAAATATATTTTATTTAACGGCTGACTCACACACTTTTTAAGTCTTATTCTTGAATTATTTATTTTCCCTACCACAGGACTTGAACATTCAACTCTTTGGGGCTGGTCTCACTGTTTGATGCCTATCATGATGGTGGGTGGTGATGGTAGTGGTTGCGGTGTTGGCGAGTGGTGGGTGGTGGTGACAGTAGGTGGTAGTGGTGGCAGTGGTAAGTGGGGTTGTTGGTGGTGGCAGTAGTGGTGGTGGTGGCGATAGCGGTAGGTGGGTGATGGTAGGTAGTGGTGGTAGTAATGGTGGCGGCGACGGTGGTGGTGGTGGTGAAAGTAGTGGTGGTGGTGGCGGTGGTGGTAGTGGTGGTGGTGACAGTAGTGGTGGCGGTTGTGGTAGGTGGTGGTGGTGTATGGTAGTAGTGTAGATGGTGGCGCTGGTGGTAGTGGTGGCGGTGGTAGAAGTGGTAGGTGGTGGTGGTGGGTGATAGGTGGTGATGACGGTAGCAGTAAGTGTATGTGGTGGTGGTGGCGGTGGCAGTGGTGGTGGGGGTGGGTAGTGGTGGTGAGTGGGTGGTGGTGACAGTGGCGATGGGTGATGGTGGTAGATATTATGTTGTGAAATAAAATAAGGGTAATAAGGTAAAATGTCACTTTCCTTCATAGTAAGGAATTAATTCCATCATCTTCTTGAAGGAAAGTGTTTTTCCCTATTTGATAAAAAGTTTTTTCATTTAGGATTTGAACCATCATGCAAAGTTGAACCAAACACTAGAATGTGGTGGAATTGGATTCCTTCCCCCCCCCCCCCCCGAATTCCATTCCATTCCAACGAACCAAACGCACCCTTAGGTGTTGTTTGGTTCGCAAAATGTTTCTAAAGGAATTGGAATTGGAATTGGAAACAGAATATGTTAGGAATTTGAATCCAATTCCATATACTGTTTGGTTGGTAGGAAATGAAATTGGAATTAATTCTAGTTTATGTTTTGTTGGAAGGAAATAGAATTGTAATCCACGTAAAATAACAAAATTACCCTTTTTGTCTGTTTTGCTTTATTTTACTTTGTTTTCTATATATAAACTATAGAAATAGTAAAATTTCATTTTAATAATTGAGCATTCATGTCGGTGGCGGTGGTAGGTGGTGGTGGTAATTGGTGGCGGTGGTGGGTGATAGTGGCGGTGATGGTTGTTGGTGATGCTAGTGGTGATGGAAGTGGTGTTAGGTAGTGGAAGCGATGACGGTGGTGGGTGTGGCATTGACGATTGGTGGTGGCGATGGTAAGTGGTGGTGACGGTAGGTGGTGTTGGTGGTGACAATGATAGGTGGGTAACGGTGGTGGTAC
Source organism: Lactuca virosa (assembly GCF_052849685.1). Lineage (NCBI taxonomy): Eukaryota > Viridiplantae > Streptophyta > Magnoliopsida > Asterales > Asteraceae > Lactuca > Lactuca virosa. The sequence continues at coordinate 451,263,936 of NC_136430.1, forward strand.
GTAGTGGCAGCTGGTAGTGGTGGCGGGTGGGTGGGTGGTGGTGGAGGCGGCGGTAGTCGGGGTGGGTGGTGGGTGGTGGCGACGGTAGGTGGGTAGTGGTAGAGGTGGCAATGACACATGGTAGTGGTGGTGGTGGCGGTGGCAGTGGCGGTGGCGGTGGCGGTAGCGGCTGTAACACACGTAGATTGGGGGCTAGTCAATTAAAATATTATAAGCGTTAAAAATAAATTTTTGATAGAAGATTATTTAGGATAAATAATCTTAACCAAAGTTATAGTATATATGAAAAGGATTCTGTACATATAAAGAAAGCCTAACTCTTACTTCGAGAGAGGAAGTTATGATTTTTAGAAGTTTTAGCGTAGCAATGTACGGCTCAGAAACCGAAATAGAAAACGGTCGATTGTTAGGAAAAACAATCTAAACGAGAGTTGAAGATCTCGTCAATACTTATCCATCGATATAAGGACAGTCGAGAACGGATACCATATGAGAGAGTTATAAATTGTTAACGGACTTTAACAGTCTAGGCCCGTTAAAAACATCCTTAAAAATAAAATCAAAATTAGCCAACATAGTCTATATAAAAGTTGTAGATCTCGTTGATAGTTATGTGTGGATATAAAACCCTTCAAAAACGGAGCTCGTATGGAAAAGATATGAATTTTATAAGAAATCATTTATGTGTGCACTCGCGCGCACCGACACTTCACCCACAAGATGACACGTGTCACCACTCGACAACTGCCACGTCACCCTGGCCGACCAGATGTGTGGCGCCCATGAGACATGAGGCGCAGAACACCTTGGATTTTAGGCTATAAATTGCTGCTATTTTCGGTATTTCTTTTCACAACTATTCTCCAATTCTTTCTAGATTACCTTCTAGCCTTTTAGCCCTTTTCTATCGAGTTCCCGACACCTTTAGCGAATCCTTGCAGTGTCAAATAGCCAGCAAATAGAAGCTCATGGATAAGAGTTCTTCCCGCATAATCCCTGGTTTTCATTAGAGTACTCTGTCAGTTAAGCTACACTTATTTTATTCAAGTGTAACTTTAATTATAGTCATAGTCGTTATTATGAACCTATAACTAAGACTTATCAGTAATTCCAAGCTATTATACTGATTGATATACTTACGGGGATGATGTGTAGGCTGGATTTAGTGAGGTGTTTAAAGTGAGATTTCCAAATAGTATACTATGTATACCAAACGGACCCTACCTCCGACATGATCCTACCTGGTTGTTCCTTGATAGATCTTTATATAGACATTTGGATTAGTGAGGAATCTAGACTATCATTAGTCACAAGGAATACAAGACTAAGACTTAGTAATATAAACCTAGGTCGCATCAAAAGGAATAGCCAAGTACCGAAGCGAACGTTGCCCAAATTTTTAGGCATCCACTTTTATCAAGTGAGTGCAATGCTACTTTCATCTTACACACACACAGAGATATATATATATATATATATATATATATATATATATATATATATATATATATATATATATGAAGTATTTAGATAACTGAATGTTATGTGCGCCTTATATCTGTAATATGTGTTGGATGAACTTATATGATATGATTTTACTTGATTTTATTATATAAGTATTTTGGTATGCAAATTTATATTTGAATATATCGGGTAGTAACGGGTGATGAGAGATGTGAGATGAGTGATGAAAATTGACTAGGAGATTCCCTGACCCTTACTAGCGATGATGGCGATATAGTCATCTACCAGAGTATAGATGACGACCACGAACTAATCTAACAGTCTAGTGGAACACTGGCAAGATTGCAACCTATAGGTGATGAATTACAAGTTCAGGCGATGTAAGAACTGTGTATTCATGCGATGTACTCTACCGATGAATTACAAGTTCAGGCGATGTAAGAACCGTGTATTCATCTGACATGTACTACAAAGGAATCCCCTTAGTAGTATTGTCAATGCGATGATTAGGCGATGAACATTAAGAGAAGCCCTTAGCAATGAAAATATAAAATGAGATGATAGGCGATGATAATTAGGAGAAGTCCTTAGCGATGAAATGCGGTGTAGGTGATGATCCTTAGGAGAAGTTCTTAAATTAAATATAGAAGAAAAAGGGGATGTGTAATTGGGCTAATTGTTTCTTTGATAATTAAACATATTAACTACATTATTGTGGTTTGAAACCCTACGTACTCACCGATTTTCCCAAATTGACCCACTCAGTTTATTTGTATCACATGTATTTAAATAAAAATATTTGGATAATGATGTATGTGTCTGCTGAGAGGTTCAAGGAGGTGTAGACCATTAGTGTATTGAGATGTTGTAAGTCTCTGTTTATGCTTATGTTTCTTGTATTAGTTATGACATCCCAGAGTTTTAAAATATAAATCTTCTGAAATAATTTGATTTTGATGTTATCTCATGTCAATGTTATTTTGGAACAATTCCGCAATAACAAATGTTTTAAATAAGCATAAACAAAAAGTTTTAAAATGACCGTTAAAATGGGATGTCACAGTTGGTATCAAAGCATTAGTTTAAGCAAACTAGGAAATTTATAGGATTTCTAGACTTAAACTTAGAATGATATGCGATGATTGGGAGATGTGTGTGTCTATTATATTTTAGGTAGTACACCTGAATTGACACATGCACTAGCTTACTTTAGGATAAGATGCCTAATTTGCTTTTATGTGCTAAATGATTTGAATTATAGCATGCCTTAGGTTGCATATCTAAATTGCTATTATCTGAATAAGTTTAAGGTCTGGTGCCGACCTAGAATTAGGAAATTTTATGTGTTCAGGTTTCTAAATGTTTAATTACGGTATTAGTGTAACTTTTCGGAGTGATAAGGATAACTACTCGTCTAAACCTTACCTATCTTAATATTCTCGTCTCGGTACACTGAACGCCTGCTTAGGTGTACAGAATGTCATGGTGAGGACATGGAGCATATTGGTAAATGATGATAGAAACCGTTATCAACCTGAGCCCCCTGTAATCGAGCGTGCACCTGAAGCAGTGCCGATAGCTGAACGTGTCACGATGGCAATGATTAGGGCTATGTTTGCCAAACAGAGTGAAGAAATGAGATAGATCATTCAAGAAAATGGAAGAGATCCTACCGCACCTATTGTGCAACCTAAGCTAAATGAGGATCTGTCTGAAGAAGGGAACTATAGCATAACCGTGAGTCAAGCTACACCATGAGTATTTAGGAGGAACGACCCGGATGAAGGGGTTGATAGGAGCGTATGCAAGTATAAGGACTTTATGAATTGCAAGCCATCATCTTTTACTGTGAAGGAAGACCCAATAGGAGTTGTGGATTTTATTTCTGAAATGGAACTGGCCTTCGTCACATGCAGTTGCACGGGCAAGTTGCAGACCACCTACACAGTGATGCAATTCAAGGGCTCAACAGTACGTTGGTGGAACACATCGGGAAAATTGATAATCCCTAATGAGCCATTGTACCTGACATGGGCAGATTTCCTAGTGCATTTTCAAACGGAAGTACTATTCAGCTCAGAACATACTGGAACGGGAGAACCAATTCCTAACGATGAAGAAAGGCAACATGTCTATTCATGAGTATACTAATGCCTTTACGGACAAAATGGATTTCTCCTTGCATATTGTCCTAAATAAACTATCAAAGATCGATAGGTATGCCAAGGGATTTCCATGGGAATACTATGTGCCAGTACATCAGTCATCCACTCTAGAAGCAGCCATCTGTGTTGCAAAGTCTGCGAAAAACATGATCAAGAGGAGGGATGACGACAAGACTGAAGTTGGCGAAAAGAGGAAGAGTGAAGGGCTCCCAAAGTCCGACAATAAGGGTAGATTCTCAAAGACTGACCCTAATGTAAAGAAATTTGGGTAAAATGGTGAAGGAAGGTGGTGCGATAAGTGCAAGATGAAGCACTTTGAGAGATGCGATGGGGAGGTGGCCTGCTACAAATGTGCAAGAGTTGGTAACTATTCTAGAGATTGTACGCTTGATGATAAGAAGTGTTACGAATGTGGAGGTAATGGGAATATTTCGAAGAATGTCCAAAGAAAAACGAAGCAGTAATGCCAAATGTGCCACCGAAGGCGAATGCAAGAGCATACCATTTGATACTTGATGAAGAAACAAGAGGGTGGGAATTCGAGGCTGGTTGTCGGGAGTACTTGAATGAAGGAGACAATTAAGTAATATTATCCTATGTAACCTATGTAAAAGGCATGATATATGATGAACTTGAACAACAATGTAATCGTTTTCAAGAAATAATAAAATTCCTAGTTGTGTTACACTATTCAATGCATTAAATTGCTATAAGATTTTCTCGTAAGGTGACTTTGAGAACTGCGAGACAATTCTTGGGACGAGTATGAGTAGGTGTGAAAGGTAGTAGAGGCCTATACTACCAGAAACACATGACTCACACTTGAATTAAGGAAAATCGCAAGGTTACTATGTCTCTAAGTATGTTTAGCTATTTTGTTCATTTCCGTCATTACCATCGTTCCGGTAATGACTAAGAAGACAAATGTTATTCTGAACCTAGTGATCATAGTAAATCGGGTCCGACTTTGATAAAATCTATAGAGTAGGTTACTCGGTTCATAGACCTAAGTTCGATGTAGCATCCGACTTAAGCCAAAATATTGAAGGAAAAGGTAATTGAAGCGGTCAATAGAAGTATCGCAGTCGTCGTTAAGACTAAAGCAGCCTGTAGCTAGAAGTGTTGCATGCTATAATGTGATTATATCGCATTAGAACATGAAGGAGAGTATCGTCCACACTAGAGTCTAAACTCAAAGAGACCTGAGTCAAACCGTTGCATCATACGATGAGTGGTCATTAGAACATGACCCATCGGTTCGTTATGGTAGTCGAAGTAAAGGCCTTTTCATGAACTAAGCCTGTTTAAGAAGGAGCAGGACTCTCCAACGAACTTGGTAGTTATAATTATTACCTAGGATGGAGAGGTAACGTGCGGATTCATTATACAAGCCTTGTTTTGTTGATGATTATGGGACGTAATCATCCTAAGGGGGAGGTAAGTGTAACACCCGCAAAATTGGGCTAGTCAATTAAGATATTATAACCGTTATAAATGAATTTTTGATAGAAGGTTATTTAGGGTAAATAATCTTAACCAAAGTTATAGTACATATGACAAGGATTACTTACATATAAGATAGCCTAAATTTGACTTCGTGAGAGGAAGTTATGACTTTTAGAAGTTTCAGCGTAGCAATGTACGACTTAGAAATAGAAATTGAAAACGGTCGATTGTTAGGAAAAACAATCTAAACAAGAGTTGAAGATATCATCAATACCTATCCTTCGATATAAGGACAGTCGAGAACGGATACCATATGAGAGAGTAATAAATTTTTAACAGACTTTAACAATCTAAGCCTGTTAAAAATATAACTATAAAAATAAAGTCAAAATTAGCCGACGGAGTCTAAATGAAAGTTGTAGATCTCATTTATAGCTATTAGTGGATATAGAACTCATCGAAGGCGGAGCTCGTACGAAAAAGATATGGATTTTTCACAAAAATTAGAAATTTACGCGCGCAGCCGCGCGGATAAACAGCATGCGCGGCGCGCACTGACACTCCACCCAAAAGATGACACATGTCACCACTCAACAACTGCCACGTCACCCTAGCCGACCAGATATCTGGCGCCCTTGGAAAATGGTGTGCGGGACGCCTTCGATTTTAGGCTATAAATTGCTACGATTTTTGGTATTTCTCTTTACACCTATTCTCCAGTTCTCTCTAGATTACCTTCTAGCCTTTTAGCCCTTTTTTTATCGAGTTTTCCGACCCCTTTAGCGAAGCCCTACAATGTCAAATAGCCGGCGAATAGAAGCTCCCAGATCAGAGTTTTTCCCGTATAATCCCCAGTTTTCATCAGAATAGTCTGTAAGTTAAGCTACACTTATTTTATTCAAGTGTAACTTTAATTATAGTCATAGTCGTTATTATGAACCTATAATTAAGATCTATCAGTAATTCCAATTCATTATACTTATTGATGTAACACCCTTGTTCAGGTAGTTTCATTTTTGACCCTATGTATTTGATTTGTTTCAAAATTGGTCCCAAAGCTCACTTTAGGTGAGGCGTGTTTTTGTGCTAGTACGCTGGGCGTACCCAAGCGTACACAAGGAGTACGTGGCTGGGGTTTAAACCCTAATTTTTAGGGTTTGAGCCCTATTTAAGCATCATGATCTCCTTATGACCTTTCCCATCATCAGCCTTCATCTCCCAAATCGTCCCTTGCAAACCCTAATCCATTGTGTGAGCATTTTGAGCCTAAGAGAGTGTATTTTTGTGTTCTTGAAGGAAGGTGAAGATAGTGGATTCATCTTGGAAGCTCAAGACCACTTAGATCCAGAAGTACCTCACCCTTAAGCATATTTTGGAGGTATAAATTTTAGATCTTGATGAGTTATTTGCTTAGATCTTGCTAGTCTAGAGTTTGTGTACACTTTTAGTCCCATAGTTTGGTATAGTGGAGTATGAGCTACTCCAAGTCCTTGAAATGTAGTTATCTGTAGTTTTGAGCTCATAGATTCATAAAAATGGGAGCTTTAGCATTCTTATTAAGACGTGCAATAGTTTTGGGACTTTGGATGACTCTTGGACCAAGGGTTTGAGTTTTTACCCTCTTGTATTCATGCAAATGGATAAAGTCGGAGACTTTATCCATTAAGATGTCCCTTTTTACCTGGATTTGAAGTTTGGTGCTTTGGCTTGATGAAATAAGAACTAATGGTGAAGTGAAGATTTAGCTTTGGTATGCTGGGCGTACCTGGAGGTACGTTGGGCGTACCAAGTATTGAACCCGTGACTTAAGAGGTACCCTCTACACTGTGCGTAGAGGGGAGTACGTAGGGCGTACTCAACCTAAGGGGGGTAATATTTGACTTTTTGACCTTGACTTTCGTCCATGATTTTGACCAAGTTTGACTTCGGGGTATTTTGGTTATTTTGAGCGGTAGTTTGAGATTAGGTAACTGTTTATTGTATAGGTGACCTGTAGAGTCAGCAGTTGGAGCTGTGATTTGTTCAACTATATTTCAGACTGTGAGGTGAGTTTTCCTCACTATACTTATGGGTCAAAGGCACTAATGTCGGCCCTCTGGATTATACATCATGGTATATTAGATTGATGTTGTGTTGGTTATACGATAAACCGATAGATCTGTATGATTACATGTGTTCACTGAGTATGTGTTAGATTGGTAGGTTAGTTTGATTATATGTACTTGTTGGTTATTGTATATGTCGACATGTTATGGTTTGTTAGGTTGAGACGGTCCTGCTTTGTGCTGAAAGCCAAGATAACCGGGGCGGTCCAGATATGCTGAAGGCCCGAGAGGTGGACCAGTCAGGCCGAAGGCCCGAAGAGCAGTCCATATAGGTTGTAGGCCCTAATTTTGGAGATTTTATGACACTCTGGTTTTGGGATATTTGTATTTGACATTTGGTTTTGATTTGGGTTTTGATGGGAAACAATGATTTTACCGTAATTGAAAAATGAGAAAAAAATTAATTTTTAGGATGTTACAATTGATCTACTTATAGGGATGATGTCTAGGCTGGATTTAGTGAGGTGTTTAAATTGGGATTTCCAAACAGTATACTTTGTATACCAAACGTACCCTACCTCCGATATGAATCTACCTGATTGTTCCTTACTTGATAGATCTTGATGTAGACATTGGGATTAGTGAGAAATCTAGACTATTATTAGTCACCAGGAATATAAGCCTAAGACTTAGTAACATGAACCTACGTCGCATCAAAAGGAAAAGTCAAGTACCTAACGAAGCGATGCCTGACTTTTCAGGCAGCCACTTTTATCAAATGAGTGCATAATTACTTTCATCTTACACACACACACACACACACACACACATATATATATATATATATATATATATATATATATATGAAGTATTTAGATAATTTAATATTATCCGCGCCTATTATCTGTAATATGTATTGGATGAACTTATATGATATGATTTTACTCGATTTTATTATATAAGTATTTTCGTATTCAAATTTATATATAAATATATCGGGTAGTAACGGGTGATGAAAGATGGGAGATGAGTGATGAAAAACGACTAGGAAATTCCCTGACCCTTACTTGTGATGATGGTGATGTAGTCATCTACCAGAGTATAAATGACGACCACGGACAAATCTAAACAACCAAGTGGAACACCGATAGGATTGCAACCTGTAGGTGATGAATTACGAGTTCATGCGATATACTCTACCGATGAATTACGAGTTTAGGCGATATAAGAATCGTGTATTCATCTGACATGTATTGCGAAGGAATACCCTCAGTAGTACTCTCAATACAATGATTAGGCGATGAACATTAGAAGAAGCCATTAGCAATGAAAATATAAAATGCGATGGTAGGTGATGAAAATTAGGAGAAGTCCTTAGCGGTGAAATGTGATGATCCTTAAGAGAAGTTCTTAGAGTTAAATATAGAAGAAAACGGGGATGGGTAATTGGGCTAATTGTTTGTTTGATAATTAAACATATTTACTACATTATTGTGGGTTAAAAACCCTATGTACTCACTCGTTTATTTGTATCACAGGTATTTAAATAAAGATATTTGGATAGTGATGTATGTATCTGAGAGGTTTAAGGAGGTGTAGACCATTAGTATACTGAGATGTTGCAAGTCTCTGTTTATGTTTATGTTTCTTGTATCAGTTATGACATCTCAGGCTTTTAAAATATAAAATCTTCTAAAATACCTTGATTTTGATGTTATATCATGTCAATGATATTTTGGGACCAATTCCGCAATAACAAACGTTTTAAATAAGCAAAAACATAAGGTTTTAATATGACCGTGAAAATAGGATGTCACAGCGGTAGTGGTGGCGGTGGTATGTGGTGGTGGAGATGGTGGTGGCAGTGACAGGTGGTGGTAGTGGTGATGATGGTAGGTGATGTTAGCAGTGGTGGTAGGTGGTGGTGGCAGTGGTAGGTGGTGGTGATGGTAGAGTTTACTTTGTGAGATAAAACAAAGGTAATAAGGTAAAATGTCACTTTCCTTCGTAGTAGGGAATTAATTTCATCATCTTTTTGAAGGAAAGTGTTTTCCCTTATTTGATGAAAAGTTTTTTCATATAGGATTCCAATTTCATCATATAAACTTGTGACACACACTGGAATGTGGTGGAATTGGATTCATTTTTCCCCGAATGTCATTCCATTACAGCGAACCAACGCATCTTACTGTTTCTTTGAGTCGAGTATATTACAAAATGAAAGCGTAGAGATGTCAATATATGAAAATAAAATTTTACATTTTGGTATACTGATTTTGGAAAAGAATTTTAAATTCACGCAGAAAATGGTATTGGAAAATATATTGATTTTATTGCGTTGATAACTGCTTAAAAAGAGAAAATAAACATCCACTAAAAAATTTAAAAAATAAAAATACAATAAAATAACATATAAATTAATTAAGATGTGGATTTATGTTTTCAGCCCAACCCCTGAAAGAATGTAGCTCAGCCCATATTTGTGAAATGTAATTTATTGTTTCTTTTACGTTTTTACGTTCAGGTCTTGTCTCGTCGAGTTAAAACAAAATAAAAAAAAAGCCTTTTTTCTCAACGAAAAAAAGGGATTCCTTATTTTTTGGCCCGTTTTAAATCACCATGAAAAATGAACGCATCCAAAATGCATTGAAATTAATAAAGTTCAATAAATTGTTATATTATTTTTTCTACATTTCATAATCCATACAACTCAATCAATTTTTTCTTACAATGCATTAAACTTTACAAAGTTCAATAGAAAGTTACGAAAGCTAATTTATAGTAAGTATTTAAGATTAGAAAACTTTCATTTTCCCCGTTGAAAAGTTCAATGTTCATGGAATTTCAAATCCATTAAATGTCAATGTTACATCTCATTATGGTATGGTTTCATCCATTGAATGACAATTAGACTTGTCACCTCATTCAACTCTCTCATTGAACTCACCATTATGGATGCTCTGAATCCAACCAAATAACATATCATTTCATCGTTTACAAAAGTCATTATATTTTAGTTTTTGTTTGAATATTGACATGTGAGGTTTTCTACAGTAAAATCTCATTATTTTGAAAAAAATTTAAAAAAAATCGTAAGTTCTTAATAAAAAAACCCAGAAATCAAGAAAATTTATTCAGTTTAATCCTTTTTTTTATTTAAGTTGGTCATCCACTTACGTAGCATCTCAAATAGAACAATTTTTTGATATGGTCGTGTCAACGTCAACCTCTGTACTTAAAAAATCAGTTTTTTTTAAGAGAAATAGGAGACATGGGCTTCGAACCTACGCCTCCTCCCTCTCACTTCACCATCTTACCCGATTGGATTAGATGTATTTCATATTTTTTCATATATATATATATATATATATATATATATATATATATATATATATATATATATATATGTTGTGGCCAAAATATGAACCACATAAACTCTCCTATTCCTTAAACCCTTTTATATATATATATATATATATATATATATATATATATATATATATATATATATAAATAAAAGGGTTTAAGGAATAGGAGAGTTTATGTGGTTCATATTTTGGCCACAACATTTTAAAAATATTACACTTTGGCCAAAAAATTTATTATTTTTAAAGTTTCACTTCAAATAATCTTGAGTAAATTATACGAATCGCCTATCGTATAGGTGCCAAAATGCATGTTTAATCCCTATTAATAAAATTAACTCGGACCGTCTCTCATGTCGTTAAATGTTGCACGATTCATCCCTCATTAAAAACAACTTTGCTCGATTCATCCCTTGTTAGACATGAAAGGACTATAATGCCCTTTTTATTTTCTTTTTCATTTATTTTTAACATTTTTTTATTAATTTTAATTATTAAAAAATATTTTTATTATTTTTAAATTTTTTGAAGAACAACTGAACACCACCACCACCGGTAATCTAGACCACCGCCACCGATAATCTACACGAACACCGGAAAATGGAGCACCACCGCCACCCCTCAACTCACCCACCGGCCACTCCCCGATTCAAAGCTCACCTGTTCCACTAAAATAACCACAAACCACTACCTTAACCAATCTTTCTTTCACTTTATGTGCAACTTCGAAAACCTCCACAAAAACATCATCAGAAATCAATCTGACCAACCTCCAGTCTAACCTTCTCAAGCTTTTTAAGCTCTTGTTTTGCTTCCGAACTTTCCTCAGACAAAGGATCCACATAGGAGTGCAGATCTAAACGGTAAGGAGAATGTTGGGGATGAGTGTAGATCCGTTACCATGGAGCCGGAGTGCAGATCCGCAGCCCTCTCGTTGGAAAAAACGAGATGTAGCTAGGGTTTGGTGTAACAATGGTGGTGCGTCGGTGCATATCTCCTTGGAGCTTTCTTCATCATCACTCGTGAGATCTGTAGTTTCATCGAAGAAGATGATTCCCAGATCTGCACTTCTTGGTGTTTTCAACTACCACCGCTAGTACGAAAGCTCTGTCATCTTCTTCAGTGGATGAAGCAGTTTCATAAGGATCTTCATCACTGAAATCGTCTTTTTTATGCTCTGTTTGATCGGAGATCGAAAAATAGAGCGTGAGAAAGAGGAGGGTGTGGTTGGTCTCGCCGGAGAAAAGAGGAGGGGCGTTCTTGGGGGTTGTCGGAAGTGGGGAAGAAAGAGGAGACAAAGAAGTAACTGGGGAATAGAAGGGGGAGGGGTGGAAATGTTTATTTATTTTTTTTTAACTAAAAACTAATAAATGAATAATAGAAAATTAAAAAAGAAATTGAAGGACAAAATAATCATTTTATGTCATTAGGCTGGACCGAGTGGAAAAAATAATAATATAGGAACGATTCGAGTTAATTTTTGAAAATAAAGACTAAAATTATATTTTAACACCTGTACGATGTATGAGGGACGATTCGATGTAATTTAGTCGATAATCTTAAAATAAAAGTTGATATGAACTTCAAAACGTTCTTATTTTGGCATATTTGATCCCTAAACTTCTGTACATTCACATTTTCTACCACTTACTTTGTCGAATGTCACTTTCTATTCCCTACTTTGTAAAATATCACTTTTACCCGCTTAATTTTGAACACCGACATTTTCATCTCTTACTTTTCGTATCTTCATAATTTGTAGGTATCACATGTTTGGTCCCTATGTAGAAAATAAATTACAAAAATGGTCATTGTAATTTACAAAATAAGTCCTTGTACATAATTATATTTATAGGAATTGTGTATATGTTAATAAATTATATAAACGCCCATTCCTAATAATAAATTTTTAAAAGTTAGCTTTTACCCCTACGTAGAAAATATATTACGAAAACGGTCCCTGTAAGATATTTAGTTGTCAAAAAACAAACCATGTAATTTTGTAAGCAAAACCTTGTATGCGTCCCCGACGAAGCGAGGATGAGCATTTTCTAGTTATGCATTAATTCGTGAAGCTTTTCATACGCCAGTTATTATTGTTATTATTATTATTATTATTATTATTATTATTATTATTATATTTAAAAACGTAAATGAATATAATACTTCGTAAATATATATATATATATATATATATATATATATATATATATATATATATATGTTTGTGTGTGTATTTTTTACGTATTTATATGTACTTTTTTTATTATTTTAAGTATTTTAAATATTATTATGCATATATATATATATATATATATATATATATATATATATATATATATATATATATATATATATATATATATATATATATATATAATACATAAAATTACATATGTTTGTGGAAATATGTACTTTTTATGTATTTGTATGTACATTACATTTTTGTATATATTTGTACCCAAATAAATATGTTTATATATATATATATATATATATATATATATATATATATATTTGTATGTAATTTTATGTACTTTTTGTATATTTAAATGTAATAATACTTAAAATACATAAAAGTATATACTTCGTAAAAAAATATATTACAAGTACAAACGTATTTGTTTATATATTTATATGTATTTTTAATTAACGTTGTATATTTTTACGTGTTTTTATGTTTTTTACGTATTTTTATGTTTTTTTACGTATTTGTATGTAAAAATATTTATATGTGTCTTTTATGTATTTGTACGTAAAAAATATATTTATATGTATTTTTTACGTATTTATATGTAAATTTATGTATTTTTTATATATATTTATACGTAATAGTACTTATAATATGTAAAAATATATAAATGATACTTAAAAATACTTAATATACTTAAAAAACACTTAAATATATTAAAAATACGTAAAATATATAAAAATTTTAAAAAAATACATATAAATATATATATATATATATATATATATATATATATATATATATATATATATATATTCAATATGTTTTTGTACGAAGTATTATATTCATTTAAGTTTTGAAATATAATAAAACAACAACAACAATAATGATAATAATAATAATAATTATTATTATTGTATTAAAAACTTCAAGATTAACGCATAATATATATGAGTGCACAGGAAAAAACATGAAATGCATCTAGTCCAATTGGTTAAGGTGGTGGATTGAGAGATTTGAGGCATAGTTTCTAAAAATTGTCCAGCTTGGCATGCGACGTAGGCACATGACTTGGTGAATAGTCAAAAAGCAAATAAACGGAATAAATTTACTGGTTTTCTGAGTTTTTTAATTAAAAAATATTATGATTTTTTTTTAAAATTTCCAAAATAATGGGACTTTGCTGTAGAAAACTCTTAACATGTGATATCACAAAATAATGACATGTCATCATACAATGTTAGCGACCAGCTGGTAACTATTTAATCTTGACCGAGAAAATTGTCAATATGAACAAATTTGAAAAACAAAATGTTTGAAGTAGAAAAAAAAAATAGAATTTCGATATTTGTTGCAGTGCATCGACAAAGAATTAATGGATTGTTGATTTAAACTTTTAGTTACATATTATTTTCAAAATAAGGTGCATAATAATTTTATTGTATTTGTCGTCATGTAAACCTCAAAACTATAAAACCCTGTTTGGAAGGATCGAGGCAAAAAGAACTTTATACACTCGTGTTATAGTGTTCGGAAAAAAAACGTGTTTTTTTTCTTCGAAATAATGTGTTGTCGAATATTTTTGTTAAATATGATATAAATTAAGTGAAAATATATGGGTTTGAGAAACTAGAAGATATAGAGTAAAGTGAAAATATATGGGTTTGAGAAACTAGAAGATATAGTAAACCAATGATGTGCATTCAATCAGGGGGACATTTTGTCTAATTATTTGGTGTTGTAATTACTTAAAAAGTTTAGCAAGAGGTTACATTAAGTGAACCTACTTATTAGCCCCATAAGCACAAGACATGTGGGGCCATTTTTTATGTTTTAAATTCTCATTTACGTTCCGTTCAAAAGAAATTCGTTAATAAAGTTAATGGTAATGTAGATAAATTATTGAAAATTTTCATGAATGGTCACATGATTTGTAAAAAGTAGCAATTTAAGGATAAAATTGGACAATAATACACATCTGGTCCATTTGGTTTGAAAATCAAGCATAGTTGGTCCTTACATGTAACTGTATCAGAAATGAGATGTTAACTTGGAATAAAATAACCAAAATACCCATTGTCTTGTGTTTTGTCAATTAATAAATCAAAATGACCAAATATGTAAATAAAGTGAATTAAATAAGACCCGTACTACCGCCACCTCTTCATCTTCTTCCTGCAACCCACCCTCCCCCGCTTCTCTACCATACAACTGCCACCACTGTATAGCCGTCTCTCTTCACCATACATGGTTGTTTGTAGCTTCTTCTCACTCATATAAATGATGGGTCCAAGATAGGACATGTGATGTATATCATTAGTTGGTTCATATATGAGGAGGGCGAAGGGTGGGTCGAGGCCATGTAGGTTAAGGTGGGTTGAGCTAAAATGTTTTGGACTAGGTGAAGGTTGTCGGGGGTGGTGGGCCAAACAAGGTTAAGAAGGGTTTGTGGACTCAAGGAACGACAAAATAGGCACGGGGATGAGGTATTTTGTTGGAAATGTGAGTAAGATGGAGTCATGGACCATAAGGGTAGAATGGACTCGTCAAAAAATACAAAAGGAGAGATAATTATTTTTTTTTTGTTGGAAATGTCGAGGCATAAGTACCCCTGGTAATGGAAAGGATACCCGGGAAATACGTATAAAGTGGTGAAGGTGTTAATTTGTGACGAGTAATATGGTGATGGTAGCATAAACAACCAAATACCTGAAGGTGGTCATAAGTGGGATGGGTGCGAACAAGACACAAAAAGGGGTACCATATTTTATGTTGAATGAGAGTAGAATATTAAGGAGGCGGGTGACCATATAAAGGGCCTAGAACTATAAGTGGGGATGGAATTAAAAAAAAAAGGATGAAAATAACATTATTTGTGCATGATATGAACTAATTATGCATGAGGTTTGGGTTCACACTAAGAGATATAAAAATGATCTATAATAAATAATATATTTATATCATAAATTTATTATTTATCAACTAAAATATGTAAGAAAGTAAAACTATTATTTGTTATTTATTAAATAAAAGCCGATTAAATAAGCATTTTATTAAAAAGTAAAATAAAATGGTTACTTGATAAACCAAATGATTAATTAAAATTTTGAATTAAAAGGGTTAGGCTTACTTTATTTGTTTTATTGAACACATTTTTAAAATCTTACCTAATAATACATGTATATAACGGAGGGGTTATAACCATTAAGGAAACAAACAACATAATAACTAACACTAAACCAAAGAGTCCTTGTTCTAGCGGAATCAAGTGTTTGGGAAGGTGTTCCTCTCTAAGGAGTTGAGAGTTCAAGTCTCATAGTCGACAAATGTGTAGTTTAGAAATAGATTATTAGAGTGTGTGTTTGTGTTAGCCTTTCAAAAAAATTAACTCAAATCTCTCACTCCCTTCGACCTTTTGGCAGCTCCATTCTCATTTCCTAGTGAGGACAACAAACCAAGCGCAAACAAGAAAATATGGAGTGAAATTGACTTGTTAGGGCAATGAACTTATTATAATTGTTCACATTTGGATAACTTTTTTTTAGTACACATGTAGGAAACGAACATATTGTAAGTGTTCACATGTGTCCATTATGAACGGTTGTAGCAAGTTACAACTTACGTGACATATACATGACAAAGATAATTACCCATGAGGGTAATGAACTATTGGTTTTGTTCACATCTATGCAATTTCCTTTTTTTTTGACATTCAACTATCCAACTTGTTAAAGTTGCTCACATAATACCATTGTTTTATAAATTTAAAATCGGTAGTTGAAGTCAGGAACATTCTTGCCACTCTTGTTACCTCAAATCACTTATGGTCTTCTTTGGTAAGATGTCACCAATTATTATCCCTAATATACTAGTACCAATGCAAAACTCTTTATATATATATATATATATATATATATATATATATATATATATATATATATATATATAGTAAGAAAATGCAATCAACCAACTAGCACATAGTAGCATATAAATTGTGACGACCCAAAATTTCTACACTAATATATGGTGGATTATCAGAGTTTTTCTTACAAAATGCATAATTCTATACTTTCAAAAGCTTTTTACATCCCAGGATATTATCAGGTTTACAATGACTCATAACCATAAAATAAGCAACAAGGAAATATACAAAGAAATAAATATAACTCTAGTCCAGTCCTTGGGCTCCTATCTTCTCATGTATAATGGCTACTACATGAACCTGCAAAACATGAAAAATATCTACAACATCAGACCTTAGGTCTAGTGAGTTAAATCATCTTTTGTTTTCATGTTAACATAATCCTCTTCTATTCTTTCTTTCTATACATATTCTAACTTTATATTCTCTTCTTCTCACACTCTGCTTTATTCACATTCTTTCCATTTTCTTTTATCTCTTCAACTCTTTTCTAATGCCTTGTCATCTCATCTATCTAATCTCATGTCTTCTCATCATTTCTCATTCTCACCCCACACTCTATATTCTTCTCTAAGCTCTTCCCATCCTCTATTCATCCTCTATCTTTGCCTCTTTCATATTCTTCTTCTTGCCCTATGCTATTCTCTCGTATTTTCTTGTTACTCTTCTCATACTCTATGCATGCCCTTCTCATGCTCTTATTCCGCTCTTCTCACAACTCGTACTCTTAGCATGCCTTTCTCATACTCTACTTACACTTTACCCCTACATTCTCAATTTCTCATTCCTTAGCATTCTATTTTAATCTAGACCCAAACGGTCCATCACATATGATAGCTTCGTCTATCATCTAGGGGACACCATACTTCTAATTTTACTAGGAACAATCATCCGGACCTATCCCCCTTATCTTGATCCCTCGCTGATCCTTTAGCATTCTTTTTGTCTCTCTTGAATCCCTCATGGATTCCTTACTCTTAATCCATCACTGATTATCTTAAGTTTCTTTTAAAGAACTCTCTTACCTTGTTCCACTAATGTAACCCTTCATATATCTTCTCTAACTATACACAATATCATTCCCACATGAATCGTCTATCTACATTCCCAAATGAATCATAATCTTATTCCCGAAGGAATCATACTCTTATTCTCGCAAGAATCTTTACCTCATTCCCAAAGGAATCATCTTTTTACTCTTCTCACAATCTTTTTTAACACTTGTTGCATGGATATCCTATCTCTTTATCTCATCAAGAGATCTTTTTCTACTCATCTAATACTTCACTCATTAAGTACTTAATCTCTATCTTCATCTAATAACATATAGGTATTCTACACAATACCAATAATAGATTAATATCTAAACATATATACCTACTTATTCTCATGATTATAATACACTTAATTATGTTCTATCATCATCTAACATCTTTTATGTATTTAACATGATACGCTTCTCATATAACCATACATGTACATTTATTCATAGGATTATCATACACATAATCCTACTCTTTCTTCATCTATATATTGTAGCTGTTACTCATAATACCACTAACTTCTCCTCATACATACATAGTTATCTATAAGGTTATAAATCATATAACCTTTCATTACCTTCATCTAATAACATGTAGGAATTTAATCTAATGCCATTGCATCTAAACATACATGCATATAGTTATATTCATACATAAGAGTATAAATCCTATAAACATTATCTAGTGAGAAAGTGAGAGCTATAACTCACCTTGTTAGTTAGTGAATACGAAATACCCATTTTTTCAAATCTTCCATTGATGCATCTTGATCCATCTTCTTTTCTCAAGTCCTACTCATACAATATAATCAAGTTCCTTAGAACTTATATTGGCCTATTAAGAGCTTATTCCCTCTCTATGTCAAAATTACCTTTCTATGGATCATAATTCTATTTTCTCATTTTTTTTATCTCTAAATACATTCCAACCAATGAATCAAGAATCCAATAATACCTAATTCATTATACTCTAACCTCTAATGCATCAATCATAACCCTTCCTAGTTAGGGTTTGAAACCCTAACTCTTTATGGATTGATTTCACCATGGAAATCACTTCCAAAGCTTGCTAAAAGCTTCTAGACACTCTTAATAACATCATACTCAAGATAAAGGTTGATAAATTCAACCATTCTCACAAATTTAGAAATCTCACCATTAAAGCTCAAAGCTTAAACATAGGGAGAAATCTTTACCTTAACAGATAGATGATGATAATCCTTGTTAGGCTCAATCTCTAGCTTCTCTTAGCATGATTTTGGCATCAAAATTGCCTTCTCCAAGCTCCCAATCGATTCCCCAAAGAAAAATGATTAAAATGAGTTCTTAACAGGTTATAACATGTTAACTGATTAAAAAACCGTGCAACAATCATCTATTCATTGCGCCATGGTGCGCCTAAATAGGCCGCCGTCTTCCTCTAACCATGTTACAATGCCTCTCCCATATAGCGTCCTACTTTCGCCACCACGCTGCGGTACCCATATACCATGTCGTGGTGCAAAGTATGTTTCCCTCTACTTATGACAAAGCCCTCGTATGATTCACCGCTTTGCCTCACTGCTCCGTGGAGATATCTTCACCATGCTGTAGTGGCTACATATCAACAGCCTTCATGGCTGATTCCATTATAGCTCGGGACGATTTTCCTCCAACTTCTAACGCGCATTACTTCTTCATCTTAAACTCGTTTTCTATGATCTCTATATCCACATAAAGGGGATGAGTTCTACAACTCCATTAAGTTACTTCTTACTGGCTCAATATGGGTCTTAATCTATCAAGTCACAATTTTGGCCCGAAAGGCATAAAATTCCCATTTTACCCTTTATGGCTAAAATGCATCTTCTCTTGCATTTCTTCTCTTGAACTCACTTGTCTTATCTCATCTAAGTGAATTAAACTTATCTTGGTCAATTTCATGAAGCCACAACTTCATAAACTTATAAAATTCTTCTAAATGACCAAATTTCCCTTTTGGTCAAAATTTGACTTAAAGTCAATTCTCTCTAAGTTTTGGGTTCTTACATAAATCATCTAAAGTATGCTAGTGGACCTTTAAAGTTCTAACTGGATAAGCATAAGGCATAGTGATTTTATGGTTTTAAGGGAAATACATTAGTGAATTTTAGTGTACTTAGACCCTTAATGTAACAATTGGAAAAAATAGGAACAAATATATGATACCATATATTGATTCTAATCAATATGAATAGTTTACCAAAAATGGTTTAAGGAATTTAATACGTTTTATTTAGAAAAGGTCTTGTGAAAATAAAACTGGTGAATAATGATAAATTCTTTTACGACGTATTATTCCGAACTAAAACTGGTTCGTGAAATCTATCAAATAATGCCATTTGAATACGGAGTTTTAATTTCCATTTCAACACGTCTCCGGTTAATGACTAACTTAAATTCCATCTACGAACTTGTATTCAATAGTTTTGAGGAATCAAAAGTTGACTACACTACGAAATCGTATTCCATCTACCTACTCTTACTCAAAACATCTTTTAACTAACTCCTATCTCTAACTAACTAAACTACCTTCCTATCTCTAAGTAACTAAGTCCTATCTCTATGTAACTAAACTTGCAAGTGGGGATGCAAGTTGCAAGGTGAATCTTATCCTATCTTGGATAAGATTTGGAAGATATTTTACACCTCTCTCCTTCCCCTATAAATATCGACACCTTCCTCCTCATTTCTTCTTCACATTCCAGCCAAATGCTCTCACGAAATCACTCCAAGATCACTCTCAAACTCAGCCATTTTCAGCTCCACTTTTCCTCTTCGTGATCTACCAAAACTGAGAGCAAGAAATGTGCTGCTGCCTTCGGGTTTTCTACCACCATTTCAGCCCCTTACACCTTCATTTTTCATGGTATTTTCACATCAAATTACTTCTGAAAGTTACTTGATTTGCTGCATTAAAATGGGTTATCAAAACAGTGGGTAAACCACTCTTTTTCTTACTTCTTTGCTGGAAAAATCGTGACAACAATAACCCAAAACAGTGGCTGTTTTTCGAGTATTATAAAATCCACAAAAGTTTCAATTTTTGCTTCCATATTTCGAGATCTAAACAGCCCCTTAAGGTTCTGCTTTCGAGTGTCTATAAACCCAAGAAAACCTTCATCTTGTTCCTTAGAATTGTTGTGTTTCAACACTCTTTTGGTAACACACTTTGGATCCAAGATAAACTAGGTGATTATATGATTTCTACCTTTCATTTTTATCAAAAAAACTCACTTGTTTTAAGTGAGTTAAAGCTTGATAAAATTCTAACTTATTGTTAACGGATGTCATTATGTGTTAAGACATCCCAAAAATCATTCAAATCTCAAGCTTCGTTGGAACCGGAAACTTCACGAATTTTTGTCGAACCGAATAACGTTACGCGACAAAAGTGAGTTTCTATGGCCCCTCTTTTATGTTTTACAAGTTTTGAGGGAGAATACATGCTAAATGATTTCTATTTGGATGAAATAAAGGCTTGGTTAACTAAAAATACAAGTTATTTCTCTAAACATTTCTAAGCTTAATTTTCGGTTTTTTTTATAGAAAAATTGTGGTCTGTTCAAGAACTATTTTCCCATCTTAAACCTTATGGTTTGCAAAAATGTACAATATTCAAATAGTTCAGATTAATACATTTTCAAGGACTACTCGCACACGTTCATACGATTTTTCTACAATTTATGATGATTTTTACAAAACTGCATATCATTTCAGAACATTTCGAACCAGTCTGTAAAAACGGACCTTTTTACCCTGGTTAGGTTTCACATAAAGTCAGTGAAAAAATCATGGACAAAGTAGACTCAATTTCTAAATCTTGAGAGTTTACGGATCCTAATTCCGACCCCCGATGATGTTTCTAGAATTTTTCTAAAACAGGGACAAAATAGACATTTTAGATTAATTTCCCAACCTTGTCTCATTGGGTTAAATTGGGTTTAAGTGATATAGATGTTGTATGTAGGTGTTGATTTTTAAGTATATATACACATTTTATCACCCAAATGATAATAAAATATGTACATATATATTGTTATAAAAAAAGGTTTTCTATATATATGTATATATATGCTCCGTACATAAATGGTTGTATATATATACATTTATATATCAAAAGAACGTAAACGGAAATGTTATATGTGTTCGTTAAAATGTTTTCCTTGTGTATGTACACATTTAAATTGCATTATTTTCGCACGTATTTTACTACTATAGTTGTACAGGTTTAGATTGTTAAGGCTTTGGTTGGTTTCACTTAGGTTGAAGTCTAGTTTTAGTGAAAACGCAGTCGTTATGCTGCCCGATTTGTATAGGAAAACTTTTGTAGCTTTACACTTAGGATACATTAAGCTTTACAACCAAAAGTTTCCGAACATAAACACGTGGGAATTATAACCTAAAACTTGGATAGGAAGACTTTTGTAGCTTTACACATGTATTAAGCTTTACAACCAAAAGTTTCCGAACATAAACAATTGGGAATTGTAACTAAAACAAGGGATTGTTGTGGGAGTTTCTCATTCATCAAACTAAGAACACCAACTTAGTGAAGTCCTCTGTAATAACCGTTAATCCTTTGTGAGCGAAGAATGTTGTGTATAGATCTATACGTGTTGACAACCCCGTCCATATGGTTGTTAGCTACAACCTTCGTGTGACGAGACAAATCGGACGATAACTCCTTGTTTTAATCTTATTTCTTTTATCACGATGTTGATGAAGCGTCGTTGGGACAACAAACACCTTATTGTGCTTCACAGAGGCTTGAACAAGTCATAGCTCGGTTATTTACTCCATAAAATCCTGGATACATAAATACTAATACAAACTTCGCCAAGGTTGTATGTAGTATACAGATTGTTTGTAGATTGTTAACCAGTTTTGTAGTGTTTATTTATACAAACACTTAATATTTCACTTCACGAAAACATGTTACTTTTTACTTATTCATTATAAGTATATTAACATGAATACTTATCTCATATTACAAGTATTGGGTCTCACACGATGCACATCGGTAACATTGTTGACTATGTTTTTGCACAAACTTTTCAGATAAACATTATATGTTTTATAAACATTTACTCTCAGATCAGGATTAAGTGTAGTGTTTTATTTAAATAAAATAAACACTTAAGAGTATACAATATGAAATCATGTTGACTTCAACTTATATTTCATAAGTAAATTAACATCCATACTTGTATGGGATTACAAGTACATTTACACTTAGGTCAGGATGACACTTCTCATTATTGTTTTACCACTCTGAATTATAAAAGTAACATTTTATACAATCTGATAACGGTTGACTTATACACAAAAATCCTCTTTTAAACAATACAAATAGAGTCAAAACTTGTAGAACTCACCAACAATTTTGTTGACGTATTCTCGCGTGTATTCTCAGGGAAATAGAAGCTGGATGATAAGCCTCACGAGTTGGAATAACCTTCCTTGGCTAACCTCTTCAGGTTTTTTTTTGTTTTTGTTAAATTATGCCTTGCTGAACTTGTTTTGTAAACTTGTATTTCGAAGCTTGACTCACTGAAATCCTTGTATTCAAATCTATGAAGACATTTAGTGTTCTTCAAGTCTTGTACTGTTTAATGCATGTCTTGTAACTGTGATCCAAATTTCAACGTCGCAACCCCGACGCTTCCACCGCCGGCCGGGGTGTGACACTTAAGGTGTATTTTAGGGAAATACATTAATGTACTTGGACCATGTTAAAATTTCATCTTGGCGATGTCGAAAAGTTAGGTGTATTCGACAGGAAGATTAAAAATGAACTCTAATCTCTTTACTAATACAATTCAGTTGCACAAAATAAAATAAATATACAAACATTTTATTTGTGTGAGAAGCTCCCAAACTTACAAAAGGTTGGTTTCAAGATTTTGTTCACATAAAACCAATGTTTAAGAAATTTAAATTGGTAGTTGAAGTCGGTATTGTAGTTAACTACAATCCAAAGTAGAAACTTTTGTTTTGTGGTTGAGAGCTTCTCACACATATCAAATGATTGTATATTTTTTTTTGTGCGACCAAATTATATTAGTAAAGTGATTAGAGTTCATTTTTAATCTTCTTGTCGAATACACCTAACTTGTCGACATCACCAATGTGAAATTTTAATATGGTCTAAGTACACTAATGTATTACCCTAAAATATACCTTAAGGGTCTAAGTACACTAAGGTATTTCCATTAAAACCATAAACTCACTATGCCCTATGCTTACAGTTAGAACATTAAAGGTGCACTAGCATACTTTAGATATTTTATATGCTACTATGTGCTAGCTATTTGACATATAGTAAGAGTTTTGCGTTGGTTTTAGTACATTAGGGGTAATAATTGGTGACAGTTTACCAATGAAGGCCATAATTAATTTGAGGTAACAAAAGTGGAACGAATGTTCCCAACTTATCACACACAGTGTTCAAGGGTCTACTCTCTTTCCTAGACTTTGCTAGGATTTTACGTTTCTACCGACATCCTATTATATGAATATATGACCTATCGAGCATATATGAAATTCCATAGACTCTCTTTCTATTATTACTTCTACTCTACCCTACTACTTGCCGAGGAAGAACTTATACCAATACTAACTAATTATCTGATGAATACGATTGCATACCTCTAAAATCAAACATTCTGTTGACTGAATGATCTGACACTACAACGGTTGGACTCAAACGAGAGCTGCGCAATAGCGCCAAATCAGACAACCTAAAACTATTTGATTCTGGTAGCATGCAACCTAACGTATTTTTCAAATAACTAACTAATATGAGTATAGGTTCTAAGTAGCAATAACAAGTAAATCCCTAGGCTATAAGGCATATAACTTAGCAGGCAATTCTAACCGGCAATTCCCAAAAAGATCCTTAGCCTACATACTAACATGTATTTCTAACATTTCATATATTAGTAAACATAAAAAATATGGATATTTTGGGAATCACTTTCCTTTCTGAACTTTGGCTGACTGTACGCATCGTATTCTTTTCTTTTGAATATAGTTCTTTTTCTTAAAAAGATTTGTTTAGATATTCAGATCCACGGTTTGAGTCTGGAATCACACGAGTGTTAATCTAATTCTCTCAAACTAGGGTTGTGATACCAACTTGTAACGTCCCGATTTTAAATGCAAATTTTTTATTTTTATAAAACAACATTTCATTCATTTGTGACAAATACGAATGTTTTACATTCAAAAGAATTTTATCTTATTTCAGAGTATATGCGGAAATAGGTTGCCAATGCGTGTGTATAGCCGAGCTTCGCCCTTCTTATTATATAATGGAGTACCTGAAAACATTTAATATCAACTGGGTAAGCGTTAGGTTTAGTGAGTTCCCCCAATATATCATATACCACAATACATATACATGCATACAAACAATGGTTGTATTTTAGACTTAGGACCTACATGCCATTTCATCTTCAACATGAGTCTACGTATACTTACGGCCGTCATGCCATTTTGTAACACGGGTCTATGTGTACTTACGACCTACAAGTCATTTCGTTAATACATGGGCCTATAGGCTCCCGAACTCTTTGTCGTTCCACCATCACCCCTAACTACTTTGTAATAACTTATAAGCATATCAACAATCATGCACATAGATACTACATATTTGGCTCTACAGGCACATAGAAAACTATACTATAGGCTCTACACTATTGGTTCCTACATCGTAACATACACGAATATATATTGGGATACATAATATAGTGATATGAACTCACCTGGACAGTTGTTCTGACAACTAACAACAATCTACTCACGATCCACCTTATGGTAACTGTTAGATGCATTTTATATGCATCTTTTAGCACAATTTCCTACGTATTTCATTATAAAAAGTTAACTAATTCCCGATTATTCTTATGTATTTCGTGTTTCATGATTATTTTGAAGAATGCCCATACTGCTCACGTTTGTTATGACTTTTCAGGGCCATTTGGAGCACATGGATGATTGCGCAAGTTCGGGATGCGTTTGTGGATGCTTAGGAGCTTGATTGGAGTCTAGACCAAAGAAGGATGCCGGGAAATGATCAAGAACTGCTTGGAAAGAGGAACGAAGATCAAAAGAGCCCAAAAGAAGTAACATGCGATCGCAGGTATGCCTTTGCGATCGCAGGTTGGATCGCAGGTTGCCTTCGAGGTTTTGTTGAGCCAAAAAATTCACCAGCTGAGAAAAAAGAAACTTGCGATCGCAGGTTGTGCCCATGCGATCGCATGTTGGTCAGTTTGCGTCGAAATGGCAATGTACTTCATTAAAAAATCTTGTGACACGTTTTTGGGTGATACATGCGATCGCAGGTATGCCCTTTGCGATCGCAGGTACGGCGTTTTAACGCCTCTGAGCGTATGAGAGGTATTGAACTTTACTGGGAATTACACTGTGTCTAATGCAACTTTTCTTTATTAGTCAAGAGCTTGTTTGGTTAATTTAGTAAAAAGTTAGATTTAATTCAGAGAACTTATTTTGATTAAATGAATTTTTATAATAAAGGTCATTAGAGCTTGTTAATGAACCTTAGTACCAGTTTAAACAAGTGCATAGTCAAATATTGTGTTGAAGGTTAATTATATGATTAGCGGAGTCACCGCGAAACTGGAATTGCTTTATTTTATTTGAATTTTCATCACTTAAAAATTAGTTATTCTTTTGTCATTTTCGATTTCTATTAGTTTAACTTTCATAAATAAATCCCCCCCCCCCCTTTTTATGTTTATTGCATTCATCAAGAATTAGACCACACCTTACACAAAGAGGTGTAAACATTAGAACGTGTCCCTGAGGATCCGACCTTGCTTACCTGTACTACCTGTTAGTGCAATAAAACAGTTTATTTATTATTTTTATTTGTTTAAATCGTGTACGACAGCGGTTCTAACAAATTGGCGCCGTTGCCGGGGACACGGTAAAACACTAATAGTTTTATGCCAAGATCTTCACGTACAGGTGATCTGATTTTTGATCCAGAGATTGAGAAGACTGCTAGGAAGTTAAAGAAGGAGGCAAAACTCCGAAAGCAACAAGCAGGAACCTCAACCTCCCCCCCCCCTCACATTCCAAAACACCACACCACAAGGCACTCCCTTGTGGAACGAATCTGAAACCTCATTTCAACCTTTTCCAAAAGCACCACCTAGCTCACCAGTTAACAGCCCGTTCAAAACCTACTCCTCATCATCTTCAGACAAACCCAAACTCACAGACTCTTCTGAAACTGAAACTGAAACAGAATTCACCATGAGTGACAACGGAGACGATGTTGAAAAGACTCTACAAGAATGGGCAACACAAGAGGTTACCCAGCAACCTTTGTGTATCACCTTTCCAGAGGCTCAGAACTTTGAGCTCAAATCCGGTTTAATCCATTTGGTGCCCCCATTCCGAGGCCTTGAGAATGAAGACCCTCACAATTTTCTCAAGGAATTCCATGTCGTCTGTTCTGGAATGAAGCCCCATACGGTTACTGAAGACCAGATCAAATTAAGGGCGTTCCCCTTCTCAGTTCAAGATGCAGCAAAAGAATGGCTATATGACCTCCCGTCTGGTTCAATAACAAGCTGGAACGAACTCGCCAAACTTTTTCTAGAAAAATATTTTCCTGAGGCGAAGGTGTCAAATATACGCAGAGAGATTCTAAGTATAAAGCAAGGCAAAAGAGAAGCTCTCCACACTTATTGGGAGCGATTCAAGAAGTTGTTAGTCCGATGCCCACAACATGGCATTAGTGATTATCAGCTATATCAGTGTTTCTGTGAAGGATTGATACCTATGGAGAGGCGACTAATAAATGCATCTAGTGGAGGGTCACTTTCAGACATGACACCAACAGAGATCAGGGCATTAATAGAGAAGCTGGCCAATGAATCAAAACATTCAGCAACCGAGGAAGAGTGGTACCCAGACCATCCAAGAGGAGTCAAGGAGATGGGCAATGCCCACCTGCAATCCCAGATTTCAGAATTGACCAAAGCTGTCCTTTTGTTGACAAAAGAGAAAGGTATAGAGCCAAAGGTCAAACCTTGCGGGATCTGCTGCAAAACCGGGCACCCAACTGATATGTGCCAAATACTTCAAGAAGATAATGAATCTGTGCAAGCTATGGGAGGATTTTAGCAAAGGCCATTTGATCAACATCGCAACAACCAAGCTTGGGGAGGGCCTCAAAATAACAATTTCCAGCCAAGACCTCAACAGAACTTTCAGCAAAGAAACCAATATCAAGCTCCACCCGGGTTTCAGCAATCTTTTCAGCAAAATCAGCACCAGAGCAATTTTCAGCAACCACCTGTTCAGTCACAAGCTAGTAGTTCCAGCATGTCTTTGGAAGACATAGTTAAAAGTCTTGCTACCAGTACCCAAGCTTTCCAGAATGAAACAAAGTCCAGCATCAAAAATCTGGAGCAGGTATCAAAACTCGCGAACTCCATGAGCAAACTAGAAGCACAAACCCAAAGAAAATTCCCATCTCAGACTGAGAAAAACCCGAAGCACAATGCTTGTGTTGTCACCCTCAGAAGTGGTAAAAACTACAAAGGACCAGATCAGCAAGAAGATGAGGAAGAAGAGATCGTGGTTGAGCAAGAATTTGAGGCAACTGAAGAGGTGGAGAAAAAAATGGACCTTCTGAAGCTGAAGTAAAAATTCCCCCTCCTCCTTTTCCCTAAAGACTGAAAAACACAAAAAAAGAAAAGGAAGATAAAGAGATTATGGATTTCTTCAGAAAGGTTGAGGTAAATATTCCCCTTCTTGATGCAATTAAACAACTACCCCGATATGCTAGATTTTTAAAAGAGTTGTGTACTTCAAAAAGAAAATTAAAAGGAAACGAAACAGTTAAAGTAAGCGAGAATGTTTCAGCTGTTTTACAAAAAAGGCTACCCCCAAAGTGTAAGGATCCAGGAGTATTTACTGTTCCTTGCAAGTTGGGGAACCTTTCAGTGCCAAGAGCTATGTTGGACTTAGGAGCTTCTATAAATGTTTTGCCATATTCACTCTGAAAACTATTGGTGTAGGGCCATTAAAAAGAACAGGAGTCATCATTCAGTTAGCTGATCGTTCTCTGGTGCACCCAAAAGGTGTGCTGGAAGACGTTTTGGTTCAAGTGAATGAACTCGTATTTCCAGCTGATTTCTATGTTTTGGATATGGGAGATGACGACTCACCAAATTCAGGTTCCATTCTTTTGGGGAGACCATTTTTAAAAACTGCCAGAACCAAAATAGATGTTTATGATGGTACCCTTTCATTGGAATTTGATGGTGAAGTTATCAACTTCAATATTTATGATGTCATGCGTTACCCAGATGATGTTTCAGCCCTTAATTTCATTGATGTAATTGAACTATTATCTGCAGAATATTTTGAGATTGCTAACCGTGAGTCACTAGCATTAGTGCTCCACAGAAATTTGTTTATTAATGCAGCTCAGGTTATATCAGAAAATTATGTGGTTGATAGAGAAGTTCAAGAGATGGCAGCTCATATGGACCAGCAGAAAAGGTTGAGGTATGGTACCCAAATTCTTAAATTACCAGTTTCTAACTCCAAGCTTTTTCCTTCTGTAGTGTAAGCCCCCATCTTGGAGCTGAAGACACTTCCAGAACATCTGAAATATGCATATCTTGGAGAAAAAGAAACATTACCAGTTATCATATCCAACAAGCTGTCAGAAAAAAAAAGAGTTAAAGCTGATTAGAATTTTGAAGGAGTATAAAAGTGCAATTGAGTGGACTATTGAAGACATCAAAGGACTCAGTCCATCTCTATGCATGCACAAAAGTTTGATGGAAGAAGATTATAAGCCATCGCGAGAAGCCCAACGCAGATTAAACCCACCAATGATGGAGGTGGTTAAAAAAGAAATTATGAAGTTACTGGATGCTGGGATGATATACCCAATTTCTGACAGCAAGTGGGTCAGCCCAGTTCAAGTTGTTCCTAAGAAGGCTGGAGTGACGGTGGTAGAGAACAAGGAAGGAGAGCTGGTTCCAACTCGGGTTCAGAACGGATGGCGCGTTTGTATTGACTACAGAAAATTAAACGCAGCCACCCGGAAAGATCATTTTCCTCTCCCATTCATAGATCAGATGCTAGAGAGGCTTGCTGGAAAATCCCACTACTGCTGCTTGGATGGATTTTCAGGTTTCCATCAGATTCCAGTTGCTCCAGAAGACCAGGAGAAAACGACTTTCACCTGCCCTTTCGGGACATTCGCGTATAGCCGTATGCCATTCGGCCTCTGCAACGCACCTGCTACCTTTCAAAGGTGTATGGTTAGTATATTTTCTGAGTATGTCGAAAATACCATAGAAGTCTTCATGGATGATTTTACCGTCTATGGAGACTCCTTTGATATTTGTTTAAAAAACCTTACAAAAATTTTACAAAGATGTATAAAAACAGACCTGGTCTTAAATTTTGAAAAATGTCACTTTATGGTTGACCAAGGTCTGATTCTTGGACATATTGTTTCAAAAAGAGGTTTAGAAGTCGATAAAGCAAAAATAGATGTTATAAAGAGCTTACCCTACCCGAAGAATGTTCGGGAAATGCGTTCCTTTCTTGGTCATGCAGGGTTTTATAGGAGGTTTATAAAGGATTTTTCAAAACTATCATTTCCCATGTGCCAGTTATTGCAGAAGGACGCTGAATTTGACTTCAATGAAGATTGCAAGAAGGCTTTTGATGTGCTGAAAAATCTTCTTACTTCTGCCCCTATCATTCAGCCCCTAGATTGAAGTTTACCATTCGAGATAATGTGTGACGCCAGTAACACTGCTGTTGGAGCTGTTCTAGGACAAAGAAAAGACCGGGTCCCCCACGTTATATATTATGCATCAAAGACTTTGGACAGCGCCCAAGCAAATTACTCCACCACTGAAAAAGAGTTGCTGTCAATTGTTTTTGCATTGGAAAAATTCAGACAGTATTTGTTGGGCACAAAAGTCATAATCTTTTCGGATCACGCAGCCATTCGGTACCTTCTTGCCAAAAAGGACTCAAAGCCAAGGTTGATTAGATGGATTTTGCTGCTACAGGAATTTGATATAGAGATTAGGGACAAAAGTGGGAGAGAAAATTTGGTAGCTGATCATTTGAGCCGACTCACCCCACCTGAAGACCCGACACCGATCCGCGAAACATTTCCTGACGAGCACCTATTCGCTGTTCAGAACCCTCCTTGGTTTGTTGATATTGTGAACTACTTGGTCTCCAGAGAACTCCCTTCAGATCTCACCCGAGCCCAGAAAGATAAAATAAAGAAGGAGGCGAAAATATATGTTTGGGACGAGCCGTATCTATGGAAACACTGTGTTGATTAGGTGATTAGAAGATGTGTACCTCAAGATGAAGTCAAGTCAATCCTGAATTTCTGCCATTCAGAAGCTTGTGGAGGGCATTATGGTCCACAACGAACCGCACGCAAGGTCTTGGACAGCGGTCTTTATTGGCCTCATATTTTTCGTGACTCTTTTCTATTTTGCAAAACCTGTGAAAGATGTCAAATGACTGGGTATTTGACATCTCGTAATCAGATGTCACTTACTCCAATCTTAATATGTGAAATCTTTGACGTTTGGGGTATAGATTTCATGGGTCCGTTTCCGCCTTCTTTCGGGTTTGTGTACGTCTTACTTGCTGTGGATTACGTGTCCAAATGGGTCGAGGCAAAAGCTACACGAACCGATGATGCCAATGTTGTGGTTGATTTTGTCAAGACAAATATATTTGCTAGGTTTGGGACACCAAAAGTCATTATTAGTGATTGGGGTACGCATTTCTGCAACCGCACCCTTGAAGTAGTCCTCAAGAAATATGGTGTCACACATCAGGTATCCACAACATATCACCCGCAAACCAATGGGCAGGCTGAAGCTTCAAACAGACAGATTAAGGGCATTATAGAGAAAACCATCAATCCGGTCAAGAAAGATTGGAATATTCGATTGGATGATGCGTTATGGGCTCACCGGACAACATACAAGACTTCTATCAGTATGTCACCATATCGAATAGTTTTTGGCATACCTTGTCGATTGCCGGTTGAATTGGAGCATCGAGCATATTGGGCTGTCAAAAATCTGAATATGAGCATGGATGAAGCTGGCAAGAAAAGAAGATTGGATATCCAAGAGTTAGAAGAAATCTGGAACGATGCGTACGAGAACGAAGCAATCTATAAGAAGACAAAAGCTTTTCACGACAAGATGATCTCGCGAAAGGTATTCACTACCGGTCAAAAGGTACTCTTATATCACTCTCGTTTCAAACTTATTTCTGGTAAATTGAGGTATCGTTGGGTGGGACCTTTTGTTGTTACTAACGTGTTTGATCATGGTGCTATAGAAATTAAGAGTGAACAAACAGGAAAGATTTTTAAGGTAAATGGTCACCGTCTCAAACCATTTTACGAAGGGTTTCAAGTTACAAATGAAGAAGTGGAGGTAGTCAAGGTCCCGACTTACCGCAATTGAGGAAACCAAGTAACAACGTCGAGCCAACGACAGAAAAAAACGGGCAGCTTACCGGGAGGCAACCCGTGCGTTTGTTTTGATTTCGTTTTTGCAACTTCTTTTTAATTTTTGTGTGTTTTTAGCTACTTAGGTCGTCCCTTTTTAACTGAATCGTGTTTTTAAAATAAGACGTAGTAGAGAGAATTTGAAAAAAAGTTGAAAAATGAAGTTTTGGTGGAACCTGCGATCGCAAGCCCAGTCTTTGCGATCGCAGGTTATACATTTTGGGGTTATGAAAATAGCAAACCTGCGATCGCAGGTCCCCCCTTGCAATCGCATGTATCAGTTTTTAGAGTCTGGAACATTTTTGAACAATTTTAAAATAAGTAGGAGTATAATTCAGCAAACCTGCGATCGCAGGTTTCCCCCTTGCGATCGCATGTATCTCATTTTGTTCCTGGATCACTTTCGAACAATAAAAAAATCGATTAAATACCATTTGTCAAAACCTGCGATCGCAGGTTACTCCCTTGCGATCACATGTATCCGTTTCTTATCATATAGCCGTTACTTGTCTCGAGAAAAGTGCCAACGGTCAAATTTTAAGAACCTGCGATCGCAGGTTCCCCCCTTGCGGTCGCAGGTTTGGTTTTTGCTATAAATATCGATCGCATCCTCATTTGTAACCACTACACTCCGAAAATTCTCTCTAAAATCCATTACATTTTCGAGTTCTTTCACCAACAAACACCCAAATCGTTCATTTTTCTTCCAAATCAAGCAAATAAGGTATCAATCTCTTCTATTTTACTCCTACAACATCTCTACGGTAACGAAATCATGTTTTCACGGTTGAAATTCTCAAAAAATCTCATTTTGTTCATTTGAAATTTGAATTTTTTGTGAGTTTATTTTTCAGATCTACGTTCCGTTAGTCATCCGCAGGCCACGAAAAGTAGAAACGATTGCTCACGACGCAATTCAGAAGAGATTCATCCGAACGTAATTTCAAAAATCAAAATTTTTTTCGGCACGAAAAATATACTGCTGCTCAGCGCACAGTCAGGTATTTTCGTTCTGAAACTGAATTTCTGTTTTTGTTATATATTTGTGCGGTCGTTTGGGAGTAGTTAGAAATACTTATTTTTGCTTTTTTTTTATTATTATTTTTACCTGGAAATTGTGCATACCTTGTCCCAATTTACCTTGCAAAATGCCCCTAGACCCTCCCGTTCACGCAGACAGGTTGACACCTCAGACCCGTCATACACTGTCCAGGTGGACAATGTCACTGTGGATTTAGGTTCACAAGCCGCACTCGACTGTTACCAGCGACTTCTCGTCCGCGAGATTTTGCCACAGGTCTGGGCCCCTAGCCGCACATTAATGCAGGAACTCCATATTTATGATGATGTTCGCGCTCTTTTTGCCAATATTGGCTGGGAGCTCCTATTATCTGCAAATTTTGGCACTTGTCCCCTACTTACCCGAGAGTTTTTAGCCACACTTAGTGAGATAAATCATGAGGGAAACATAGCTTTTCGTATTTTTAGCACCCCTCACACTATTCACGTCGACCAGTTATGTACTTTCTTCCATACCCCTATCACCAGTTTATCCCAGCCCACCCCCGCTTTTGACGTACACGAGTTTTGGTACTCCATTACCGGTTTGGAGTCTTATGATTCAGCCTCATCCGTACAGACTAGCATCATGCACCTTGTTCTCAAACTTGCATTGAAAATTATATGCAATATCATTTATGCACAGATTGAGACCACGAAATCCGTCAAAGTCGAGCTTTTTCTTTTGTGGTGCATGATCACCGGGTCATACCGTCCACATTTTGGTGATATTATAATTAGACGGTGATGGGTTTTGGATAAAACAAATAAACTAGAAAAACAATTCCTAAGTTCACATGCAACCTACTTGGGATCTATGTTTTAACTATTGAACATATAACTTTGAATTGCAAACAAGAACCCTAGAGGAGAGAGGCTAATTTCGAAATTAACAAACTAGGGTTTTAGAATTGCATACCTTTCAATTGTTATAGCAAACAATTGTTAATCCTCTTGAACTTGATCTTCTTGGAAGCCTAGCACCACAAATGTAATGCCTCTAATGGAATCACACCCAAGAACTAGCAAGAAGGAAACTTGAAGGGGAGAGAGAGAGAGAGTATGCAAAATCGGCCCTAGGGTTTCACCAAAGAAGGAGTGACCAATTTTGAGAGCTGGGAGGCTCCTTATATAGCTGAGGGATCTAGGGTTTAGGGAAAACCCTAATGCTCCTTTGCTTAGGGCCTAAGCAAACCCAAGGGCCTTATCCAAAGCCCCCTTGGACGAAATCCTTAGGGTTTCCCCTATAGATTTCGTCCACCTCCTTCCAAGGAGGTTCTGGAGCCTTCCACTCAACTATTAGATAATTGCAAACTAGTCCCTGCACTTTATAATTAATACTTTTAACCCCAAAATTAATTCTGATTAATTTCTGGCTAAATATTAATTAAACATAATGATTTCTAATTAATATATTAATCTTTTAACATATTAATAAATCATTTATATTAATTTATTAATCTTATAAATTAATATCTCTCATTTCATAATTTTCTTGTCCAGTTGCTAGGTTGAGGGCAACCCAAAAGGACTGCTGCTATCAATTCAAGTACATACCAATTATAGTAATGGGCTTAGACACCTAATCCAACAGACGGTTCCATAGAGTTATAGCTCTTCGCACTGGCGGTGCAATTCGCTGTGGTGGTTTGATTTCTGTTATTTCCCGCTCCTTCGAGCCGCAATCTCCTCCGGAGTACACCTTCTTTACAGGTGATTCTTTTCGTCTGACCCTGCAGAACTTTCGGGCTATGCAAATGCTTCATACTTCCCCAGATGGGTGTGTTTGGATGCGGGGTCGCTCCACGTATTTCAAGGTCACTGGACCTGATGTCATCGCTCTCGCTGACCCGATTAGCGAGACTGTGTGTGTGCTTCCTTCGAACATCTCACCACCTCCTCGCCCACATAGGGCACAACACACTCAGCGCTCACAGTCTGATCGACCATCTTCATCCACTCAGCACCCAGACTACGCAGACGCCACACCTATATCCTTTAGCCAGCCTGATCCTATGCAGACTAATTTTCAGGATCAGCCCCCACCCACCCACCCATCTCACCCTCACCCCAACTCTCCCTTCACTTACCAGCATTATCTTGACCTCCGTGGGGATATTGCTTCCCTTCAGCAGACGATGACTGGTCTTCGCCTCGACTATCAGCAATATAGCACTCAGGTTACCGACTATCGTGACGAGCTCTTAGGTCTGCGCGACGATTTCTGCGACGAGTTCTTCCGTCGCTATGCTCCCCCGTCCGAGTAGTCGTCTTCTACTCCTCCCTAAGCATTGAGGACAATGCTTAATTTTAAGCTTGGGGAGGGGATTTCCTATCTTTTTGTAAAAAGTTTTTATTTTGTTATTTAAAAAAAAACAATTTTTTTTTAAAAAAATCCAAAAAATTAGAAAAGTTTAAAAAATCCAAAAATATTTTTCATTTATGTTTCTTTAATTTGTCATTTTATTTCTTCCTAGTTTTTCTAAAATATTTTCATTTTGTTGCATTCTGCATTTTCAAAAAAAAAAAAAAAAAAAAAAAAAAAAAAACGAGATGATGACACTCTTTACATACGATAGCATCATGAAGTGGGATATTGAGAATTGAAAATGAAAAAATCCGAAGCGACTTGATTGTTATTGGAAGTGTATAATTAGCTGTCATAACCAGGGGTCCCAAGACACCGTGATTCGAGACCCCGGCCTTAGATAATAAAAAAATAGCGTACTGAAACGTTTTTTGGGCGGTAATAACAGCTCTAGGATGATTTGCTTATTAATGTTTAAAAAGAATCTTTATTGGCAACTCTGAACCCACAGAACAAGGCCCTATTTGTTGACACGCGTTACCCTCGCGGCAACAGAGAGCTTAAGTATCAGATCCACACAGTCAAAATGAAGAAAGGGTACAACGTTATATCTTGTACCCAAATCAAAGAATTTCAAGCGCTCAATTGAAGAAATTTCAAGAAATTCCAAAAAAAAAAGAGAAGAGATTGAAGAAATCAAGCTCAAAACGAAGTATAAATCAAAGTTCAATCAAGTTAGAAGTCGTTCCAAAGTTACATCTGGCGAATAAAGAACTGTGTGATATGATACTTGTGGCTCTCGAAAAAGTGAAAGCATAGAGCTCGGGCTCCTATGGGGGTTGGCCCTTGCTGCTTCGGCGAAAGCTGATTTGGTCGTGCGGGTTCTTAAGGATGCGTCGATTCTGATTCTTGGCCATCTAGTCTTAAGGACATGAGATCCGGACTATGTTATTTTCGCTCATAAAGCTAATTAAGGTGCAAAGTTTAAATAAAACTAGAGTTGGATTATTGTGTTACACCGTTTTGTGGTCTTCCTTACTTTGGGAGTCTATTATACATGAAAGGTAGCAGGATGGTTGCTTTGGTGTTAGTGATTGGAGCCCATTATCGATGTAAAGTCTGATCGTAAAAGAAAAAAAATATAAAATATAAAAGTAAAAAAAAAAAGAGAAGCATGTTTCATTTTAGTTGTTCGTTTTTCATTTGCCTATTATTTTAGTTCATTGTTCATTTTCTATATCTTTGCATGCATATTTTGTGTTTAGCTTTGGTAATTCTCATTATTTAGGTTTTCGTCTTCAAGTTGACGTGTGTCTAGGTTATTCCTTTGTTTCCCTTAGTCTCAATTCCGTTTCCAAAGTTACCGTTTCCTTACTCGAGGGCAAGTAAGGTCTAAGCTTGGGGAGGTTTGTTAGATGCATTTTATATGCATCTTTTAGCACAATTTCCTACGTATTTCATTATAAAAAGTTAACTAATTCCCGATTATTCTTATGTATTTCGTGTTTCATGATTATTTTGAAGAATGCCCGTACTGCTCACGTTTGTTATGACTTTTCAGGGCCATTTGGAGCACATGGATGGTTGCGCAAGTTCGGGATGCGTTTGTGGATGCTTAGGAGCTTGATTGGAGTCTAGACCAAAGAAGGATGCCGGGAAATGATCAAGAACTGCTTGGAAAGAGGAACGACGATCAAAAGAGCCCAAAAGAAGTAACATGCGATCGCAGGTTGTGCCCTTGCGATCGCAGGTATGCCTTTGCGATCGCAGGTTGCCTTCGAGGTTTTGTTGAGCCAAAAAATTCACCAACTGAGAAAAAAAGACACTTGCGATCGCAGGTTGTGCCCTTGCGATCGTAGGTTGGTCAGTTTGCGTCGAAATGGCAACGTACTTCATTAAAAAATCTCGTGACACGTTTTTGGGTGATACATGCGATCGCAGGTATGCCCTTTGCGATCGCAGGTACGGCGTTTTGACAGCTAGACGTATAAATACAGCCTGATACTCTTCCAGTAACCCTAATTGGCGATTCCTGGCGATTCAGAGGCGATTTTCAGAGATTTTCAAGTGAAGAACACAGATCTAAAGGAGACGATTCGATCTCTATTCGTAGTTTAGTAAGATTTATTGTTTAGATTCTATTTCCACTATTTGTAATCCGTTTTTAGCCATGTCAGCCTAAAAACTCAGATTTCAGTTTCGCAAGACGTAACCTTTTCGTATGATTAATCATTAGGCACTATGTTTGACTATGATTACTGTTTAGTTTGATCAATTCCGTGTTAAATTGAATGTTTGATTTTGATTTCAGTTTCTGTTGGCCACTTAAATTGTTTGTGAATCATTCTAGTCATCTAATTGTTTAGATCCGTAATTGTCTAGATTAATTAGTAAAAAGTGACAAGTATTAGATTAATTATGAGTTTAGGGTTAACTCTAATATGAAATGATCAAACAAGTTTTAACGCCTCTGAGCTTATGAGAGGTATTGAACTTTACTGGGAATTACACGGTGTCTAATGCAACTTTTCTTTATTAGTCAAGAGCTTGTTTGGTTAATTTAGTAAAAAGTTAGATTTAATTCAGAGAACTTATTTTGATTAAATGAATTTTTATAATAAAGGTCATTAGAGCTTGTTAATGAACCTTAGTACCAGTTTAAACAAGTGCATAGTCAAATATTGTGTTGAAGGTTAATTATATGATTAGGGGAGTCACCGCGAAACTGGAATTGCTTTCTTTTATTTGAATTTTCATCACTTTAAATTTAGTTATTCTTTTGTCATTTCTATTAGTTTAACTTTCAGAAATAAACCCCCCTTTTTTTATGTTTATTGCATTCATCAAGAATTAGACCACACCTTACGCAAAGAGGTGTAAACATTAGAACGTGTCCCTGAGGATCCGACCCTGCTTACCTGTACTACCTGTTAGTGCAATAAAGCAGTTTATTTATTATTGTTATTTGTTTAAATCGTGTATGACAGCGGTTCTAACAGTAACCTACCCGAAGAGTATTAACCTATAATACTACCTTTTATTAGATACTAGGGAAATCTGGCAATGTGGGTTAGAGCTATCACTAATCACAATGAATACTGATAGTTCTATCAAATAAGGATCAGCCAAGCTGGACAGTTGGGAGGCAGGACCATTTCAGTGTATAGTCTTTCTGAAATCCAACAACCAAGCCAATATGACCATTCTAGTCACCTCTCCGGTAAGTAGATTCAATCAATGTAACAACTTGGAATTACTGGGAAATCTTAATTATAGGTTCCTAGTAACGACTTATAACTGTAACTATAATTTACATGGAGGCAGAGTAAGTGTAGCTCACTTATAGAGTACTATTGATGAGAACTGGGATCAAAGCGTACATAACACTAACTCGGGAACTCCTACTCGAAGATTACAATTAGCTGAGCACTCAGGGGTGTCATAGGGCTTCTTTGCAGGCCAAAAACTCAAGGAAAAAGGGGCTACATGAGGGAGAATTAAGAGAGAGATAGAGAGAGAGAGAGAGAGAGACTATAAGGGATGGATGTGAGGAGTTTATACGACATAAACTATTAATAGGCGATTTTGCCATGTACGCCATGTGCATCTAGGGTGTGCATCGTGCGATTCT
Organism: Lactuca virosa; assembly: GCF_052849685.1. NCBI lineage: Eukaryota > Viridiplantae > Streptophyta > Magnoliopsida > Asterales > Asteraceae > Lactuca > Lactuca virosa. The sequence continues at coordinate 451,303,158 of NC_136430.1, forward strand.
GCGACGTCGCTCCCCCTAGCTCATGCCACGTGTCACGATATTGGTAGTCCACATATGCCTCTTCTAGAAGGTGCCATGTGTCACCTTCCTATGGTGCCATGTGTCACAACTTTGTAGAGCCACGTCACCATATCTCAGAAATAAGGGGCTGCTCCGACATGGCCATGTGGCGTTCTCTCGTAGTGCCACATCATTGTGCACGTCGCGCACTTTGCGTGCGTGATTTTCCATATTTTCAAAATGGCATAACTTCTTCATACGAGCTCCATTTTCGGCGTTCTTTATATTTCTGCAAAGCACTCGACGAGATCTACAACTTTCCTTTAGGTCCTAACAGCTAATTCTCAATCTATCAAAAGTTTATATATTTGATAGGCTTAGATTGTTTAGAGATCGATGCAGAAGGCATAACTCCTGCATACAGACTCCGTTCTCGATGTTCTTTATATCGACAAACTCCTATTGACGAGATCTTCAACTCTCATTTAGATTATTTTTCTTAATAATCTACCGTTCTAAAATTCGATTTTTGTGTCGAGCACACTTATACCCGATTGCATAGAAACTTCGAAAAATCATATATATTCCATATGGAGTCGGATTTGGGCGTTTTTTATATGCACACTCTCGGTTTAACGACTATTATGACTTTCGCTTAGATCTATTACAACTAAAAAATGATTTATCAAAAATTCACTTTTTACAATACGCAGAGCCACGTTGGTTTAATCGCGAAACTTTGAAGAAGAATAACTTCTTCATACTAAGTCAGATTTAGGCGTTTTATATATCTATGGAAATCGTATTGACGTTTTGTACATATATGTGGTGATTATTTTGACTCTAGAGTAATACATTTTTATTTTTTTTATTTTTTTATAATCAATGGTTTATATTGAATCCTACGAAACGGTAAAAATGGGGTGTTACAGTAGATATACCCATATCTGCTTTAATCATTAGTAAATATCACGTAGTAGCGACTAGCATCCCTTATGGCAGATCTGAAGGGCCCACACACATTTGTATGGATAAGGTCCAACAATTCTTCACCTCTTTCACATGTTCCAATGAAAAGTGATTTTGTCATCTTTCCCAATAGACAAGATTCACATTCATCTTCTGACCTTAAGTCAAATGATTCCAACTCTCCATCTTTTTGGAGTTGGGCGATGTGTTTCTTATTTATGTGCCCAAGAAGACAATGTCACAAGCACGCTTTGTCAACACCATTAGACAAATCAATATGGAAAACATTATTGCCTACGTTATCAACACACATCACAGTTTCATACAAACCATTACAAGGAAAAGATTTGAATATAAAAATGACATTATTATAAACCAAAATCGAATCATTGTATAATCAAATGAATATCGATATCCTTGTCTAAATAAAGTGTGAAATGAAATAATGTTTCTTGTCATGTCTGACGAATAACAACAGTTAACTAAATCAACTTTAACACCCCATTGATCACAAGTCCATAAGTACCAATCTTGGTAATAGTTGAAGTACACCTATTCCCCATGAATAGGTTCAATCTTCCATGCTCCACTTCCCTATTTTCTCTTAGCCCCTGCACATCAATACAAATGTGGAAACCACATCCTGTATCAAGGACCCAAGAATAAGAAAGTTGTGTGTTATTGATTTGGATAGTGTATACACCTGATGAAGAATTGGATGGCTTGACCTTACCTTATTTCAGATCTGGCACGTATTTCAGGCAGCTTCTTCTCTAATGCCCTTTCTCACCACAGTGAAAGAAAGTGGCCTCCTTCGGATCACTGACAGTTGGAACGTCAAAGTTGGCTTTTACCATTTGACCTACTGTTAGACGCTCCAGCATGGACTTTTTCCCTTTCCAATTGGGTGGGGCATTTTCCGTCCTCTTCTTTCCTCTTCTATGCTTGATGGTCAGGACAAGAGCACTTGTCGCAAAAGGGACATGAGCCTTCTTCATTCCCGAGTTGACATTTTGCAACAAGTTATGGAGTTGGGTCAATGTGGTATCTGTATTGTTTAAATGATATGTCAAAATGAACTAATCATAACTAGCAGGTAGGGAGTTAAGGACCATATCAATGTGCAACTCCTTATCAAAAGTCACATTGAGTTTCTCCAACCTCTCCACATATATCTGCATCTTTTGCACATGAGCACATACAACTTCTACTTCCTTTATCTTACACGCCATTGGGGACTTCACGACCTCATAACGTTCTTGTCTTTCCTTCTTGTGAAACTTTTCAACAAGATATACGCCCATTTCATATGGCCAGTAGTTCTCATATAACTTTGTTGCTCTGGTGCCATAGTTGCAATAAAGATGCAAGCGACCTTAGTGGCTTCGTCAAGATGTTTGTTATGAGAAGCTAGTTGTTCAGGAGTGGCAGTCGACTCAACAATCTCAGGAACAGGGTGCTCGAGAACATACTCTTTATTCTCGTAGCGAGGAGTCATCTTCAAGTTGCGCATCCAGTCCATGTAGTTTAGAACAGTGAGCTTTTCCTTTGATAGAATCGAAAAGAGAGTGAAGTTTGAGTTTTGAGTATCAGGAGCATCAACATTTCCAGACTAAAAGATCTAATATTCTCAAGAATCATATTAAAATGATATTTCTAATTAACATATGATACTAATGGGATCACACTAACAACAACTTCATAAAATTGATTATTTATTAGAAATTGATTTTAATAAATATTCAGTAAACTCTTATAATTAAATTGAAAATTATTTGTTTCATGTAAATCATAATTCTAATTAGCAAGTAACATATTATTTTATATGGTATGAATTAATAAGTCATGCACAACCTTTTGGAGTAGTTGAATCCTTTTGTCTTTTACCAAAAGACAAAGTTTATATTTTATAAATTTTGAGTTTATAAAACTTAAACAATGCTTCCTTTACAAATCATTCATTCTAGTTTATTTCATCATATAATAATAAAATAAATTATCCTCTATCTACAAATGTCATTCTAACCAATTTCTAGTCATGAGGGTAACCCAAAAAGGACTTTGCTTTTAATTACAAGTACATACCAATTCAGTTATGAGCTAAGACACATTAATTCAACATTATATTCACGATCATTTTCACATTGGAAAGATTTAATTCTACAACCAAATTGATTTTTAACATACGCATAAAACTATCTAATTTTTTTAGAAAACATCATATTTATGTTGGAGAGAATCAACCCAGAAGAAATATAAAAGATATGATCAAGAAAAAGAACATAATATTTAAATTTACTATGACTAGATCTAAGAGATGTCTGAACATCAAGATGAACAACATCAAAAATAAATAAAACAATTGGATCATGCATAGGAAAAGGAGGTCTAGTTATTTTGTCTAGTTTACAAGCTTGACAAATAATATGAGACTTATCATTATTTTATGAAATTAAATAACAAGACTGCAATGACTGATGGGGTTGATCAACACTGTAATCGAGTTGTTGATGCAAAAATGATGAACTATGGACATGAGGCCTTGGGAAGTCAAGGATGTTATTTGATAGAGGTGATTCGAGCTATCACATTGTAGAATAAATTTTCAAGTTTGGTAATCCTTTATAGAAAAAGCAAACTCATCAAATTTAATAGAGCATTTGTTTGTGTGTGTGAACTAACAAACAAAAATAAGGTTTTTAATTATGTTTTGGGATAATTAGGACAATGTGAAGGTGTAAGGGACGATATGCTTTTGGAATTTAGTAGTGTCTTGATATTATGGAAAATATTGGAGACCTATTACCAACTAAGACCGAATAAAAAATGATTTTATGATAAATGTAAAAGGATATCAGATTCCAAACTAAGGATCATTTTGAGAATGGACTAAGAGATAGTGTTATAGATCCACATATTGACAATAGAGTTAATCTTTGTCCATTTAATATCTATAGGTTTTGAATTTTAAGAATTAGTTTTGCCATCAATGTGGTCCATCATACCAAAACCATTGAAGTGAATCTGGAAAAGCTCTCGCCAAACATCATAGTTGAGTTTGTCGAGATCAATTAAGAACAAGGTGAAAGAAAGCCTTTATGTTAGTGTGATGCCATAAAGTTTGTAAATAGGAGGAGGAGGATTGGGAGAAGAAGGGTTGGAGGAGTCGACTGCCTTGAATACTGAGGAGGAAATCAATGGTGAGGTTGAGGTAGGACTTAGTTGAATCAAAAAAAGGGAGCTAAGGTTTTTGTGATAGACTTTGAAACCATATTGGATAATTAGTCCTATAAATTGATATATTCTATTGATGAACAATATATATAGTATATAGATGACTATGAGACTAAATATAATAAGACCAAAGTTCCCTAACATATACATTAAATTAGGGGCGAGGCTAGTGTAAGCCAAGGTTGGTCACTTGCCATACCTAAATTTAATTTTTTACAACAAGTTATATACAAAAAACATTGAAGGCATGTCTTAAATAATTTGAAAGACCTACCTTAATGTGTTTGAAAAAAAAGGAAGGAAAAAGAGGTATAATTTATAGATGATATAAGGCATATCATATTTTGTGGCACGACGAAGTCCCACATCGACTCCAAGAAGAAAATGGACGTGGTTGGGGGTCCATTATAAATTTGTGCTTCCTTTGTACACTTCCATGTCATAAGTTTGATGGGGTCTGGTTTAGGTTTAGACCGACATAATCTGAGTATAAGTTAGTTTTAGTAAAAGAAAATTTAAGAAATTGCCAACTTGAGATTAGTTCTTTCACCACCAATTTTTATACATGTTGAACCAATTATTTTTCCAATTGAATCCAGTTTTCTCTTGAACCGTCTCAGTTGAACTCGATTAAAGAGTCAAGTTTCTATTCTAGACTCACCACTGCATACAATATAATATAAGGAAATTAAGTAATCTAACCAATTTTGTGTGTGTTTTTTTAAATAACCACTATAAAATCATTTTTGCAAAGTAACTATTGTCTCCAGAATGGGCCATTCCGGAGACCATTTCGGACTGTGTACCTCCCATTAATGACATTCTGGAATGCCTAATTCGGACTACTCTGACATGTTTTAGAGCTGAATTTACAAAACCTGGTTCCGGATTATATTTCGACACATTCAAGAGAACAAACTACAAACCTATTCCAACACATCCCGACCCCTTCCACATATTTTGGTGAAAAGAACCAAAGAAGATATGGAACACGATCTTCATGATTTGGTCATTTTACGGGTGAGTCCTTCACTCCTACAATTTTAATAGTTTGATTATAAGATTATTGTTGTAATAAATTTAGTCTAGAACATGAAGAACATGTCCAAAATGCCCCGAACGCGTTCCAGACCTGTTGTAGATGTTTAATTTAGATTTAGGACCAACCCAAAAGTAGTTTACTTATTTTCTTAGGGTAATATACATTGGAATTTGGTATTCTGAAAAAAAAAAACAATTCTTGAACATGTCCGGAATGTCCAAATGCGAAGAGCTACTCCGAAACACGAAGAACATGTCTGAAATATGAAGAACAACTCTGGAATGTTCATCTTATTTCGTTCAATATTTTTAAAGCATCAATTACATTATCTTCTAAACCCAAAATTGTTGCGGATATTCTTACGACACTCAGGGAGAGACCTCCATGCAAGGCTATGTTCCGAAATACATGTTTTGGTAGGTAGTTAGATATTCATGCGGGGGTTGAAGGAGATCCTTTACTTCTACATTACGTGTTTTGCCACGAAGTTTTAACGGACACTCAAAGCGAAGTAGAGGAAATGTTTATTGAGATCGGAGGGTACGAGCTGACTTTCGGGAAGAAAGAATTTTGTCTTATCACTGGCTTCCAGTTTGGTGAATCTTTTCTTGCCTCGTATTTAGATCTTGCTTTCTGATCCTGTGTATTTCCTATGGTTAAGAAGAATGAAACCGCAAAATTAAAAGATGTCATTTATGTGTTTGAAAATTCACTTCATGACTTATCAGATGAGGATGCAGTCAGTGTATGTCTTATATATTTGTTAGAGAATGGTTTCAATGGATGGTTGCCTTGTCATCCTGTGTCAGAGAAGTATTTCATTTTGTTATCCAACCTTGATGAATTCAACAAGTATCGTGTCGTTAATTTACAATTATCATTACCAATATTTTTTACAATTTTAATTATGAATTTTTTATGTCGTAGATATCCATGGGGGAAGATAAATTGGGATCAATTATACTCTCAGCTATGCATTGTATTCCATAAGGTTGAGAAGCATATATATCCCGTGATACAAAAAGATACACGACCTCAAAAAATACAACACACCCTAAGCGATTTTTTATATGCTTTTAAGGTAAAATAAATGATTAACAATTAAACATTTTATATTTGTTAATATTCTAATACATGATTCTTTAATATATGGATTCTTGAGAGTTTTCCTATGAGCAGTTTGTTTGGTACCCGACAACCGAATGTGATCCCTCGGGTTGTTGGATGGTCGAAATTGAAGAAGATGAATGTGAATCAATGAAAGAAGTTTCTAATTGTTGACGACGTATGATTACTTATATAATTTATAATTTTCACCTATATGTATAATGCATCCTTGTTTATAATTTTACAATATTGTTAGCAGCATAATAGACTTATAGAGAAGTAGGAGCCGACAACATATGAGAGTCGTGCTAAATGGTGCACTTTTAGCTCTGCATGGATTGAGCGCCCTGCTTTAGCTGCCATAGATGTTCACATCGCACCTTCTCTAAAACCATCACATCAACACTCGCCTACATATAAGCCTTGACAAAAGAAGGTACAACCAGATGCTGCCAAAGTTTCATATGCATCTGACCCACCACCACCACTACCCACTGTACCATCAACTGATAAGGACCAAACTATTATTGAGTGTCAAAACAAGGTTCGTGAATGTCACGAGCAATTGAGGGCACATGAGATGGATTTTTTACAACTTGAAGTTACGGTAGTCATGCTTCTAAGACTTAATAATAAGGTTGTCGGAGATGATGTTGGTACCTCACAGTGGGTGGAGGTACATTGTTAATTATTTCACCCCTATACATTTTTATTTAAATTTATGGTATACCCATTATTGCATCATTTATAATTAGATATTATGGAACCAGGGATAACTACAGTAAAGTCCCTATATTTTTGCAAAAGTTTTAATAAAGTCCTAATTTTTTTTTTGAATGAAATAGCCCAATAAACCGGACAATTTAGCCCTTATCATCCGGTGACCCTCATTTAGCCAGTTACAAAAGTCTACATGGCATCTTAATGGTGATTGTATCGCTGACCTCATTAATTTAGGGTTTTTTTTAAGAAAACCCCTTTTCTCGTCTCCTTTATTCCCAACAAATCGATCGATCGATTCTGCTCGTGTCCTTTGGCGATGGATGAAGTATTTGAGCCTGACACAATCGACGTTCAAGTTGATGATTTTGTAAAAACCAAATCAGTTTCAAGATGCAAAGATGAATTCCTTAATGTTCTTTGTGAAGACAGTGATGACGAACCAGTAGAAGGTGAAGGAGAGAATGCTCGAGTGGAAGTACATGATGAGAAAAACGCTAAAGAATCTAGTGATGAAGATGAAATCGTATACTCCATCCATAATCCGAAGGTCAAATGGAGTGTGATGAAACCAATTATTGGAGAAAGGTATGAATGTAGACATGAACTGAAATTATTCTTAACAAATTATTCCATCTATAAGGGTTATAAAATTTGTTTCAAGAAGTGTGATAGTGTTAGACTAGTGGCTGTGTGTGCTAGTGATCCAGAAAAATGCCCTTTTATGGTTCGTGCTTCATGGATGAGTACTGAAAATTCATTCCAGGTGAAAAAGATGAATGATAGGCATACATGTGTTAGGAATTTTAGTAGTTCAAGGCTTATGAATCCAACTTGGTTAGCAAAGCAGTTTGTGAAAGAACTAGTAAGGAAACCAAAGTTAAAATGCAAGGAAATGCAGGCAATAATTCAAAGTAAATTTCATTGCAAGGTGTCATGGTCAAAATGTTATAGATCAAGGTGTAGGGCACTGTCCTTAATTGATGGCAATTTGAGTGACCATTATGCAAGAGTGTGGGATTATAGACATGAACTGATGAGGTCCAATCCATGTAGCACAATTAGGATTTCTGTTAATATTAACCCTGTTCAGACTACAACTTTTCATAGAATATATGTGTGCTTTAAAGCAATCAAAGATGGGTGGAAGATAGGATGCTGTAGGGTTATAGGGTTGGATGGGTGTTTTTTGAAGGGATAATGCAAGGGTGAGCTACTAACTGCAATAGGTAGAGATGCAAATAATCAAATTTACCCTATAGCATGGCCTGTTGTGGAGGTTGAAAACAAGGTTAATTGGAAATGGTTCTTGGAACTAGTTAGTGAAGATCTTTCATTGGATGCTGGCAGAGGATTATGTGTCATTAGTGATCAACACAAGGTAATGACAGGTTCATTTAATTCATATCATCTATTATAGTTTTTAATAACAGTTACTAATATATTTTTTCATTTCCTAGGGTCTTGTTGAAGCAACAAAGGAAATTCTACCCAATGTAGAGCACAGACAATGTGCTAGGCATATTTATGCCCATTTTAGGAAAGTGTATAGTGAGATACAATTCAGAAACATGTTTTGGGCAGCTGCAAAATCCACAACAAAAGGTGATTTCAAGATAAACATGGATAGGATCAAGACTTTAAGTGAAGGTGCATATGATCATCTTATGGCTAGAGAACCTCATACATGGTGTAGGGCATTTTTTGGTAGTGGTTTGGCATGTGAGTCTGTAGAGAATGGGATAGCTGAATGTTTTATTGTAGTCATTGTAGATGCTAGAAAGAAGCCTCTTTTGGCTATGCTTAAAGAAATAAGACTCTACATGATGGAAAGGTTCTACAACTTAAGAGAGGAAGCACAGAAACTGGAAGGTAATGTGTGTGAAGCAGCCCTTCTAAAGATGGAGGAATTTGCTGAGGATATAAGGCATATTTTGTATTTCGTATATAAATGTAGCTTTTTAATTGACTGTTATTACCTTTATAATAACCTAAATGTTTATATTTGTAGGACTTGGTATGAAGTGCGAAGTGGTGTTAATTCATATGAAATTAGGAATGGCTTTCAAAGTTATGGAGTTGATTTGGAACACCATTACTGCAGCTGCAGACTGTGGGAGATAGCAGGGATACCTTGTGTGCATACACAAGTAGCAATCTTATACACCAACCAAGATCCAAAGAAATTCATTAGCACTTGGTTCAGTAAGAGTAATTACATGGCTACATATCAGTCTAACATACTTCCAGTCAATGGAAGTAACTTGTGGGAAGAAACTGGCTATACCAAGCCCCTTCCACCTACAGCTCGGAGGATGCCAAGACGACCTCGTGTCAAAAGAAGGAGACATGTCTCTGAGCATGAAGACAAGTACCCCCAAGTGTCTTCCAAGGGAAGAACTGTACAGTGCAAGAATTGTATTCAAAGGGGACATAATAAAGCTTCTTGCAAAAATCCAAAGGTTGTACCTGAGCCAAAACCTAAAAAGAAAATGGGCAGACCCAAATTGGATCCTGATTTGACTAATTGGACAGGATCTAGAAGAGATGATAGAGGTGGGGGTAGTGGATCTGGTAGAAGAGGGAAGAGAGGTGGTGGTAGGGGATCTGGAGGAAGAGGCAACAGAGGTAGAGGGAATACAAAATTTGGTGAGGGAACTTCTAATCTTGATGAAGAAAATGTGTTGACTCCTACTGTTGAGAGTGATAATGAAGAGGCAAGAGATGTGGAGAGTCCTAAAGTTGATGATGAAATAAGAGTGGATGTAAAGAGTGATATTAATTTCATGAGACAGTCGAATTACACTACACAAGAGATTTTGGATTGTCTTGGAGTCAATGAGGAAGAATTATATGAATTTGAGGGTCTAAAACATGTACCTGTGGAGCTATCACATGTATGGTTTAGAAAATAATTTTAGTTTATTGTGTTTAGTATGCCTAACCATATATTGATATGCTTGTTGCAGGGTTTTGAATTTCCTAGCCAATTGACTGTAGAGGATGTCATGGAACAAGAAGTTATGGATCAAGAGGGCATAGGTGAGGAGGTCATGGAACAAGAAGGTATGGATCAAGAGGGTATGAATCAGGAGGGAATCAATGAGAATGGCATGAATCAGGATGGAATGGGTGTACAGGGGATGGATCAGTAGGGAATCATTAAGAATGTCATAGGTGAGGAGGGCATGGAACAAGAAGGTATGTATCAAGAGGGCATGAATCAGGAGGGAATCAATGAGAATGGCATGAATCAGGATGGAATGGGTGTACAAGGGATGGATCAGAAGGGAATCAATGAGAATGGCATGGGTATACAGGAGATAGAGCAGGAGGGCACGGTTATGGAGGACATGGGCAGGAGGCCAAAACTGAGAAAGAGGAAGACTTCAGAGAGGATAACAAAAATACAATTGAAGAAGGTGGTGGTTGTCAAAAATAGGAAGGGGATGAGTTCATCTAACCCACTTAGTCTAGATTAGGGTGTTTCTAACCCATGCTTTTGTGAAGAACATGTACAAACTTTTGGCTTTGGGCAACTGTTGATAGCCCCTTTTGTTAATAGCCCCTTTTGTTGATAGCCATATAAAGTATAGTCTTTGGGCCCCTTGATTATGTTTTGGGCATTTACACAACTAGCCATTCAAACATTTGGCTTTGGTTAATATTACATGTTCTATGATAAACATGGTTAATGTATATTTAGCTTGATTAACTTGTGTATGTTTATGTTGTGTTTGATTTGATTCTATTGTGTATGTTAATGTGGTGATTGATTACATTGTTAAGTTAACTGGAATTCCAACCATGTTTGATTCCAGCCATACTTGATTCCGGTCATGCATGATTCCAACCATACTTGATTCCGGTCATGCATGATTCCAGTCATAAATGATTCCAATCATTATTGATTCCATTGTTTGTTAATGATTCCATTCCGGTCATGCATGATTCCAACCATTGTTTATTGATTCAATTCATTAATGATTCAATTCATGTTTCATTCCATTGATTGTTTATCCATTTTATTCACTCATGATTACATTGGAATCACTTATACATAACTTGTTAATTCACACATAAACATAAACTTGTTAATTCATTTCACTTGACAAAAGGAGACAACATAATACATACTAAACACACCAATTAAGACACCAAAACACTACTTTCCATACATCTTCTATATATCCTACAAATCCTTCAACATCACCAACACAAAAACAAAAGAGACCATGAATACATAGAAAAAAGATTTCCATTTTCCACCTTCTTGTCCATTCTAGACTTGAATGGACACTCCTTCCACGGGTTGATTTGCCACTGGTGGTTGTGCCACTGGTTGTTCCACAATGTCCTCAATAAAGTTCCCTTCAACTTGTTTTTGTCCATAGTCCCCGAAAATTACATTGTTCTCCAAATTAACATTGTTGTGAAATTCTAGTAAGAGATTTGCATACCACTGATTTGGTAGAGGAGGATCCACCCAATGGAAGAATTTGCAGTCTTTGAGTATATCCTTGTAATTTGGGCAACCTATAAACCTTCTTCCTGGGTTAAACGGAGTCCACGAAGTCTATTTTACAACGGGATCACCGTAATAGCACCTGCTTCTCAGTCGATTCATCACTCTTCAATTTGAACTTCTGCTTCCTACAGAAGATGAAGACGACATTTGTGGCTCCTCCTCCTGCTTCGATTTTTGCTTGGTCCAATTTTAGGGCACGAACGAATGAATGATGTATATATTTAAGTTTCGTTAAGTGACTCACCATCCACCTAAGCATGCCCAGTCCACGTAGACTTTTGTAACCGGCTAAATGAGGGTCACCGGATGATAAGGGCTAAATTGTCCGGTTTATCCGGTTTATTGGGCTTTTTCATTCAAAAAAAAATTTAGGACTTTATTGAAACTTTTGCAAAAATATAGGGACTTTACTGTAGTTATCCCTATGGAACCATACATGCAATTATCATAGATAATGTTGGTACTACACAAAACAATGACTTTTTTTTTGGAAAGGAAACTTCCCTAACGAGGGTTTCCGGGCCAGCTTTCGCACACCGACTAATCCCCCGCTGCAAACATGAGACTTTGCCTCATGCCCTGGAGTCACTACAGGCGAACCTCCATGGCCACAAGGGCTGAGTAGTGCCAGGATTTGAACATGGGTCAATAGGTTATCCACCATATCTTCCACATGCCTTACCAAGTCACCACAACCCAAGTGGTTAAAACAATGACTTATGGGACTATGTGTATGGGTATGGGTTAGATATACCTGTACAGCCGCCGAATGACGGACCTGAGCAGATGTTTGCATATAATGACTTTTTGGATATTAAAGTGATTCCGCAGGAAGAATACAAAACGCCTATAGCACCTCTTAGGCGTTCTAATTGAGAAAAATATGTATTCGTATACGTCCACATGGATACATATGAAAAAGAAAGGTGTTGAACGCCAACAGCCAACACAGTTGGACAATTTTTTAGACACTTCCATTCACACTCTATATAAAGAACGGGGTGTTTTGTTGTTATTTTCGCACAGTTTTCTCACTGCTAATACCGACGATTGAGTTTTGGACGCGCTTATATGGGGATAGTCACTTAGGCTGGTTGGAATGTGATGTAAGTTATATACTTATGTGATCGTTACATAGTACGTATTTAGTAACAATATTAAGTTTATTGTATACATGTCTTTATTGGCTAGACATAATGATTTCGATCTCATTGTTGATAGAGCACAAACTAGACAATGCTCGGTGGACATTTGTGCAGACAACTTTGAACACAAATACATATGAATGGAGCAAGATGGCTGATGGATCCATTTACCCACCTTTGTGTGAGTGTGATAATGTATACTTGTGTTTTAATTATATTAATTACGTACTAGTCATTTATAAGAAAATGTTATTTGATGAATACTTAATTCCAACCTTTTGTGCAACTTTACATCCATATAAATATACCGAGTGGCCAATGGTTTTTGGGAGTATAAGATTTCAAGATATTAAAAATAACTATATATGATAGTCACCGGAAGAGCAACCATTTTTTAGAAGATGCATCTTGGTTTACAACTATGCGAGCTCGTATCCACAAACTCCTAGAGGGTATCAACTATTGGGCTAAACCTATTGATGTAATCTTGCTTAAGAGTTTCAAAATCACCCTCGTAAAGGCCGCAAACGTATCAAATATGGATGAGTTATAAAACCGGAAAACTGGACCGGAACCAGAATCGGTTTAACCGGAAAATGCATAAACGGTCCGAGTATTGGGTTCCAAAATTAATCTTATCCGGGTTTCGGGTATTCTGGGTACGGGTCCAACAAGTCCGGGTATTCCGAGTTTTGAAACTGGATATGTAAAAAAACTGGAACCGGGTCTAATGGACCGTAACTGGTTTAATGGGCTAAGGAACCGGACATCGAAGAGTTATCGAAAAGAATACACATGTTCATCTGTTTACTCGCCTCTTCATCTAATGAGTACATAAAGTTCCGTTAGTCAACATATATATTAAATTAGAGTGTTGAAAAAATGTGAAAAGAATTAAGTAGATATAGTGTCATTTTGTTCTTGAATAATTGATGTATTGTTACCCTGTTAAGCATGCAAATTAAGACATTGTTAGCACAAGTTTATAAAAGATTGTTCTCATGTTCATCCACTATTACCTGATTATGAGAAGTATGAAATCCAGTTATAGAACCCGAAGAACCCTGTTCTGCATCACAAGTAATAACATGGTTTTGATCTTTTTAAGAAATAAACAAGTATGTAAGTAGATATGAAAGTGTGCATGAGTTATATTTAAATCCCATATCTAATTTATTATAATTTACATTTTCAGTCCCCGTATTGGATAGTAACTATGAAATCACTTGTGCACCAACTAAGTTTGCAAACATTATAGCAGATTCTTTGTGTTCCTCAGTAAGTCCAACATATAGCATATCATCCAACCTTCTCTGCTCAAATACACCCTTAACATGAATGAATCAAACTTTAAAAAAAATTATAAATTTGTTTCAAAATATGTTGTAAAAACGTGAAATATACTGTTTTGCAAAATAGGTTTTTTCGATTTGAAGACGTTGGTCATCGGTGGGGGTTTTTAATAAAAAGTATTTCAGGTGTCAATAAATTATTTTTTTCCTTTTATTTAAAAATTATGGGTTCCAGTTCCATTTACGGGTTTCCGATTATTTTCGGGTCTAATACATGAAGCCGGTTCCAATTATCAATTTCTGGTTCCAACCGGTTTCATACCCACTATACCCGGTTTGATACCCGAAACTGAACCGGTAACGGTTACCGTATACTAGTTTGGTTCTCGGTTCTTATAATCCTTCAACTCCGGGTTCTGGGTTTTCCGGGTCTGGGTAAACCGGTCCGATTTTGGACCCACTTTCATCCCTATATCAAAATACTCTGACAGTAAAGGGGATTGTGAGGTGTTCTTATGTTGGTCCCAAGAGATGTTGATCGCTCGGAAATCTTTGAGGATAGAGGGTTCAACCAAAACCTGAGTCATGTTATTTCGCAAGAGAATCGCAAAAATTGTATGAGGTACAAGCCAAAAGTTAGGGTCCATTTGAACATTGTAGTATTATTTAAAACATATTTAAATTTATGTAATTATTACTTTTGGTTGTTATTTTTTACAATACACATAGTTATTTTTCAAAAATCATATAAAAACACAAAAATGAACACAAAAAAAATAAAAACACAAACAAATTCTCTATTTAAAAATAAAAAATTAAAAACATAAAAAAGTTCTCTACTATTTAAAAACAAAAAAAAAAAAACACAAAAAATATATAAAAAAAAAGGAATGCTGCTCCGGTATCCCGAAGGTAGCTCCAGAATGCACAATTTCGAACTAAGTGGTCATTTTTCCAAAAATTACAAAAATTTGTTATTATTAATAAATTACTCGTTCATATGGGTCATATTATTCAATTTTCCTATAACATATCTCTATATAGTAAGAGATAGTTCATGAATATATATATATATATATATATATATATATATATATATATATATATATATATATATAGGCTTAGGTTATTGTATGGATAGCAACTATTATGTGGGTGTAAGGATGATTGTGATCCAATTATTTTTATTAATTTAAGAAAGTGATTAACATTTTTAATTAAATTAAAAAAAATGAATAGCATCTAATTAAAGGTGAACAACTATGTAGGGGTAGTTTTTTACATTAGTATGCCCATTAAAATAGGAAACATTGGTATTTTTTGGTAACCGATCACCTCATCCCCAAATTCTCACACACAGATGCGAATCAATAAGCATTTCTATCAAAACAAAATATCACTTACGATTTTGTGGAATCAACCAATATTTTTTTATATAAGGAGTGATTATTCTACAGTAGATTAGTGAGAATGAGCATTGGTGGTTTTCGGAGAAAGGAATTCTTGAAGAATGTGGAATACAAGATCGGGTGTGTTCAAGTCCAAGTTCACGAACACCACATACACAGTGTTGAATCTTGACGATGATGATTTTGTTTCTCCACCTCAAGGTACGTTTTTTGTTTTTTGTACAGAATACAAAGAGTTTAGTGAAGTTGGTGGTTTTATGTTTGTTTTGGTTTGAGTTTTTTAAATGTTGATATTAACGACCAATAGAATGCATTTTCTAGGGTTTGTGGTACTCAAGAATTTGCTATTGTTTTGAGATTTTAAGTATGTTTTAAAATGAATTCAAATATCTATTCTGCTAGAATCATAATATGTACAATGTTTTGCAATATGAGAATAAAGTTTGTTTGGTGGAATACCATAATTTGTTCGAATGTATGAAGAATCTAGGAGATAGTAGTTTGTTAATTTTTAGTGTTTTTTGGTTTTGTAAAATGAATAAAAATATTTATTGTACCAGAATTATTTTAATTTCAATGTAAATACAAATCTGTTGTTATATATGAATAATGTTTGTGGTAGAGTACTATAATTCTGAGAATAATGGCATTCTTTGTTTTTTTTAAAGTTTTTTTTGTTTGTCTAATATAATAGTCAAAGTTCTGTTAGAAAGTTTTTATGCTATTAAAATGTAAAAGTTATCTTAACAAAATCTAATTAGATTAGTGATGAAAATAGATTTTAATTATGTCTTATTAGAATGTAAAAGTCGACATAACAAAATCTAATTAGACTGGTGATGAAAATAGATTTTAATTGTGTATTCTGTAAGAATATATAAATATATGAGTGGGTGATTAGTAATATATTGTAACTTTCTATTTTGTTAGAATATTCAGTATTCTTTTATGATAAATAAAAGATTTCACATGTTTTATTCTGTTTGAATGATTATAGCAGTAAGAAATGAAGAAGAAGAGATTCATGATCAACAAATATCAGACAATAGTAACTCCTAGTATAAGTGTGAAAAAGAAGAAAATGCAACACTCATTAAGATCCACACCATAGAAGAAAAAACCATGACTGTTAAATGTTTTCTTAAGACAAAGAGAAATAAGGTTAAAGAAAAAATTTAAACATGTTCCTTTGATGATAGAGGAAAAAAATGTTAAACGAGATGGTAAAATAAAATGTGATGGAAAAAAGGAACAAGTTGGGATAGATGTTGTTACGAAAAAATGCACATAAGAAGAATGAAATCAAGTTGAATGAAAAGGTCAAAAATAATTGACAAATCATATCCACCTGGTTTAAGAAGAATTCCAACAAGAATGACACCAACTAGGATAAGCGCAGTCGTTAAAGTGTTGTCAATAGCACAAAAAAATCAATTTTAGATATGAGATTTGGTTCATTGTTGCATATAGATATGGATGGTGTTCCGGGTTTGCTAAACTATTATCTACTAGATATATACGATCCAGAAACTCATAGACTTTTTTTAGAGAATGGAGTTATTAAGATAACGAAAGATTTGGTGCATAAGATGATGGGTTTACCAATGGATGGGGAGGATTTGAGTAACTTGCCATATTGTGAAACGGGTAATGAGATTATGGAAGAATGGAAGGCACAATTTAAAGAAAATAAATTTCATGGGGAAGCATATGTGAAACATATTAAAAGTACAGAAGAAGAAAATATGGTATTTAGGCTTAACATTCTTACTCTGTTCGTTAACACCTTCATAGAATCAATGTTGGGTGGATCCAATCAAGTCAAAGTGGTTGAGAAATTAGTTCTGGTGAAGGAGTTCTCGAAGATTGACTGGTGTAAGTACATGTTGGACAATCTAAGTACAAGAAAGAAGTTTTGGAGAAAGGATGACAAAACATGCTACTACTCGGGGCCTATAACGTTGTTGATTGTCACACCCCGAAACTGGAACGGCAGAAAAGTTCGGGGGCGGAGGACGTCATGTACAATATCATAACAATTGTAAAATAGTATTCAAAGCAACACAACCATTACATTGATAAAATATAGTATTTACATCTGTTCATAATATAGTTTATATGACATCAAAATGTGTAACAAAAGTGTAAAAGACGTGGCTCTAGAATGCTCCGTTTTCTTAAAATCTTGCGGGTGTACCTGTCTTATCGGTTCCCTGAGAATAGAAGTGATTTTGAAAGTGTATCAACATTTAAGTTGGTGAGTTCATAAGTATGTTTTAGTGCTGGAAAACTTGTCTTTGTACTTTGAAAATACTAGTGTGTTTCTCAAAAAAATCCAATATTTTCTATAGTGAAAGTAGTGTAATCATGTATGTTCCTTGTATTTTTATCTATATTAGTGTACTCTATGTTAGAAAATAGCGTATTGTATCTATAACTGTATGAAAACCTTTGTATGTATATCTGGATACCACGAGTTGTAGCGAAAGTAGTGTACCATATTAGCGTTTGAGTAAAACCTTAATATTAATGTCTGAAATCACCAGTTATAGAGTAAAGTAGTGTACCATAGTTTTATTAATGAAAATAAACTATTGAAGTAGTGTTAATCCTGTAAACAAATGTTTTAGTTATACTGTTTTGAGTTTCATATAACCATGTTTGATATGACCTACTGACATCTACGACGTTCTTCAGGCGTCCGAATGAAATGACATTTGTTACCCCAGAACTTCCCTTCCAACTGTACCTAGCAGTCGGGGCATGAGATTGTCAGTCCCGTATAGATCTATACACAAATCTCACGCTCTCCCTCTAGGAGACTCTGGTTATACTGTATAGGATTTAGAAACCTGTACCCTAGTGGGTACCCGAAGTAGTGCCTCACAACCCTATATGAACTTGTTTACGTATAGTGTTAGTGTTCTCTTGTATTTGAAACTGTATGTATTATCTGGTAGTGTAAAATAATTATACTTAAATAATTATTTTAGTAGTGTATCCTTGTAATAGTGAAGTAGAGTAGAGTTTCTCAAACTATACCTATTTTAGTTTGAATAAATGTTTTGGTTCTGTGTATTGTTCTTAGCAAAATAACATAGAAATCCCAAAACTATACCAATTATAGTTTATTTGTAATGTTTTGTAATGCCCTGAAAACATAATGTAATGTACTGTAAACGTTTGCAATTTAATAGTATAAACGTAAAATACCCTTATGCTCGACGTATTACAAAAGGGTTAAAATATATAAACTATTTCTTTAGAAAGCGTAGTGGATGCACGTTTTGAAGCAATTGCAAAGGTTTTTAAAACTATTTGAAAATGTTTGTATAAACACAATAGTCCTTGTGTTTTACTTGTATTCCCCCCCTAAAAACATTAAAAACTTTGAAAAAGTAGGGTATGAACTCACCTCGTATGCGCGTTAAACGGAATTAGCGAGTTGTAGCGACGATCCCCCGGGTAAGCATACGCGTTAATAACGTTGACCTAAAATAATTATATTCGACGTCGTATTTAAATTAATAATAATAATAATTCAATTAATGTGTTAAATAATAATTTAATTATATAAGGAAACTTACAATTAAGTTGGAAATTAATTGGAAAGTTGTTGAAAATGGTGTTTACGGTTGAAAAGGGGTTTACGGTTGGAGGCTTTGGAGTTCACGGTTGGATCATATGAATTTATGAAGATTTGTAGGCCATATGAAGATTTGAAGATGAATATGAATGTTCTTGGTGGATTGTTTGAAGATTTGAAGGAATGAGACCGTAAACACTTGAAGATTGAGAGAAAAAGGAATCGTTCACGGTTGATAGGTGAGAGGATTTTGGGGTTGTTTACGGCTGGAAATGAGTGAAATGAATTGATGAGGGTGTAAACACATATATATAGGAGGTGTTTACGGATGACTTGACATTGGGCCTAAGGTGTTTAAGGTTGGTTAATGGGCTTAAATTTGGGTTTTCGGCCCAATAAGAGGGTGTTCACTTTGATTAGTCCGTAAACACTCTTGATTACATAAGGTTGGACCGTGAACTGCTCTTCTTCAATTAAATGGACCGTGAACTCCCATTTAGGAGTGATGTTTGGCCGTAAACTCCATTTAAGGAGTGTTTCTTGACCGTGAACCTCATTTTTGGGGTGTTTTCATGACTTAAATTTTGGATTAACTCAAGAATAGCCCCTTAACTTTGAACTAGTGTAAGTTTGACTTAATCAAGTGTGAATTGTATGTTAAGTGTTGGGCTTTTAGTACCTTACTTCTATGATTTTCACATGTATTTGTATATAAGTTAAATAAACATACTTGTGGTTTAGAATCTTATTAAAAGGAAATAATGGGTTATGTAACACCCGTCAAAATTAGGTCAATAACAATCACATGTGATTATACCAATCATGTAATGTGATTTTGTCAAAACAAGCAATGTAGTAAACTCACTATGTATTTCATGATAATTCTAATGTAAATATGAACTTTCATACCTACTTTATAGTATAAATCAAAGTATACGTCCATACAATTCCAAAAATATAGAAAACATCTAAATCTGACTTAGCGTGAAGAAGTTATGATAAACCGAACACTATAAGATCCTTATAACAAGAGGATTTTAAAATAGACTTAGAATTAGCTATGGGAATCTAAAATAAAGTTGTAGTACTCATAATTACCTATGCGTGGATATAAAGAAAGTCAAAAACGGATTTCGTATGCAAAAGTTATGACCTTCCGAAGATGAAGCTGTCTTAGAGCATGACACGTGGCAGGAAACCCTAGCTATCTGGATTCACGACGTGAACCTTAGATTCACGACGTGAAAGTAGAATCGTGACACATTCTGAAGCTAGGACGCAAATGGCAAGTCTACGACATGACTCAGCTCAAATTCACGACGTGAACTTGTCTTGGACAGCCTATAAATAGCAAGTCCGACCTCCTCTCTCCTTACACCATTTCTTTTCTCTTCTCTGTCCTTTGTTGAAGCCATCTTGCATCCCGAGCCCGGTGATCGCGAACCACTGAACGTTTTTAGTTAGATACTGTCAAAGCACGCTATTAAAGTGAGTTTCACGGCCCCACTTTCTAATATTTTCGGGGGGAAACGCATGCTAAATATTGTATATACGTTATTATTATGTCTATATGATAGTATATAAGTATCAACGTAGATAGTTATAATAATCGGGATATAGTTGTTCTAAATATAATATTTTGAATATATACAACTATTATCAACTTGTTAGCATGTTCTTGTACTAATGTAGATCTTGAGTTATACTTAGGATTCTATATATATGTTGTGTGCGATATAGTTCCAGAGTTGTACTCGGAAGTTCTATATGTTAATTGATAGGTATGTTGTTATTGTTGGTTTTTTGTGAAGATAAAAGCTGGTTTTAACTCAAATTATAGTTGTTGTACTGCCTAAGTATTATAAATATTAGGAGTAATGCTTAAAGCATAGTCTAATAACTTAGGGTTTTAGACACGAATATGTTTTTACTACTAGAACTAACGGAACTCGACAAGTCTACATGAGTTATTGTATTCATCAACTAAGATTGGAAATCTTAGGGAAAATCCTCTGACCTGTAACCGCTAATCCCGTGTGAGAGAGGATGTCGTGTATGAATAAGATACGGATTGACAACCCCACTCGTGGTTGCTAGCTACAACACAACGGTGGGCGAGTGACGAACTGTCCTTTTATTTGTTTATTGTTCCGACGTTGATGAAGCGTGTGGAACTTATCTTAAGATGCGAAACTTGTAGCATCAAGCAGAGGTTTGAAACTAGTCATATAGCCGCGGTTACGGACTCATGGTTGCAAATTGTTAGAAGAATTATACTTTGTCGTTATACAAGTATTAATGTTAAGTATAAGTTTCCCAAACACTTATACTCTAAGTACAAGAAACTGGTAGGTATACTACTTGTATATTAAGTAGATAATTATACCTAACACACATACTCGTATAGAATTGAAATAGATTTATACGTAGCGGTTTTACTCGTATAGAATTGAAATAGATTTATACGTAGCGGTTTTTACTCGTATCGAATTGAAATAAATTTATACGTTGCGGTTTTTACTCGTATAGAATTGAAATAAGATTTATACGTAGCAACTTTCGTTTGTATGGAATTAAAAACACTTATATTTATAGTATATGAGACTTATAGGTAAGCTACTTATTTGGTAAGTAAACTTTTATACTTAGGATATATATACTAAACGTTGGAGAGTCAAAATGATACTTTCAAAACTATACTTTTGAAACTTGGAAAATGTACTATTTTTATATGGAGTCAAAACCTGTGGACTCACCAACTTTATGTTGACGTATTTTAAAATGCATGTGTTTTCAGGAAGTTGATAACTATGATACAAGAAATGACGTTACACTGCCCGGTGTTTCCGCCGACGGCCGGGGTGTGACAGATTGGTATGAGAGCTATTAACTATAGTGAATTAGTACTTTCTTAGGAAAGCACGACTATAGTTTAGGGCTTACTCTGTTAGGTTTAGGTATATCCCTTAGCCTATAATATAAAGTATTATTAAATATTCTACTGAAGGACTACTTACGGGAGCGGTGACAGGATAGACATGTCGATTTGGGTTGCTGGATTTCAGAACGGCTATATGCTAAAATGATCCTGCCCACCGACTGTCCTGACTGGCCGGTGCTTTATCAGCTAGACCTGAAGTACCAAACAATAATTAATAATACTCGTGAACACAATAAACACAAAGATATAGAGTTATGTATGAACTCAGTCCCACGATGAGAATAGATGTATATAACCCAAAAATATAGAAAACCCAAACCCTCGATAAGAATTCAACACAAGGTTTTAGGTCAAACTACTTAGCCGAGTTTTATTGTACATGGTACGAACCATAACTAAACGTAGACTGATCACCTATGTTTAATTATGGACAGACCGATACACAATTAAACTTGGATACGGTGGTTGATAGACTAAAACACCTGAAGATTCTAAAAGATTAAAGATAGATCTCAGAACAGGATACCATCAACTCAGAGGACAAGAAGACGATGTTCTGAAAACAACATTTAGGACTCGGTATGGTTATTAAGAGTTTTTAGTTATGCCTTTAGGGATTGACCAACGCTCCAGCAGTATTTATGGATCTCATGAATAGTGTTTGCAAAACCGTACTTGGATAAATTCGTGATAGTATGTATCGATGATATATTGATATATCCACGAACCAAGGAAGAACACGGCCAACACTTGCAAATAATCTTGGAACTACTAAGAAAATAAAAGTTGTACGCCAAATTCTCCGAATGTAAATTTTGGATTAGAGAAGTACAATTTTTAGGTCATGTAGTTAGCAACGAAGGAATTCATGTTGACCCCTCCAAGATTGAAGCAATCAAGAATTGAGAAGCACCAAAGACGCCAACATAAGATTTCGTTGTATACTGCGATGCATCAAATCAAGGATTGGGATGTGTATTGATGCAAAGAGGAAAAGTTATCGCCTACGCATCACGATAACTTAAGGTGAATGAGAATAATTACACTACCCATGACCTTGAATTGGGAGCTGTAGTTTTTGCACTGAGAAGTTGGAGACATACAATTGGCCAGAGAACATATAGGTGATACCTTATTAGCCGAGCCAGAAATAATCCAGGAGACAAACTCAAAAGACCGTGCAAATTAAGGATCGATTAAAGGCAGCACGTGATCGTCTGAAGAGCTATGCTGACGTAAGACGTAAGCCTTTGGAATTCCAAGATCGAGATAGAGTAATATTAAAGGTATCTCCTTGGAAATCTGTAATTTGATTCGGGAAACGAGGCAAACTAAACCCACGGTATATAGGACCTTTTGAAATTCTAGCAAGAATTGGTTCTGTCGCATACCAACTCAAGTTACCTCAAGAGCTAAGCAGTATACATAATATTTTCCCCAACTATTTACCAAAACCCCATCCACAAGATAAATTTCGGGACAAAATTTAATTCAACGGGGGGAGAATGTAACACCCGTCAAAATTAGGTCAATAACAATCACATGTGATTATACCAATCATGTAATGTGATTTTGTCAAAACAAGTAATGTAGTAAACTCACTATGTATTTCATAATAATTCTAATATAAATATGAACTTTCATACCTAATTTATAGTATAAATCAAAGTATACGTCCATACGATTCCAAAAATATAGAGAACATCTAAATCTGACTTCGTGTGAAGAAGTTATGATAAACCGAACACTATAAGATCCTTATAACAAGAGGATTTTAAAATATACATAGAATTAGCTATTGGAATCTAAAATAAAGTTGTAGTACTCGGAATTACCTACGCGTGGATATAAAGAACGTCAAAAACGGAGTTTGTATGCAAAAGTTATGACCTTCCGAAGATCCAGCTGTCTTAGAGCATGACACGTGGCAGGAAACCCTAGCTATCTGGATTCACGACGTGAACCTTAGATTCACGACGTGAAAGTAGTCCATGAAACATTTCGGAGCTAGAAAACACGTGTGAAGGCTACGGGAATGAGGTGTTCAATCCTCACGACGTAAACATCAAAGACACGACATGAAACTAGAATCGTGACACCTTCCGAAGCTAGGACGCGAATGGCAAGTCTACGACATGAATCAGCTCAAATTCACGACGTGAACCTCAAGTTCACGACGTGAACTTGTCTTGGACAGCCTATAAATAGCAAGTCGGGCCTCCTCTCTCCTTACACCATTTCTTTTCTCTCCTCTGTCCTTTGCTGAAGCCATCTTGCATCCCGAGCCCGGTGATCGGGAACCGCTGAACGTTTTCAGTTAGATACTGTCAATGCACGCTATTAAGGTGAGTTTCACGGCCCCACTTTCTAATATTTTCGGGGGAAAACGCATGCTAAATATTGTATATACGTTACTATTATGTCTATATGATAGTATATTAGTATCAACGTAGATAGTTATAATAACCGGGATATAGTTGTTCTAAATATAATATTTTGAATATATACAACTATTATCAGCTTGTTAGCATGTTCTTGTACTAATGTAGATCTTGAGTTATACTTAGGATTCTATATATATGTTGTGTGCGATATAGTTCCAGAGTTGTACTCGGAAGTTCTATATGTTAATTGATAGGTACGTTGTTATTGTTGGTTTTATGTTAAGATAAAACCTGGTTTTAACTCAAATTATAGTTTTTGTACTGCCTAAGTATTATAAATATTAGGAGTAATGCTTAAAGCATATTAGACACAAATATGTTTTTACTACTAGAACTAACGGAACTCAACAAGTCTACATGAGTTATTGTATTCATCAACTAAGATTGAAAATCTTAGGGAAAATCCTCTGACCTATAACCGCTAATCCCGTGTGAGCGAGGAAGTCGTGTATGAATAAGATACGGGTTGACAACCCCACTCGTGGTTGCTAGCTACAACACAACGGCGTGCGAGTGACAAACTGTCCTTTTATTTGTTTATTGTTCCGACGTTGATGAAGCGTGTGGAACTTATCTTAAGATTCGAAACTTGTAGCATCAAGCAGAGGTTTGAAACTAGTCATATAGCCGCGGTTACGGACTCATGGTAGCAAATTGTTAGAAGCATTATACTTTGTCGTTATACAAGTATTAATTTTAAGTATAAGTTTCCCAAACACTTATAATCTAAGTACAAGAAACTGGTAGGTATACTACTATTATATTAAGTAGATAATTATACCTAACACACATACTCGTATAGAATTGAAATAGATTTATACGTAGCGATTTTACTCGTATAGAATTGAAATAGATTTATACGTAGCGGTTTTACTCGTATAGAATTGAAATAGATTTATACATAGCAGTTTTTACTCGTATAGAATTGAAATAGATTTATACGTAGCGGTTTTTACTCGTATAGAACTGAAATAAGATTTATACGTAGCAACTTTCGTTTGTATGGAACTACAAACACTTATATTTATAGTATATGAGACTTATAGGTAAAGTACTTATTTGGTAAGTAAACGTTTATACCTAGGATATATATACTAAACGTTGGAGAGTCAAAATGATACTTTCAAAACTATACTTTTGAAACTTGGAAAATGTACTATTTTTATATGGAGTCAAAAGCTGTCGACTCACCAACTTGATGTTGACGTATTTTAAAATGCATGTGTTTTCAGGAAGTTAATAACTATGATACAAGAAATGACATTACACTGCCCGGTGTTTCCGCCGACGGCCGGGGTGTGACAGTTTGTCACATCATCCCCCCGTTAGAGGGAATTTCGTCCCGAAATTTTTTCTATAGAGTACAATCATGGACTAGGAAAAAGATGCGGGTACTTTTGTTGCATCTGTTCTTCTCGCTCCCAAGTGAATTCAGGTCCCCGCTTGGCATTCCAGCGAACCTTCACTATCGGTATGCGACTTTGTTTTATCCGTTTGATTTCCCTATCCATGATCTCTATTGGTTCTTCCATAAAGTTAAGGCTATCGTTTTTCTCGATTTCATCGAGTGGAATCACGAGATTCTCGTCAGATAAAAACTTCTTTAGATTTGACACGTGGAATACAGGGTGCACGTTGTTAAGTTCTTGTGGTAAACGGAGTTTGTAAGCTACGGGGCCGATCCTAGCAAGGATCTCGAATGGTCCAATGTACCTCAGATTGAGCTTTCCACGCTTTCCGAAGTGTATCATGCACTTCCAGGGTGAGACCTTCAATAGAACTCGGTCCCCAACCTGGAATTCCAAGGGTTTACGTCTTCTATCTACGTAGCTCTTTTGTCTATCTGTTGAGGCTTTCAACCGCTCTCGGATTTGTACGATCTTCTCTGTGGTTTATCGAATGATTTTAGGGCCAGTGAGAGTGCTTTCAGGAACTTGTGCTTTAGCTAGTTGCGTGTCACCCACCTCAGCCCAGCACAGAGGGGATCTGCACTTACGACCACAGAGGGCTTCAAATGGAGCAGCTTTTATGCTAGTGTGATAGATGTTGTTATATAAAAACTCGACCGGTGGCAAATGGGTGTCCCATGCTTTACCAAAGTCGATCACATAGGCTCTCAGCATGACTTCTAGAGTTTGAATGGTTCTCTCACTCTGCCCGTCAGTTTGAGGATGATAAGTTGTGCTCGTGTCCAGCTTAGTTCCAAGAGCCTTCTGTAGTGACTGCCAAAATCGCGAGGTGAATCTGCTATTTCTATCCGAGATAATAGATATGGGCACACCGTGTGGTCGTACTACCTCTCGGATGTAGGTTCTGGTTAGCTTCTCCATTTTGTCTGTCTCTTTGATTGGCAGGAAGTGGGCGGACTTGGTCAGTCTGTCAACGATTACCCAAATAGTGTCATGACCACCCGACGTCTTGAGCAACTTGGTAATGAAATCCATTGTGATCCGCTCCCACTTCCACTCAGGTATCTATGGCTGCTGGAGTAAACCTGAGGGATTTTGATATTCTACCTTGACTTTGGCGCAAGTTAGGCACTTGCCCACGTAGGTAGCAATCTCTGCTTTCATGTTTGGCCACCAATAGAGTTTTTTTAGATCCAGATACATCTTATCTAAACCTGGGTGGACGGAGTATCGAGTTTTGTGGGCTTCATCCATGACAACCTCCCTATAACCACCGACCTTTGGGGTCCAGATCTAGTTCATGAAATAACAAACTTCGTCTCCCTTGATCTCAAAGTTCTTCTCCATTCCTCGCAAGGCTTCACCTGCCATATTTTCTGGTTTAAAGGCTTCCAGTTGAGCCTCTTTGATTTGGGTGGACAGGTGGGAATGGATTGTCATGGTTAGTGCCTTCACCCTTCGACCTCAGTATTCCTTCCGGCTAAGGGCATTAGCTACTACATTGGATTTACCTGGATGATAGCGAATTTCGAACTCGTAATCATTGAGTAGCTCTACCCATCGCCGTCGTATCATGTTGAGCTCATTCTGATCAAAGATGTGTTGAAGGCTTTTGTGGTCGGTGAAGATAGTGCACTTGGTACCGTACATGTAATGTCTCCAGATTTTTAGGGCAAAGACCACTGCTCCCAATTCTAGATCGTGAGTAGTGTATTTGACCTCGTGTGCCTTAAGTTGTGTCGAGGCATAAGCAATAACTTTTCCTCGCTACATAAGCACACAGCCAAGTCCCTGGTTAGATGCATCGCAGTATACAACAAAGTCCTCTGTTCCTTCTGGAAGATACAGTATGGGGGCGCTGCACAGGGCCTGTTTTAGTGTCTAGAACGTGGTGTCTTATTTCTCTCTCTCCCCCCCCCCCAAACTAAAAGTCACACCCTTCTGAGTTAGGGTGGTAAGCGGTTTAGCAATTCTAGAGAAGTTTTGTATAAACATGCGATAGTAGCCAGCAAGACCCAAGAATTGACGGATTTCTGTGGGCGTTCTCGGTGCTGACCAATTCTCTATTGCCTTTATTTTGGAAGGGTCCACATGTATGCCTTCTTCGCTAACCACGTGACCCAAGAAAGCTACCTTCCTAATCCAAAACTCGCACTTAGAGAATTTCGCGTAAAGCTTTTCTGCCCTCAATGTCTCTAGAACGTGTCTTAAGTGCTGACTGTGTTCTTCCTCGCTTTGTGAATAGATAAGTATATCGTCTATGAATACTATCATGAACTTGTCTAGGAATGGGCGGCAAACCTTATTCATCAGGTCCATGAATACGACGGGTGTGTTGGTTAGACCAAAGGGCATCACTACAAACTCGTAGTGACCATATCGAGTTCGGAAAGCTGTCGTAGGAACATCATTCTCCTGGACTCGTAATTGATGGTACCCTGATCTTAGATCTATCTTGGAAAAGTATATAGCTCCTTGGAGTTGGTCGAAGAGGTCGTCTATTCTGGGTAGTGGGTAACGATTCTTAATAGTGAGTTTGTTCAGTTCTAGGTAATCTATGCACATCCGGATAGATCCATCATTCTTCTTAACGAACAAGACCGGTGCTCCCCAGGGTGAGAAGATTGGCCTAATGAATCCCTTGCTGAGCAGTTTGTTAAGTTGGCTGGATATATCCTGCATTTCTGCTGGAGCTAGACGATACGGGGATTTGGCTACGAGGGTAGCTCCAGGTATCAAGTCGATTCGGAACTCGACTTGGCGTTCGGGAGGAACTCCTGGAAGATCCTCGGGGAAAATATCAGGGAAGTTACAGACTTCGGGGATGCTATCAAGGTCTTTAAGTTCTTGTTTTTCGTTAACTACATAGGCTAGGAATGCATGACACTCCTTTCGCAGGTATTTTTGGGCTTCAATACAAGAAATGATGCGAAGGTTCGTACTGGGTTTGTCGCCGTAGATAACAAGGGCTTCGCCATTAGGCAGATTGAGGCGAATGGCTTTTTCGAAAAAAAATGATATCAGCATGATTGGGACTCAACCAATCCATGCCGATGATGACATCGAAGCTTTTTATGGACACTGGTATAAGGTCGATAGGAAAGGAATAGTCGTTTAGAGTAAGGGTATAACCTATGAATATGTCGTTGCTGCTCTCTTTCTTTCCATTAGCCATTTCGACAGTGAATGTTTCAGTTAGAGGTTGTGATTTGTGTTTGAGCAAGTGTTTGAATTTATGACTAACAAAACTCCTCTCTGCACCATTATTAAAGAGAATGAATGCATAAGAGTTGTCGAGGAGGAACGTACCCGTGACAATGGTGGGGTCTGCAACTGCCTCCTCCTGACCCATGGCTAGCACTTTCCATGTGTTGCCAGCATCTTTTGCCTTAGGGAAATTCCTTTTGTAATGCCCTGTCTCACCACAACCATAACAGGCCTGGCCTATTCCAGCTTCGGGGGTCTGAGCTTTAGGCTATGCAGGCGTCTTGTAAAAGCGAGTTGTATGCCCCTTCCTGTTGCAGCTAGTACAGTGTAACTCCCGACAGGGTCCATTATGGTGGTAGTTACATTTGTCGCATTTCGGGAGGTTCCCAGCATATCAACTGGGAGGGGCTTGAGTGGCGGGAACAGCAGCAGGGGTGATAGCAGCATGAATTGCCACCGTTTGTTGTTTCTTTGAGGGCTCCTACGAAGATTGGCCCTTTCGCGTGTTCCAGAATTTCTTCCCACTGCTGCTCTCCTTGGGCTATTCTAGAATAACTGTCACGACATCTTGGTGACCCCCATGATCTATCAGTGTCTGCGCCAGACGCTTGGCGCTATCAAATGTGAGTGGTTTGGCAGCTAGAACATTCCCTTGAGTTGGGGGAGTCAGTCCCCAAATATATCTCTCTACTTTCTTGCTCTCCGGGGTGACCATCCCGGGACAGAGTAGAGCTAGATCACTAAATCTAGCAGTGTATCCAGCAATGTCGGAACCCTTCATCTTCAGGTTCCAGAGCTCCTGCTCCAGCTTTTGCATTTCGCCCCCAGGGCAGTATTCAGCTAGCATTAACTCCTTCAAATCATCCCAACTCATAACATTGGCTACCGGAAGAGTTAGGGATTTGACTTGGCTGTTCCACCAAGTTAGTGCTCTATCAGTGAAGGTGCATGCGGCAAATTTCACCTTGCTTGCCTCGGCGCACGCACAGATCTCGAAGACTGATTCGATTTTTCTTGAACCAACGAGTTAAAGCAATGACACCTCCAGTTCCGTCGAAGGACTTGGGATTCGCATTCATGAAATCCTTGTAGGAACACTCCCTCGGGTGTCCTTGACTGTCTCCCTGATTGGAAGGGTTGACACCACTTCCCGCCCCGCTTATGCCACTTGTGTTAATTTGTGACATTGCGGCAGCCACGACGGCTGTAACTGCTGCTTGGAACACAGCATGATCGAACTAAGGAGGTGGCGACGATCGTGGATTGTTGTTCTTTCGGATGGACTTCTTCTTCAGAGGCATCTTTATCTAAAATAATTTATGAGAAAAACGAATATAAGTCCTCTATAGTGGTCAGAAGTCAGGTGATAGTGAACAGTGTATATCTTATCCTGACAGTTATAGTGTTCTATCACGCGATTTACAGTGGAAGTCTACTTAATACAAGTAAACAATCGCCATGAAATTTATAGCAACACTTGGAATGAAATCTGTACATTGTGTTTGGCTCTAGTAAAGTAGTGCTACCAAATACTCCTATAGTATTTTAGTTTGTATGCTTTGTTCTATTGTTCCCTTTAGTATGGGGTTGGGTAAGTTTTAGACTTGCTGTAACACCCATAAAATTCAAGCCAATTCAAAACATTTTAACCCATTCAAAAACCATTAAGTTATTACAACTTGTTTTCAAAATAGTTTAAACATCAGAATATCCCCATAACCAAATCACAAAATCATGAAATATGAGGAGCGGTACGATCACGCCTTTGCCTTGCCACGATCACCTGATGTACCTGAAACAATAAACTGAAAACCGTAAGCTCGAAAGCTTAGTGAGTTCCCCCAAAATACCCGTACACACATAACCATACACATACAACAATGAACAACATACTATGGGTCCAATCAACCGTCAGGTTGGAATACCCCAGGCCCTCAACCGTCGGGTTGGAATGCCAACATACTAAGAGTCCAATCATCCTCGGGATGGAATACTCTCGGCCCACAACCATCGGGTTGGAATGCCCACACACCTATACATACAATAACTACTACGGGTCCAATCATCCCTCGGGATGGAATACCCCAGGCCCTCAATCATCAGGTTGGAATGCCCACCTACTATGAGTCCAATCATCCTACCGAGATGGAATACTCCTGGCCCTCAACCATCGGGTTGGAATGCCCACCTACTATACATACAATAGCTACTATGGGTCCAATTATCCCTCGGGATGGAATACCCCAGGCCCTCAACCATCAGGTTGGAATGCCCACCTACTATGAGTCCAATCATCCTACCGAGATGGAATACTCCTGGCCCTCAACCATCGGTTTGGAATGCTCACATACTAGCAAACATGTGCACCTATCAAATAACCATATAACAGTCTACAAGACAACATACTAGGGCCCTATCATCCTATCGGGATGGAATACCCTCTACTACTGCTCAACACGTGCACATATAACAGGTAATCTCCTACCAGCATACAGACAGTCAGACCAACTACAGGTCACTAGGCATAGCCACATCCAATATACCAGAATACCGATCTAACAGAGCATACCATCATATAGCCATCCTATCTACCAGGATGCCAACTAACATATCACAGCAGTAACTATCTCAAATAACAAATCAAAGGGTCGGCCTTGGTGCCTTAGACCCTTAGGTATAGTGAGGATAACTCACCTTGCAACTGCCGAACCGAACCACGAAAGCACAATCCCGAAGCACTGCCCCAAACTCCAACACATATAGCCATCAATGATCCATTGACATAAATATCCAAATTACCATAATACCCTTGAAGGTCAAACTTGTCAAAGTCAAAGTCCTGGCCAAAGTCAACATTCCTGATTGACCCTACTCGCCGAGTCAACCCGCTGACTCGCCGAGTTCCCGAACTTCAGAAAACTCTTATATCACGACTTGACTCGCCGAGTCACCCCATGACTCGTCGAGTTCAACAATCTCTAAGTCCTATCATGTCCAACTCACTGAGTCACCACTCAACTCACTGATCTGAGTCTTAACCAGAAGAGGTTGGGGTTTTGCGTTCTAACTCGCCGAGTCCAAGAACAGACTCGCCGAGTCCACGACAATCTTCAACAGACTCGCCGAGTTGTTCCTCCAACTCGTCGAGTCCATGCCTATCTTCAACAGACTCGCCGAGTCCAAGAACAGACTCGCCGAGTCTTTTCAGTCCTTTAATCATACAGAGGCTTTTCGAGTCATGCAGGGGCTCCAAACTGTAGATCCACTCTTCTAGGGAATGATTCTCACGTAAAGTTGCAAACTTTACGTGGAAACAAAGAGCTATAGGCCCAAATCAATCTAGGGCTAAGGTTTAAGACAAGGATGCTTCACCAACAAGCCAAGGGCTGATACTTTGTGAGTTTCTGGACCAAGACAAGTCTAGATCTGAAGTAGCAACCTCAGATCTAGACCCCTAACCCGAAATAGATCCTTAACATGCCAAAATGGCCCCAAATCTCATTCTTGAATAGATATAAATGCAATAGAGTCAAGGTAACAGCTTGTTACCTCCAAAATGTGCCCAAGCTGAAGTAGATTCTGGATCTACACCAATCCCTTGATGCTAGCCTCTTGATTTTCAAGCTCCCTTCTCAATATTCCTCCTCCAAAGCTCAAATCTCTTTAACAATGGAAGCTCACACGATTTTAGGGTTTACTGACTCTCAAGGGCAATAAGGAGGCTGAAGGGAGGACATATGGTCCTTTAAATAGGGTGCAACCCTTAAGATTAGGGTTTTCTCTTTTCAACACCAACTCGTCGAGTCCAGCTGCCGACTCGGCAAGTTGGTCACTTAACTCGCGACCAGAACCCGCTCCGACTTGACGAGTAAGCATACCTACTCGTCGAGTACCTTCTTCAATTTACACTTAAGTCCTTCAATCATACTTCTAAATTTTGGGATGTTACAACTCGCCCCCACTTAAATTAGGCTTCGTCCTCGAAGCCTACTGCAGTGTACGATTCTGAATATACCTCTTGCACTGCAGACTCCGATTTGCCAATCAACTCTGGTCCTTCCAGACCCTACCACTGTACCCCTTTTAAGATAACTTCTTCTCTTGTGGTATCCTTGCCAATACTCCCGGCCGACCACCGGCCTTTTCTACTTAATGTCAGAGCACATCAATCCAGTATGACCCGATGATACTGCCACCTTCCTGACATGAACACACCTTCGAGACTTGCGAAAGTTAGACAGCACAATAATCCACTGAGCTCTGCTATAACAATAATCCACCTTTCCTTCGCCCAAAAATTGGCGATAACCCGGATAACCTGCAATAAGGACGAATCCTGTTCCCATCCCGAATCTATTCCCTTTTTACCATGACAGGATACTGCATCCTTCAGCTTCTAGCAACTCCCATGAATCAACCAGCTATATCACATAATCATTCGTACCTAGCTCAATCAGCTTCGGGCTAGAATACCAGGTACGCCTATAACGTGTCCAGTCATCCCAAGGATGGTATACCCTTGCATTCTCACGCATGTTTGGCCCAATCAACCCTCGGGTTGGTATACCAAACACACCAGGTCTAATCAATCATAGGGTCCGGTCATCCTCATGATGGAATACCCTAGATTGGAATACCACTACTCACCTAACCCATGCCTACAACCATACGTGAAGCCCAAGGATCCAACCTTGCAGCTCCCTCAATCTACTCTGATTCGACACAACCGAGTGTAACTCACCCAAAACTCGACATCACGTCTACTCCAAACATACCATGACAGGGAACATTACCCTCGCGATCCCTAGGTCCACGACCTACGACTGGAATATCCTCACACGGTTCTCAGCGTCGGTCTAGACTGCTCCCTAGTCTATCAACTCCGCTATCTCTAGCTCCTCTGTCCAAATCTCCAATATGGAGCTACTCACCTTCTTGATAGGTTTTATACAAACAATCCTATGTGTGCATGCAACCCTAGAGTTGGATCTATGTTATCACTATTAGTTATACAACATTATGAACACATAATAAAACCCTAATGATGCTTACTATTTTCGAAATTAACCAAAAAGGTTAGATTACATACCTCTTGTTGTTATATTGTAATAACAACTTAAATCTTGAATCTTCTTGTCTTTGAAAGCAAGCACCACAAGTGTAGTGCCTCTAATGGCTCACAAACACCAAGAGCAAATGGAGAGGTAATAGAGAGAGGGAAGAGGTATAGAATTTCGTCCCTAGGACCCCTTGGGAAGGCATGGACGAATTCATGAGCCTTAGGGGTCTTTATATAGGTGTAGAGATTAAGGTTTCAGTCCTTATCCTTATCTAGTTGCTTGCCCACCAAGCAATCATAAGATAAGCCTTGAAATCCCTTATCCTTTATCCTTTGGACGATTTCAAGGATCCTTATCTCCTTGAATTCGTTCAACCCATATTTAGGATAACCATTACCATATTTTGTAACTATCACATAATTACAATTCAGCCCCTCTAGTTTAATTAATTACATTTGATCACAAAATTAATTCCTAATTAATTATTGACCAATATTAATTAAACAAATATGATTTCTCCTTTAATATATTATTCTTATAACATATTAATAAATCATAATAACCTCTTTCTCTATTATTTCTCCAGTCAAGTTGCTTTGGTGAAGGCAACCCAAAAGGACCATGCACAATCGGGTCAAGTACTTGACAAATATGGTTACAGGCTTAGACACTAATCCAACAGTCTCCCACTTGGATAAGTCTAGTAACTATAATAGTAAGTACTACCCGATTAGCAATCGTAGCTCTCAAAGACGCTGTCGAACTCTGATCTTATCAGTAACCTGTCCTTTAGATAAGGGATCATATATTCCTCCATTCTAGATATCGTATAGACGTGAGACATGGATTGAAATCATTCTCTCAGTCTATGTGTTGTTTCCCAATTTCCGATTTACGACGACTGACTAATTGAACAAATCAAATTAGCCCTAGCCCGGCCGAGCATTTACGTTTGTCATCACTAAATCATCGAGGGGCCCACAAATATCGCTTTTATCCCACTTTGGGTAAAAGGAACGGATAAACTTCGACTCAATGTTTGCTTGCACCCACTCACCAAATCACACACAACAATAAGTTTTATAACACCAAGTTACTGGTGCGTTTACATATTATCAATGTGTAACCGATTCGCAAGATACAACTCACACATCTCGGTTTCAAGAATACAAGATATTATCGTCTCACCAATCGCTCGTGATAAAATCCATGAAGCGATCCAAGTGAGCGTGGGTTTAATCCAATGCTCAAAATCATATTCATAAGCACTCATGAACGTTACAGCAAACCTTTGCTATGTCTAATACACTTTAGACAATCTACAAACCAATTCATGACAGTCTTCATTCATACCTACTTCCAACATATGAACGACTGCGGACCGTTTGAATAATTTGATTATTCTTAATAAACTCAATTATTCTGGAAGTCAAAACATGCAAAGAGAAACACAAGAATAATACTAATCCTATATGGTCTCAAACCTTTGAGTATAAATAAAACACCTTTTATTTATCACCATATCGATTACTCATTATCCATTGTTTAATGTTTCAGATAATCAACTTTATAACTCGAATCATAACCACAATTGTCCCATGCTCAAAGCATGCACACTTTGGTTTCCTATGGTCCATACTTTGTGAAATAGATTAATTGAAAATTTTCAAATGCAACTCATTTCACAATCCCCAATCCTTATAATTAGTGTAAGAATACCAAATTCTTGCCACCTTTTAGAATATGTCAAATTCTAATATTTTATGCAATGATCCTCTTGTGAAGTCACGACACATTTCCATATTTACCATATGATAACTCATTCTTAATAGAATCTTATCTATTCATAATAATGTCGATATGATCCATTCAATACCATACTTCCAACTACTCACAAGCGACCAATCCTCATGGAACTTTTGGGTCGTCCTTTGATAGTTGTTTAATTATCTTAGTCAATACCAATTCTTGTCCTTTTCCCTTCTTAATGCGCTAGACATTTGGAAAATTTTAGAATGGTCAAATATTATAGCAATTGCAATCGATCCTTTACCCGAAGCGTATGGGACACGATGCATAATGTCTTACAAAAAGATACGATACTCTATCAATCTTCTGCCATAATATTTTATGTGTCACGTTCTTACAATTCGAACTATGAAGAGGGATACCATAATCATAATCGAAGTTTAAGAAGACACTATGTATCCTTTGACTAAATTTATTAAAATTTCTCAATCTAAGCTTTAGATTTGAAATGAAGCACAATATTCTCTCCCTTAATTATAGCAAAACAACTTTTCAACCCTTACAACTTTGCAAAGTATAACTCTTGTTTTCTATAATTAATATTGCTAACTGGCAATACTTACCATAATAATCATGCTCCCACTTACATGATGATTATTTCTTTACCAGCATAACACTTATGCTCCCACTAGCTTCGACATGTATTCAGAAATTAGCTGAACTTCTAGAAAACAATTTCTTAAGTTCATATTTCTAATACTAGATGCTTTGATAAGACTTTATCTAAGCTTCTCAAACTCATACACTTTTCCTTGGACAACTCATATGTATATGTCTAAACGATTCTAGGACTCATATCAACAAGTCTAAATTGTTCAGACCCATTTGCCATTTCCCACAATTAGAACTATGAAGAGGAATGCCGTAATCATAGTTGAATTTGAGAAACCCAAATTACATAATGCTATCTTCAAAATCTCTCTTAGTGAAAGCGTTTCCTTACAATCACTCTTATGAATGAAAGAAACCTTATGACACTTAGATTTTGTGGTGTATTCGTTCTTATCCATGTGAATTTGTCATAACCATAATCACAAGATAATGTTAGTGACAAATCCAAACTCTTATGGATAGAACTTGTTCTTCTTAATTTCTTGCCATCAAGGGTCCCACCATTACTTCCAAGTTATTGAGCAGCTCACCCCTTCGTTTCAATGTACTTTCCATTGAACAAGGTGTCTTGCCCCTATACAATCCATTGAGAACTCGTAGAACTCACATGCATAATTAACTCGATTGGAATGGCACAGAAATAAAATTAGTGTCAACACGATAGGTTGTAAACCTGAAGTCGTGTGCTAGTGATGAATGATAAGGTTTATTCTTGATTTGTTCTTGAAACCTTTCAGGACCATTAAGACTCCCACTGACTCCTTGACATATAAGATTCTCTTGTCAATAAACATTTCTCGACAAACAAATATTCAAGAGTTAGTGTAGCTTTTATCAAGACAAAACACTTCACAAAATTGGTCCTAGTTGGTCTTTGTCTTATCCAAGACATCACAACTTTCCACATTTGATGAATGTTATAAACCTTCTTAAGACTTGTCACTCAATGTCACAATCTTAACTCTAAGACTTGTTTTTGGAACGAAGTATGATTGACTTCTTGATTTAACCATTTCTTCAATTCTTGATTCCTCTTCTCAGACATACAATTGCACTAAGACTCACTTAGAGGATTAACTGAGATATGGTTCTTCATCATTAAGACCTATCATAAAACATAATAAAAGGTACTCTCCCTTCTTCTTAGAATAGAGAAACTTTTATCTTTCTGCTTACTTGATTCTTCTTAATTTCGTTCTGCTATTGATTGAAGCTCTTTCAATCAACTTAGAATTACACTTAATCTTATGAGTATAATCATATTTACTTAACCTTAGTAAATCATGACGAATATCTTTATTACTCTTGTGGTGGATTTGATCAACACACAACTTTGTGTACTCGATCTCCTAGTCCTACACTTGACACTTTATCAAAGAATTTGTCTAAATTTCCAAATATGAAATTTCTCATTCATCATGCAATCAAGTTGTATGATTCCAAGTTTTTATCCAATTGAAACTTGGGCGATGAGAAACTTTCCCTATTTGGTAAATTCTTGACCTTTCCACAAATAATACAATTAAGAATCAAATCCATTATTGCTAATAATAGAAACTTACAAACATCAATTTTTTCATACACGCCATTTCAAGGATAAATAAATAATATAAAATCAAAATTTATTTTATTGCGGAAAATTTATCCTTACAATGCAATTTAATTGAAAAACTATGTTAATACATATTTCATAGCAATCTATTCTAACTCCAAGTAGTAGCTCAAAAATTCTAATCTTCAAGCAATGCGATCGAAATCCATTTCTTCACGATTAGATTCGGCTCACTTCTTCCCTTAAGCTTCCTCTCTTTTCTTCGATCCTATAAAACATCAAAATGTAATCTTATCACGTTATGTATTAAGAATCTAGAATAGGAACTTAAAAGAGTTAGTTAATGGATTTTACCTAAAGTGGAGCCATGCATCTTGACTCTCCCATCTCTTAGATTTCTCAGGTAGTTAGGGCAGCTTCGTCTCCAATGTCCCTTCTCTTGGCAATAAAATCAAATGGACTCCTTTGGCACAGCACATCGGACAATCATAGACTTAGTTCTTTCTAGACTTCCGATGTTGCCAGTGCCCATTGCAGTTTGGGAGTTTGACTCACCAGACAAATTTGCTTGACCAGCACGCCAAATCATTGCTGATTCAACAGCTATAAGCAAATAGGTGAGATCGATGAGGGTTACGTCGTGGTTCATCATATAGTACTCTCTTACGAACTCACTATATGAATCAGGAAGTGACTAAAGGACCCAGTCAACAGCCAGCTCCTCACAGACAACATATCCCAACATTCTTAACCTATCAATGTGTGACTTCATCTCTAGGACGTATGCACACACTGACTTTCCTTCTTCATGTTTACTTGCCAAAAGGACTTGAGTGAGTTTGAACTTTTCAATCTTTTGAACTTGTGGGTTAGGGAGAATAATAGGAGGAGGTGGAGGAAGTGAAGCATGATCTCTTGTTCCCCGATCGAATCGTGGAATATCATCTTCATGTGAAAAGCTTGTTCCACGGGATTTGGGAAGACCATAGTTGTCATACTTTGACATCTACAAAACGGGAGAAAAAATTCAAGTTAGTTGATTGATTGAATCCTTAATAAATCACCCAAATGAGATATTAAGGCTAGGACCCAACACAATACTCTACAATTTGGGAGAGGGATGCCGTAACCCAAATTGCAGAACATTTGAAGGTAAGTGAATGACGATTCACTAATTTCCACCTTGAAAAACGAAAAAGAAATTTAAGTTTTAAATCTATTGAAAATTCCTAGATCTTTTGAGATTCATTGAACTTTTCAATGGCATGTTTAAATCTCGATATGCCCCTCGATTTGTGACTGGGATGCCGAGGATCACAAAACAGGGTGTGAATAACCATGCAAACTTACATGGTGCCCCCAATGTTACAGTCACCTATTCGATGTGCCGGTTAACCACACACGCTCCACCGAACTATGACAAACAATGAGTCATCCTTTGCTACCTTTGCTTAGAACCATTTAGTGTGCCGGTTAACCACACGCGCTCCACTAACGTCTTCGCAAGGGCACAAAGTGTAATTTCATGGGATTGCATCAATTCACTTTTGCCTAAAGTAACTAAGATTGGGAATTTTGTAAAAACATTTAGTTACTTTATACTTCATTATACTTTTAATGGAAAGGGTTTGCCCTATCCTACCCGTTCGGCTAACGACCCTCCACCAATCAAGGAAGCGGTGGGTGAGAGTGGACACCCATTAAACGGCCATTTTATAGGCCATAACCTTATACCCCCCTTATAGATCGGCTTTGTGAATGAGGCCTACTAACGGTAAGACTAGCATTTTAGTTATACATATATAATATTAGACTTTCAATGTTATATATATAGTATAAGGGTGTATTTTACATTTTTAAAATACTAGGTGGTTTAATTTTATAAATTACACTTTTAATTTAATTAAATATAAACCATATCATTATGGATTTATTAACTCTCTTTTAATTATACACTTAACTAATTTAATAAAACCATAAGGGTGTACTTTGAACTTTTCAAAATCAGGGTTTTAGAATTTAGACTTTTTCAAAATTAAACCTTTTAATCAAACAATTTAAATTCCAAAACTTGAGGGCAAGTTTTGAAACTTTTCAAAACAATTAGGTTTTAATCTCATTTTAAAATTTTCGAATTTAAGACTATTTAAATTAAAATTTTAAATATTAAACCTCTTGATTTAATAATTGTCTTGAATTAAACTATTAATTTAAATTATTAAATCATAAAGGATTATCTAAATCATAAAGGATAATTACCAATTAAACAATTAATTTATCCTAATCCTTTTAATCCCTCTAAAATTCGAAAATCATGGGATAGGATAATTCAAAATCTTTAATTACCATATATAACTATTAAAGGATAATTACAAGATATAGGATAATCCAAATCCCTAAAATTTAGGATCTTATCTAGGGGAGGAGGCTAATTTCGAAAATCATGGGGTTTTTCAAACCCTAGATTTCGAAATCTTGAGGCTTAAGGAAAGGATTTGAAAACCCTTTCAAATTTTCGCAAATTAGGGTATAGAAACCCTAATCTCGAAATTTCTTGCCTCCTAGGGTTTATTGGCAATAAACCCTAATATGTCAAGGTCATACAATTGTATAATGCTAATTGAAAACAAAAACCAATGGCTCTGATACCACTGATGGGTTTTATACAAACAATCCTATGTGTGCATGCAACCCTAGAGTTGGATCTATGTTATCACTATTAGTTATACAACATTATGAACACATAATAAAACCCTAATGATGCTTACTATTTTCGAAATTAACCAAAAAGGTTAGATTACATACCTCTTGTTGTTATATTGTAATAACAACTTAAATCTTGAATCTTCTTGTCTTTGAAAGCAAGCACCACAAGTGTAGTGCCTCTAATGGCTCACAAACACCAAGAGCAAATGGAGAGGTAATAGAGAGAGGGAAGAGGTATAGAATTTCGTCCCTAGGACCCCTTGGGAAGGCATGGACGAATTCATGAGCCTTAGGGGTCTTTATATAGGTGTAGAGATTAAGGTTTCAGTCCTTATCCTTATCTAGTTGCTTGCCCACCAAGCAATCATAAGATAAGCCTTGAAATCCCTTATCCTTTATCCTTTGGACGATTTCAAGGATCCTTTTCTCCTTGAATTCGTTCAACCCATATTTAGGATAACCATTACCATATTTTGTAACTATCACATAATTACAATTCAGCCCCTCTAGTTTAATTAATTACATTTGATCACAAAATTAATTCCTAATTAATTATTGA
This sequence comes from Lactuca virosa, assembly GCF_052849685.1. NCBI lineage: Eukaryota > Viridiplantae > Streptophyta > Magnoliopsida > Asterales > Asteraceae > Lactuca > Lactuca virosa. The sequence goes on from NC_136430.1 coordinate 451,344,489, forward strand.
CCAATATTAATTAAACAAATATGATTTCTCCTTTAATATATTATTCTTATAACATATTAATAAATCATAATAACCTCTTTCTCTATTATTTCTCCAGTCAAGTTGCTTTGGTGAAGGCAACCCAAAAGGACCATGCACAATCGGGTCAAGTACTTGACAAATATGGTTACGGGCTTAGACACTAATCCAACACTTCTACTCTTCCAAGGAGACCTGAACCATGACTTCGCATCATCATTCGGTGCCGAAATTTTGGAAACCTCACTCTACATCATCCACTTGTGGAGCACGTCGCTATCCCATAACACGTATATATACTCAGAAACTGATTGCATAACCTACAATCCATAAAGAGTCTTCCGCATGCCCCTCAACATTTCCGACACTTGGGAACAATCCCACTGATTGTTATAGCATAGCAGTATCCTCACTGCTCGCTCAAAGATCCACCATACATAGAGGGTTATTTACCATAACTGGAACGCCTCATCGCACCACTTCCCGCAACCGACATCCAAACTGCGTCAGGCGAAATCCTTCCAAACCACGCACCATCCGAGAATTTGCAATTCTCCCCCACTTAGAGCACTAACTACTGTCTACCGGCGGCAAAGCTGGTACGCGGCTCAATCGTCCCAATCCGAGACAACGAACTTCAAGGGATCCGAGTTCCCGCTGATGATTCCGAATCTCTGGATCATGACCTTCCTCTCTCTTGAATGCATCACCAGATACTACCCCTCTATAATTTCTCAATAATAACTTCTCACTATCATCTACTATGCTCTAATAACTTATGCAGGAAACAAACAACTCATAATAACATGAACAAGATATAGAAGGAAAAGACATACCGGCTGTCACCTCTGGCACTGTCCCGATCTCCTCCGCCACAAGATGATAAGCACGCCCTGGAGCCTTCGGAGGCTCTGCTCGACCCTGGCCCCCGTCAGTAAGTCTCAACGTGGATGGTGCTGGGACCTGCACTGGCCTGGCAGCCAAGAGAAGACACTGGGCCTTCATATGGCCCACCTCATCACAATGAGAACAAAGTCGGACTCCGGCAGCTGGAGCCTGCTGCCTGCAATCCCTGGCTATGTGGCCCTCCTTGCCACACTTGTGGCACCCAGAAGAAGATCGACAAACTCCATCATGTACCTTACCGCACTTCCCACAAGTGCGACTCCTCTGGCTTTCCTGACGATAATCAGCAGCCCTCATCCGTTTCGGCGCAGGCTGCGACTGCACCGGGGCCTGCCTCTGCTCCCTCAGCTGGAGCTCAATCTCTAGCTCGCGCCGCCTGGCAGCCTCCTGTAACTCCAACAAAGTATCACATCTCTGCGTGGACACAAACTATCTGATGTCCCTCTTGAGCATCCTCAGATACCGGGTCATCTGAGCCTGCTCCGAAGCAAACTCAGGGCAGAACATTGCCCTCTCCGTAAACATCCTGGTGATCTCCGTCACCGACTCTGAATCCTTTCTAAGCTCCAAAAACTCCTGAGCCAATCTCTCCCGCTCAACCCGCGGAACATAACGGGTACTGAACATGTCTCGGAACTGATCCCAAGTAATCGCAGCCCGTTGCGCGTCAGAATATGATCCCGTAGTCAACCTCCACCAATCCTTCGCCCCGAGCCTTAAAAGGTTCAGAGCACACCTCACCCTCTGCTCAGCAGGGCACGAACACGTGAAGAAACATCCCTCCACGTCCGACAACCATCTCATCGCAACAATAGGATCCTGAACTCTGTCAAATGTAGGGGGATTCGTATTATCGAAGTCCCGATACTGAAAGCCCCGATCGGCTCCTCCCCCTGCCGCTGCTACAGCCGCTGTAGCTGCCGCGGCAGCCGTCTCAGTAAGAGCTGAATAACGATCATCGAAGTACTCCCTCATAGCGGACTTAATAGTCCCAAACAACTCCGGAATCTGACCCCGGACAATCTCGACCACCTCCTCGCGGATGATCTCCCTGACCCGATCCTCTGTCAACATTGGCCCCTCCTGACCGATAATCTCAGGTGCCACTGGGGCCCCCTGATCACCCTGGCCTGATCCCGATCCGGATCTAGTCACGACACGCCTCGTAACCACCATACTGAAAATAGAAGAGGAAGATATCAGACAATCCGCCTAGATAACCGGGGACCAACTCCTTTCTAAACCCTAGGGGTTGTGACTTCCTTGCTACGCGTATGGGTCCTGTGCTTTCAGTAGTACGGGCCCATACTACCTTCCACACCTACCCATATTTGTCTCAAGTATCACCACAACACCCTAAAAATATACATAACATAACGAATGCTCAATCCTCACTCCTAGAGGAATGCTAAATATCTCATAACTGGTCTCCCGGCCTCACACAACCCAACCATCCATGAAACTTCCACCAACCCTGCAGCACTAGTGTATGCTAGCCATACATAACGTTGGACCCCATAGACTTTCGAATATTCGATCCTACCCTAAGCCCTAACCAATAAGAATAGAACATAAGGCCGAATTAAACATTCTCAGGCTATAAGATCTTAATTATATACAGCCGTGATGCATACACAAGTAACTACAGTAATGATGTCAATCTTATACAAGGAAAACCCTAGGCTAGCAGGCATCATGCAATCAGGCAATTCTATCATGCAATTCCTGAAGATCCCTAGCCTAGTACTAGCATGATGTTCTAATCATATCACATAATCAAATAACTTGTATGGTATTTTGGGGTCTACTTATTGGCTCCGGCTGATCGTACCCTCTGCATCCTCCTTTACTTATTTTGAAACCATTTGAAAACCATTTGAAAATCTTTCCTTGATTTGAGACTGGATTCACACGAATGTTCCTCCAATTCACTCAAACCAAGGCTCTGATACCAACTTGTAACACCCATAAAATTCAAGCCAATTCAAAACATTTTAACCCATTCAAAAACCATTAAGTTATTACAACTTGTTTTCAAAATAGTTTAAACATCAGAGTATCCCCAGAACCAAATCACAAAATCATGAAATATGAGGAGCGGTACGATCACGCCTTTGCCTTGCCACGATCACCTGATGTACCTGAAACAATAAACTGAAAACCGTAAGCTCGAAAGCTTAGTGAGTTCCCCCAAAATACCCGTACACACATAACCATACACATACAGCAATGAACAACATACTATGGGTCCAATCAACCGTCAGGTTGGAATACCCCAAGCCCTCAACCGTCGGGTTGGAATGTCAACATACTACGAGTCCAATCATCCTCGGGATGGAATACTCTCGGCCCACAACCATCGGGTTGGAATGCCCACACACCTATACATACAATAACTACTACAGGTCCAATCATCCCTCGGGATGGAATACCCCAGGCCCTCAATCATCAGGTTGGAATGCCCACCTACTATGAGTCCAATCATCCTACCGGGATGGAATACTCCTGGCCCTCAACCATCGGGTTGGAATGCCCACCTACTATACATACAATAGCTACTATGGGTCCAATCATCCCTCGGGATGGAATACCCCAGGCCCTCAACCATCAGGTTGGAATGCCCACCTACTATGAGTCCAATCATCCTACCGAGATGGAATACTCTTGGCCCTCAACCATCGGTTTGGAATGCTCACATACTAGCAAACATGTGCACCTATCAAATAACCATATAACAGTCTACAAGACAACATACTAGGGCCCTATCATCCTACCGGGATGGAATACCCTCTACTACTGCTCAACACGTGCACATATAACAGGTAATCTCCTACCAGCATACAGACAGTCAGACCAACTACAGGTCACTAGGCATAGCCACATCCAATATACCAGAATACCGATCTAACAGAGCATACCATCATATAGCCATCCTATCTACCAGGATGCCAACTAACATATCACAGCAGTAACTATCTCAAATAACAAATCAAAGGGTCGGCCTTGGTGCCTTAGACCCTTAGGTATAGTGAGGATAACTCACCTTGCAACTGCCGAACCGAACCACGAAAGCACAATCCCGAAGCACTGCCCCAAACTCCAACACATATAGCCATCAATGATCCATTGACATAAATATCCAAATTACCATAATACCCTTGAAGGTCAAACTGGTCAAAGTCAAAGTCCTGGCCAAAGTCAACCTTCCTGATTGACCCTACTCGCCGAGTCAACCCGCTGACTCGTCGAGTTCCCGAACTTCAGAAAACTCTTATATCATGACTTGACTCGCCGAGTCACCCCATGACTCATCGAGTTCAACAATGTCTGAGTCCTATCATGTCCAACTCACTGAGTCACCACTCAACTCACTGATATGAGTCTTAACCAGAAGAGGTTGGGGTTTTGCGTTCTAACTCGCCGAGTCCAAGAACAGACTCGCCGAGTCCACGACAATCTTCAACAGACTCGCCGAGTTGTTCCTCCAACTCGTCGAGTCCATGCCTATCTTCAACAGACTCGCCGAGTCCAAGAACAGACTCGCCGAGTCTTTTCAGTCCTTTATTCATACAGAGGCTTTTCGAGTCATGCAGGGGCTCCAAACTGTAGATCCACTCTTCTAGGGCATGATTCTCACGTAAAGTTGCAAACTTTACGTGGAAACAAAGAGTTATAGGCCCAAATCAATCTAGGGCTAAGGTTTAAGACAAGGATGCTTCACCAACAAGCCAAGGGCTGATACTTTGTGAGTTTCTGGACCACGACAAGTCTAGATCTGAAGTAGCAACCTCAGATCTAGACCCCTAACCCGAAATAGATCCTTAACATGCCAAAATGGCCCCAAATCTCATTCTTGAATAGATATAAATGCAATAGAGTCAAGGTAACAGCTTGTTACCTCCAAAATGTGCCCAAGCTGAAGTAGATTCTGGATCTACACCAATCCCTTGATGCTAGCCTCTTGATTTTCAAGCTCCCTTCTCAATATTCCTCCTCCAAAGCTCAAATCTCTTTAACAATGGAAGCTCACACGATTTTAGGGTTTACTGACTCTCAAAGGCAATAAGGAGGCTGAAGGGAGGACATATGGTCCTTTAAATAGGGTGCAACCCTTAAGATTAGGGTTTTCTCTTTTCAACACCAACTCGTCGAGTCCAGCTGCCGACTCGGCGAGTTGGTCACTTAACTCGCGACCAGAACCCGCTCCGACTCGACGAGTAAGCATACCTACTCGTCGAGTACCTTCTTCAATTTACACTTAAGTCCTTCAATCATACTTCTAAATTTTGGGATGTTACAACTCTCCCCCACTTAAATTAGGCTTCGTCCTCGAAGCCTACTGCAGTGTACGATTCTGAATATACCTCTTGCACTGCAGACTCCGATTTCCCAATCAACTCTGGTCCTTCCAGACCCTACCACTGTACCCCTTTTAAGATAACTTCTTCTCGTGTGGTATCCTTGCCAATACTCCCGGCCGACCACCGGCCTTTTCTACTTAATGTCAGAGCACATCAATCCAGTATGACCCGATGATACTGCCACCTTCCTGACATGAACACACCTTCGAGACTTGCGAAAGTTAGACAGCACAATAATCCACTGAGCTCTGCTATAACACTAATCCACCTTTCCTTCGCCCAAAAATTGGCGATAACCCGGATAACCTGCAATAAGGACGAATCCTGTTCCCATCCCGAATCTATTCCCTTTTTACCATGACAGGATACTGCATCCTTCAGCTTCTAGCAACGCCCATGAATCAACCAGCTATATCACATAATCATTCGTACCTAGCTCAATCAGCTTCGGGCTAGAATACCAGGTACGCCTATAACGGGTCCAGGCATCCCAAGGATGGTATAGCCTTGCATTCTCACGCATGTTTGGCCCAATCAACCCTCGGGTTGGTATACCAAACACACCAGGTCTAATCAATCATAGGGTCCGGTCATCCTCATGATGGAATACCCTAGATTGGAATACCACAACTCACCTAACCCATGCCTACAACCATACGTGAAGCCCAAGGATCCAACCTTGCAGCTCCCTCAATCTACTCTGATTCGACACAACCGAGTGTAACTCACCCAAAACTCGACATCACGTCTACTCCAAACATACCATGACAGGGAACATTACTCTCGCGATCCCTAGGTCCACAACCTACGACTGGAATATCCTAACACGGTTCTCAGCGCCGGTCTAGACTGCTCCCTAGTCTATCAACTCCGCTATCTCTAGCTCCTCTGTCCAAATCTCTAATATGGAGCTACTCACCTTCTCCTCTTCCAAAGAGACCTGAACCATGACTTCGCATCATCAGTCGGTGCTGAAATTTCGGAACCTCACTCTACATCATCCACTTGTGGAGCACGTCGCTATCCCACAACACGTATATATACTCAGAAACTGATTGCATAACCTACAATCCATAAAGAGTCTTCCGCATGCCCCTCAACATTTCCGACACTTGGGAACAACCCCACTGATTGTTATAGCATAGCAGTATCCTCACTGCTCGCTCAAAGATCCACCATACATACAGGGTTCTTTACCATAACTGGAACGCCTCATCGCACCACTTCCCGCAACCGACATCCAAACTGTGTCAGGCGAAATCCTTCCAAACCATGCACCATCCGAGAATTTCCAATTCTCCCCCACTTAGAGCACTAACTACTGTCTACCGGCGGCAAAGCTGGTACGCGGCTCAATCGTCCCAATCCGAGACAACGAACTTCAAGGGATCCGAGTTCCCGCTGATGATTCCGAATCTCTGGATCATGACCTTCCTCTCTCTTGAATGCATCACCAGATACTACCCCTCTATAATTTCTCAATAATAACTTCTCACTATCATCTACTATGCTCTAATAACTTATGCAGGAAACAAACAACTCATAATAACATGAACAAGATATAGAAGGAAAAGACATACCGGCTGTTACCTCTGGCACTGTCCCGATCTCCTCGGCCACAAGATGATAAGCACGCCCTGGAGCCTTCGGAGGCTCTGCTCGACCCTGACCCCCGTCAGTAAGTCTCAACGTGGATGGTGCTGGGACCTGCACTGGGTTGGCAGCCAAGAGAGGACACTGGGCCTTCATATGGCCCACCTGATCACAATGATAACAAAGTCGGAATCCGGCAGCTGGAGCCTGCTGCCTGCAATCCCTGGCTATGTGGCCCTCCTTGCCACACTTGTGGCACCCAGAAGAAGATCGACAAACTCCATCATGTACCTTACCGCACTTCCCACAAGTGCGACTCCTCTGGCTTTCCTGACGATAATCAGCAGCCCTCATCCGTTTCGGCGCAGGCTGCGACTGCACCGGGGCCTGCCTCTGCTCCCTCAGCTGGAGCTCAATCTCTAGCTCGCGCCGCCTGTCAGCCTCCTGTAACTCCAACAAAGTATCACATCTCTGCGTGGACACAAACTGTCTGATGTCCCTCTTGAGCATCCTCAGATACCGGGTCATCTGAGCCTGCTCCGAAGCAAACTCAGGGCAGAACATTGCCCTCTCCGTAAACATCCTGGTGATCTCCGTCACCGACTCTGAATCCTTTCTAAGCTCCAAAAACTCCTGAGCCAATCTCTCCCGCTCAACCCGCGGAACATAACGGGTACTGAACATGTCTCGAAACTGATCCCAAGTAACCGCAGCCCGCTGCGCGTCAGAATATGATTCTGTAGTCAACCTCCACCAATCCTTCGCCCCGAGCCTTAAAAGGTTCAGAGCACACCTCACCCTCTGCTCATTAGGGCACGAACACGTGAAGAAACATCCCTCCACGTCCGACAACCATCTCATCGCAACAATAGGATCCTGAACTCTGTCAAATGTAGGGGGATTCGTATTATCGAAGTCCCGATACTGAAAGCCCCGACCGGCTCCTCCCCCTGCCGCTGCTACAGCCGCTGTAGCTGCCGCGGCAGCCGTCTCAGTAAGAGCTGAATAACGATCATCGAAGTACTCCCTCATAGCGGACTTAATAGTCCCAAACAACTCCGAAATCTGACCCCGGACAATCTCGACCACCTCCTCGCGGATGATCTCCCTGACCCGATCCTCTGTCAACATTGGCCCCTCCTGACCGATAATCTCAGGTGCCACTGGGGCCCCCTGATCACCCTGGCCTGATCCTGATCCGGATCCAGTCACGACACGCCTCGTAACCACTATACTGAAAATAGAAGAGGAAGATATCAGACAATCCGCCTAGATAACCGGGGACCAACTCCCTTCTAAACCCTAGGGGTTGTGACTTCCTTACTACGCGTATGGGTCCTGTGCTTTCAGTAGTACGGGCCCATACTACCTTCCACACCTACCCATATTTGTCTCAAGTATCACCACAACACCCTAAAAATATACATAACATAACGAATGCTCAATCCTCACTCCTAGAGGAATGCTAAATATCTCATAACTGGTCTCCCGGCCTCACACAACCCAACCATCCATGAAACTTCCACCAACCCTGCAGCACTAGTGTATGCTAGCCATACATAACGCTGGACCCCATAGACTTTCGAATATTCGATCCTACCCTAAGCCCTAACCAATAAGAATAGAACATAAGGCCGAATTAAACATTCTCAGGCTATAAGATCTTAATTATATACAGCCGTGATGCATACACAAGTAACTACAATAATGATGTCAATCTTATACAAGGAAAACCCTAGGCTAGCAGGCATCATGCAATCAGGCAATTCTATCATGCAATTCCTGAAGATCCCTAGCCTAGTACTAGCATGATGTTCTAATCATATCACATAATCAAATAACTTGTATGGTATTTTGGGGTCTACTTATTGGCTCCGGCTGATCGTACCCTCTGCATCCTCCTTTACTTATTTTGAAACCATTTGAAAACCATTTGAAAATCTTTCCTTGATTTGAGACTGGATTCACACGAATGTTCCTCCAATTCACTCAAACCAAGGCTCTGATACCAACTTGTAACACCCATAAAATTCAAGCCAATTCAAAACATTTTAACCCATTCAAAAACCATTAAGTTATTACAACTTGTTTTCAAAATAGTTTAAACATCAGAGTATCCCCAGAACCAAATCACAAAATCATGAAATATGAGGAGCGGTACGATCACGCCTTTGCCTTGCCACGATCACCTGATGTACCTGAAACAATAAACTGAAAACCGTAAGCTCAAAAGCTTAGTGAGTTCCCCCAAAATACCCGTACACACATAACCATACACATACATCAATGAACAACATACTATGGGTCCAATCAACCGTCAGGTTGGAATACCCCAAGCCCTCAACCGTCGGGTTGGAATGCCAACATACTACGAGTCCAATCATCCTCGGGATGGAATACTCTCGGCCCACAACCATCGGGTTGGAATGCCTACACACATATACATACAATAACTACTACGGGTCCAATCATCCCTCGAGATGGAATACCCCAGGCCCTCAATCATCAGGTTGGAATGCCCACCTACTATGAGTCCAATCATCCTACCGGGATGGAATACTCCTGGCCCTCAACCATCGGGTTGGAATGCCCACCTACTATACATACAATAGCTACTATGGGTCCAATCATCCCTCGGGATGGAATACCCCAGGCCCTCAACCATCAGGTTGGAATGCCCACCTACTATGAGTCCAATCATCCTACCGAGATGGAATTCTCCTGGCCCTCAACCATCAGTTTGGAATGCTCACATACTAGCAAACATGTGCACCTATCAAATAACCATATAACAGTCTACAAGACAACATACTAGGGCCCTATCATCCTACCGGGATGGAATACGCTCTACTACTGCTCAACACGTGCACATATAACAGGTAATCTCCTACCAGCATACAGACAGTCAGACCAACTACAGGTCACTAGGCATAGCCACATCCAATATACCAGAATACCGATCTAACAGAGCATACCATCATATAGCCATCCTATCTACCAGGATGCCAACTAACATATCACAGCACTAACTATCTCAAATAACAAATCAAAGGGTCGGCCTTGGTGCCTTAGACCCTTAGGTATAGTGAGGATAACTCACCTTGCAACTGCCGAACCGAACCACGAAAGCACAATCCCGAAGCACTGCCCCAAACTCCAACACATATAGCCATCAATGATCCATTGACATAAATATCCAAATTACCATAATACCCTTGAAGGTCAAACTTGTCAAAGTCAAAGTCCTGGCTAAAGTCAACCTTCCTGATTGACCCTACTCGCCGAGTCAACCCGCTGACTCGCCGAGTTCCCGAACTTCAGAAAACTCTTATATCACGACTTGACTCGCCGAGTCACCCCATGACTCGTCGAGTTCAACAATCTCTTAGTCCTATCATGTCCAACTCACTGAGTCACCACTCAACTCACTGATATGAGTCTTAACCAGAAGAGGTTGGGGTTTTGCGTTCTAACTCGCCGAGTCCAAGAACAGACTCGCCGAGTCCACGACAATCTTCAACAGACTCGCCGAGTTGTTCCTCCAACTCGTCGAGTCCATGCCTATCTTCAACAGACTCGCCGAGTCCAAGAATAGACTCGCCGAGTCTTTTCAGTCCTTTATTCATACAGAGGCTTTTCGAGTCATGCAGGGGCTCCAAACTGTAGATCCACTCTTCTAGGGCATGATTCTCACGTAAAGTTGCAAACTTTACGTGGAAACAAAGAGCTATAGGCCCAAATCAATCTAGGGCTAAGGTTTAAGACAAGGATGCTTCACCAACAAGCCAAGGGCTGATACTTTGTGAGTTTCTGGACCAAGACAAGTCTAGATCTGAAGTAGCAACCTCAGATCTAGACCCCTAACCCGAAATAGATCCTTAACATGCCAAAATGGCCCCAAATCTCATTCTTGAATAGATATAAATGCAATAGAGTCAAGGTAACAGCTTGTTACCTCCAAAATGTGCCCAAGCTGAAGTAGATTCTGGATCTACACCAATCCCTTGATGCTAGCCTCTTGATTTTCAAGCTCCCTTCTCAATATTCCTCCTCCAAAGCTCAAATCTCTTTAACAATGGAAGCTCACACGATTTTAGGGTTTACTGACTCTCAAGGGCAATAAGGAGGCTGAAGGGAGGACATATGGTCCTTTAAATAGGGTGCAACCCTTAAGATTAGGGTTTTCTCTTTTCAACACCAACTCGTCGAGTCCAGCTGCCGACTCGACGAGTTGGTCACTTAACTCGCGACCAGAACCCGCTCCGACTCGACAAGTAAGCATACCTACTCGTCGAGTACCTTCTTCAATTTACACTTAAGTCCTTCAATCATACTTCTAAATTTTGGGATGTTACAACTCTCCCCCACTTAAATTAGGCTTCGTCCTCGAAGCCTACTGCAGTGTACGATTCTGAATATACCTCTTGCACTGCAGACTCTGATTTCCCAATCAACTCTGGTCCTTCCAGACCCTACCACTGTACCCCTTTTGAGATAACTTCTTCTCGTGTGGTATCCTTGCCAATACTCCCGGCCGACCACCGGCCTTTTCTACTTAATGTCAGAGCACATCAATCCAGTATGACCCGATGATACTGCCACCTTCCTGACATGAACACACCTTCGAGACTTGCGAAAGTTAGACAACACAATAATCCACTGAGCTCTGCTATAACACTAATCCACCTTTCCTTCGCCCAAAAATTGGCGATAACCCGGATAACCTGCAATAAGGACGAATCCTCTTCCCATCCCGAATCTATTCCCTTTTTACCATGACAGGATACTGCATCCTTCAGCTTCTATCAACTCCCATGAATCAACCAGCTATATCACATAATCATTCGTACCTAGCTCAATCAGCTTCGGGCTAGAATACCAGGTACGCCTATAACGGGTCCAGTCATCCCAAGGATGGTATACCCTTGCATTCTCATGCATGTTTGGCCCAATCAACCCTCGGGTTGGTATACCAAACACACCAGGTCTAATCAATCATAGGGTCCGGTCATCCTCATGATGGAATACCCTAGATTGGAATACCACTACTCACCTAACCCATGCCTACAACCATACGTGAAGCCCAAGGATCCAACCTTGCAGCTCCCTCAATCTCCTCTGATTCGACACAACCGAGTGTAACTCACCCAAAACTCGACATCACGTCTACTCCAAACATACCATGACAGGGAACATTACTCTCGCGATCCCTAGGTCCACAACCTACGACTGGAATATCGTCACACGGTTCTCAGCGCCGGTCTAGACTGCTCCCTAGTCTATCAACTCCGCTATCTCTAGCTCCTCTGTCCAAATCTCCAATATGGAGCTACTCACCTTCTCCTCTTCCAAAGAGACCTGAACCATGACTTCGCATCATCAGTCGGTGCCGAAATTTCGGAACCTCACTCTACATCATCCACTTATGGAGCACGTCGCTATCCCACAACACGTATATATACTCAGAAACTGATTGCATAACCTACAATCCATAAAGAGTCTTCCGCATGCCCCTCAACATTTCCGACACTTGGGAACAACCCCACTGATTGTTATAGCATAGCAGTATCCTCACTGCTCGCTCAAAGATCCACCATACATACAGGGTTCTTTACCATAATTGGAACGCCTCATCGCACCACTTCCCGCAACCGACATCCAAACTGCGTCAGGCGAAATCCTTCCAAACCACGCACCATCCGAGAATTTCCAATTCTCCCCCACTTAGAGCACTAACTACTGTCTACCGGCGGCAAAGCTGGTACGCGGCTCAATCGTCCCAATCCGAGACAACGAACTTCAAGGGATCCGAGTTCCCGCTGATGATTCCGAATCTCTGGATCATGACCTTCCTCTCTCTTGAATGCATCACCAGATACTACCCCTATATAATTTCTCAATAATAACTTCTCACTATCATCTACTATGCTCTAATAACTTATGCAGGAAACAAACAACTCATAATAACATGAACAAGATATAGAAGGAAAAGACATACCGGCTGTCACCTCTGGCACTGTCCCGATCTCCTCCGCCACAAGATGATAAGCACGCCCTGGAGCCTTCGGAGGCTCTGCTCGACCCTGGCCCCCGTCAGTAAGTCTCAACGTGGATGGTGCTGGGACCTGCACTGGCCTGGCAGCCAAGAGAAGACACTGGGCCTTCATATGGCCCACCTCATCACAATGAGAACAAAGTCGGACTCCGGCAGCTGGAGCCTGCTGCCTGCAATCCCTGGCTATGTGGCCCTCCTTGCCACACTTGTGGCACCCAGAAGAAGATCGACAAACTCCATCATGTACCTTACCGCACTTCCCACAAGTGCGACTCCTCTGGCTTTCCTGACGATAATCAGCAGCCCTCATCCGTTTCGGCGCAGGCTGCGACTGCACCGGGGCCTGCCTCTGCTCCCTCAGCTGGAGCTCAATCTCTAGCTCGCGCCGCCTGGCAGCCTCCTGTAACTCCAACCAAGTATCACATCTCTGCGTGGACACAAACTGTCTGATGTCCCTCTTGAGCATCCTCAGATACCGGGTCATCTGAGCCTGCTCCGAAGCAAACTCAGGTCAGAACATTGCCCTCTCCGTAAACATCCTGGTGATCTCCGTCACCGACTCTGAATCCTTTCTAAGCTCCAAAAACTCCTGAGCCAATCTCTCCCGCTCAACCCGCGGAACAGAACGGGTACTGAACATGTCTCGGAACTGATCCCAAGTAACCGCAGCCCGTTGAGCGTCAGAATATGATCCCGTAGTCAACCTCCACCAATCCTTCGCCCCGATCCTTAAAAGGTTCAGAGCACACCTCACCCTCTGCTCAGCAGGGCACGAACACGTGAAGAAACATCCCTCCACGTCCGACAACCATCTCATCGCAACAATAGGATCCTGAACTCTGTCAAATGTAGGGGGATTCGTATTATCGAAGTCCCGATACTGAAAGCCCCGACCGGCTCCTCCCCCTGCCGCTGCTACAGCCGCTGTAGCTGCCGCGGCAGCCGTCTCAGTAAGAGCTGAATAACGATCATCGAAGTACTCCCTCATAGCGGACTTAATAGTCCCAAACAACTCCAGAATCTGACCCCGGACAATCTCGACCACCTCCTCGCCGATGATCTCCCTGACCCGATCCTCTGTCAACATTGGCCCCTCCTGACCGATAATCTCAGGTGCCACTGGGGCCCCCTGATCACCCTGGCCTGATCCCGATCCGGATCCAATCACGACACGCATCGTAACCACCATACTGAAAATAGAAGAGGAAGATATCAGACAATCCGCCTAGATAACCGGGGACCAACTCCCTTCTAAACCCTAGGGGTTGTGACTTCCTTGCTACGCGTATGGGTCCTGTGCTTTCAGTAGTACGGGCCCATACTACCTTCCACACCTACCCATATTTGTCTCAAGTATCACCACAACACCCTAAAAATATACATAACATAACGAATGCTCAATCCTCACTCCTAGAGGAATGCTAAATATCTCATAACTGGTCTCCCGGCCTCACACAACCCAACCATCCATGAAACTTCCACCAACCCTGCAGCACTAGTGTATGCTAGCCATACATAACGCTGGACCCCATAGACTTTCGAATATTCGATCCTACCCTAAGCCCTAACCAATAAGAATAGAACATAAGGCCGAATTAAACATTCTCAGGCTATAAGATCTTAATTATATACAGCCGTGATGCATACACAAGTAACTATAGTAATGATGTCAATCTTATACAAGGAAAACCCTAGGCTAGCAGGCATCATGCAATCAGGCAATTCTATCATGCAATTCCTGAAGATCCCTAGCCTAGTACTAGCATGATGTTCTAATCATATCACATAATCAAATAACTTGTATGGTATTTTGGGGTCTACTTATTGGCTCCGGCTGATCGTACCCTCTGCATCCTCCTTTACTTATTTTGAAACCATTTGAAAACCATTTGAAAATCTTTCCTTGATTTGAGACTGGATTCACACGAATGTTCCTCCAATTCACTCAAACCAAGGCTCTGATACCAACTTGTAACACCCATAAAATTCAAGCCAATTCAAAACATTTTAACCCATTCAAAAACCATTAAGTTATTACAACTTGTTTTCAAAATAGTTTAAACATCAGAGTATCCCCAGAACCAAATCACAAAATCATGAAATATGAGGAGCGGTACGATCACGCCTTTGCCTTGCCACGATCACCTGATGTACCTGAAACAATAAACTGAAAACCGTAAGCTCGAAAGCTTAGTGAGTTCCCCCAAAATACCCGTACACACATAACCATACACATACAGCAATGAACAACATACTGTGGGTCCAATCAACCGTCAGGTTGGAATACCCCAAGCCCTCAACCGTCGGGTTGGAATGCCAACATACTACGAGTCCAATCATCCTCGGGATGGAATACTCTCGGCCCACAACCATCGGGTTGGAATGCCCACACACCTATACATACAATAACTACTACGGGTCCAATCATCCCTCGGGATGGAATACCCCAGGCCCTCAATCATCAGGTTGGAATGCCCACCTACTATGAGTCCAATCATCCTACCGGGATGGAATACTCCTGGCCCTCAACCATCGGGTTGGAATGACCACATACTAGCAAACATGTGCACCTATCAAATAACCATATAACAATCTACAAGACAACATACTAGGGCCCTATCATCCTACCGGGATGGAATACCCTCTACTACTGCTCAACACGTGCACATATAATAGGTAATCTCCTACCAGCATACAGACAGTCAGACCAACTACAGGTCACTAGGCATAGCCACATCCAATCTACCAGAATACCGATCTAACATAGCATGCCATCATATAGCCATCCTATCTACCAGGATGCCAACTAACGTATCACAACAGCAACTATCTCAAATAACAAATCAAAGGGCCGACCTTGGTGCCTTAGACCCTTGGGTATAGTGAGGATACTTACCTTGCAACTGCCGAACCGAACCACGAAAGCACAATCCCGAAGCACTGCCCCAAACTCCAACATATATAGCCATCAATGATCCATTGACATAAATATCCAAATTACCATAATACCCTTGAAGGTTAAACTGGTCAAAGTCAAAGTCCTGGCCAAAGTCAACCTTCCTGATTGACCCTACTCGCCGAGTCAACCCGTTGACTCGCCGAGTTCCCAAACTTCAGAAAACTCTTATATCATGACTCGACTCGCCGAGTCACCCCATGACTCGTCGAGTTCAACAATCTCTGAGTCCTATCATGTCCAACTCACTGAGTCACCACTCAACTCACTGATCTGAGTCTTAACCAGAAGAGGTTGGGGTTTTGCGTTCTGACTCGCCGAGTCCAAGAACAGACTCGCCGAGTCCACGGCAATCTTCAACAGACTCGCCGAGTTGTTCCTCCAACTCACGGTTGGATCATATGAATTTATGAAGATTTGAAGGCCATATGAAGCTTTGAAGATGAATATGAATGTTCTTGGTAGATTGTTTGAAGATTTGAAGGAATGGGACTGTAAACATTTGAAGATTGAAAGAAAAAGGAACTGTTCACGGTTGATAGGTGAGAGGATTTTGGGGTTGTTTACGGCTGGAAATGAGTGAAATGAATTGATGAGGGTGTAAACACATATATAGGAGGTGTTTACGGATGACTTGGCATTGGGCCTAAGGTGTTTACGGTTGGTTAATGGGCTTAAATTTGGGTTTTCGGCCCAATAAGAGGGTGTTCACTTTGATGAGTCCATAAACACTCTTGATTACATAAGGTTGGATCGTGAACTACTCTTCTTCAACTAAATGGATCGTGAACTTCCATTTAGGAGTGATGTTTGGCCGTAAACTCCATTTAAGGAGTGTTTCTTGGCCATGAACCTCATTTTTGGGTGTTTTCATGACTTAAATTTTGGATTAACTCAAGAATAGCCCCTTAACTTTGAACTAGTGTAAGTTTGACTTAATCAAGTGTGAATTTGATGTTAAGTGTTGGACTTTTAGTACCTTACTTCTATGATTTTCACATGTATTTGTATATAAGCTAAATAAACATACTTGTAGTTTAG
Source organism: Lactuca virosa (assembly GCF_052849685.1). NCBI lineage: Eukaryota > Viridiplantae > Streptophyta > Magnoliopsida > Asterales > Asteraceae > Lactuca > Lactuca virosa. The sequence goes on from NC_136430.1 coordinate 451,361,419, forward strand.
AATCTTATTAAAAGGAAATAACGGGTTGTCACATTGATGGTAAGTGACTAATGTTTGTAGATTAAAATGTTGTTATTTATTCAAAAATTATTTGTTTATTTTTTAATGATTTGGTTATTTATTCATTGATTTTCAGCTTGCATATGTTTAGAACATGATGTATGAAAATATCAAGTTGGATAAAAGGCTAGCATTTATTGCGCATGTCAAGGGTGATAAGCATATAAAATGTTGTTATTTATTCATAATATAATTTGTTTTTGGTATCGTTGCCTTTCTGGAAGTCAATAGTATCCTCTGTATCATCATCATTGAACTCATTTTCTTTTTCTACATCTTATAATATAATGAGTGTAACGGAGTTAAAATATATATGGTATACACATAACAACAAAAGTATACAAATTAAAAAATACATAATTAAAATACATCACCTTAATTATGATTGCTACTTTCACCGATGGGGCAGTCTGGTCATCTGTGCGATTTTGAATGAAGTTGGATGGAGTGTCTGCTTTGTACATTAAAATGTCGCTATAATGAAAATAACAATAAACAAAATTAAACATGCTTATCAAAATATAGAATTTGTAATATGGAAAAACCTTAACAAAAATAAAAAATTCACCTCTATTGGGATTACTAGTTTCCTTATCATAAAATATAGATTTTATAGTGTATGATGATTAGATAACTCGTAACCTTCAAGTTCCTTTACATGATCAATAGGAAATTCATGTTCATCATGAATATTATTATTACTAACTGATACTTCATCATCCATAAGAAATTCTAAAGTACGAATAAACGCCAAGAGAGTTCATAAATGTTGTTAGTTATTATGTAAATTGAATATTAGAAACTTTGTGAAACTAAAGTACAAAATAAAGGAGGGAAAAAGCATATGATTTGTAACTATAAAGGCGTGATATATGCATTCCTTAATTAAGAATGATTTAATTTTGATTCTTTTTTTAAACATACTAAAGATAAGGATCCTACTATGCGTTAAGGATATTCTTTTTACTTAACTTATTCATATTCTATAGATAAAATTTTCCAGTATTACAATACATTATTAAAATTTAAAATTTATTATATACTTGATTAAAAAATTATGTTGAACTATGAGATTAAAGTTAGCTTTTTATAAAAGAAAAAATATTTCATTAGTTTTTTGGTTTGTTAATTTGTAAATTGTTTTTTTTTCAGATTTTACTATTTCAGACATATTATGAGAATCATATAAAAAATATTACTTATATAACTGTCTTGTTATATAGGCTTCATTCTGTCAGAATCTTATAAAAATATGACTAACATAATTATGCATTGTTATAGTTTTTTAATCAAATATAGAATAAGACTAGCAACACAATTCACATTATATGTTTTATATCCTAAACCACACTACACAACTCTACTTATAACACAAAACTAAACCTCGGAGTCTTTATATTAAATATGCTAATTTTGTCATAATAACATAAACCATGAACTAATATGAATGCGGTTAGAATGTTATTCGTTTTGTTTATAAAAAAAACATAAACCATGAACTAGTATTAATATATAATGACTGTAAACATAAATATAGAAGAAAAAATCACTAACATTCATAAAATCACGAACTATTAGTGATATTTATTGACTGTAAACATAAAATAGAAGGAAAAACCCCTAAAATTCATCAAACCCTACTTTTATTTTACTGGAAATCAATTTCATAATAGCTAAAACGTCTAAATTCATGAACTTCTTGAACTTCTATGCTTTCTTGGCAAATGTATAAGGATAATTTCTCTTATCATGACCAATTCCAAAGCAAATCCCACATCTTTTTTATTGAAAACTTCATTCACCTTGGAATCTTTGACATTACCAAACTTCTTATATTCATTGTCTTCGTTATTCTTAGAAGACTTTAAATCTGAATTGTTATCAGCCGGAGAATTATGCTGGCAATAATAAATTGTATTAAGTATTTATGATTACAAATAATCATGATAAAACTAAAATACCTTCACCTATTTGTCTTCAAGAATATCCATTAAACTATGAAATATAAAAAATATGAAGATGAAAGCAGAGATGGAAAAGTAGAATATCCATTAAACTATGAAATATAAAAAATATGAAGATGAAAGCAGAGATGGAAAAGTAGTGTATGATTCACAGATGATGTGAATGTATATAGATTATTAGGCTTAATGATAATTAAGATATTCATAAATATTTGCATAATATAAAGGGATTTGATTCATATACGAATCAATTAGTTAAATTAAAAATATTATTAAAAATATAAGATTACAAATTTACCCTATTTAAATAATTGACATATATTGATTTCTACATCCATACAATAAATATTCAGAACACATTAACCTATCTCTCTACATATTAATATTAAATGCATTCGATATACTAAATTGTAAAAAAAAAAAAAAAAAAAAAGACAAGTGGTCAATTCAAAATTCAACAAAATCTTCATTTAAATTGCATTTTAAAACATATATTACGTAAAATGCATGTTTTAAAACATAATTAAAACCGGGACATCCAAAATTTCCAAGTAAAATGCACCAACTTCTCCAATTTAAGGTTTTCACCATGAACATCTTCAAGAAACTTATCCAAGATCCATGCCTCGTACTCTTATCTAATTCATCTCTAACTTAAACTCTATATATACATATTACATAATATATTCGATCACAAGATCAAACTTTAGCTGATCAAGATCAGTTCCTCATCATTCTGACTGCAAGTTCTTGAAGCTCACCCAAATCACTTTCAGAAAGTCTCTTGTTATATAACCCATGATCATTATTGAAACCATTTCGGCTTTGAATCTCTTGAATCCCAATGCCTTCATAGTTGTGATCGATTGACTCCATGGAGCTCTGTGGTGATGTAGTGAAGGTCGTGAAATTTGCAGCATTTATGTAGTTATGATATGGCATTGCTCCAGCCATGCTGGGAGTTTCAAGATTTCTTGAATCCACGTACCCTTGTGCCATTTGAGCCTTTACTTGCATTATTTGTGCTTGTAAATATGCAACCTAAAGATTCATTAGATTGGTTTATTAAAAATGTCGAAAAGATCATGATACAGGAATGAAATAAATGACGATTTTATAAGTTATTTATGCCTAGAATTATGTGAATAGGGAACAATAAATTATTTATTATAATCTGTTTTTTTTTTAACCGGCAAATCTAATCTACTACTAAACTAACAACACATATTCAACACATATTCTACCTATGTCAACCACAGAACTTGAACCCTCAACCTCTCAACCTCAAAAAGGAAGGGCACCACCTGATACCGCTGGGCTACAAGCCCTTTATATTATAATCTGTTAGGTAGGAGAATCCATGAGCAGGCCCCGATCCCTAACTCCATTACTGTTTTTTTCCCGGTCATGATTGAATTCGCAAAGGGAGAAAATTTTACACATTAAACTTTTTTATTTTATAAGACAAATTAAAATTCTGAAAAATATGATTCTATAAGAAAGATTTTTACATTAATTAACTACAGATTCTTGAGGGGGATAACAAACCCCTCCCTTTGCTCCGTCACTATTTATACCTAGCAGCGGAACTAGAAAATATGCCACCCGGTGTGAACATTTCACAGATTGATCAAGTTAAAGCGATTTTTTTTTTTTTAATAAATTTATGATATTTAATTAGATTTTTCAAACACTTTTATTAAAAAAAAATTGTGAAAACTCCACATACTAATCCCATTTAGTTTTGGTGCCGAAAATTCTCTATTTTATGATTTTATATAAAATTTTGAACTATATATCTACAGATATATACCGTTCAAAAAAAACATATCCAGAAATAGAAGAAGCCAGAGAATTTAGCCGACTACATCAGGAAATTATGTACCTGTTGCTGTAAGGCAAAGATGTGTGCAACGCAACCATAAACAGGATCTTTGATTCTAGCTTGAGCTTCATAAGCAATGGTAACCACCGCCTCACAGCGATCTGCAGCCGCCACATGATGCAGCATTTTTGAAACGTTGCTTGCACCAAACACCTTATGAATGGCGGCAAACCGTGCGGGGCCTTGTTCCGAGCAGAAATAGGGTGCAAAAATACACTCCGAAGTGCATTTTCTTCTCAGAAATTTGCATGCACCACAAGGTGAACCAGTGGCGGCCATGAAAGAAGCTTGAAATTTGAAAAGTATATGGATGAAGAAGAAGAATAAGAAGAAGAAGAAAAAAGAATAAGAAGATGATGATGAAGAAGAAAGAATAAGAAGAAGAAGAAGATGATGATGATGATTAAATGCACACGAGGGGACTAGAAAATGGTGAAAAAAGAGGAATTATAAAGGAAGGAAAAGGAGACAAAGCAGGTTTGTATGTAGGGGTGTAAAGAGACAAGTAATAATTGTTTATGCAAATTTAGAATTGCTTCTTCAATGAAGGTTAGACTATTCCAATATGAGTTTTTAATATGCCTTCATTACCTATTTGTCTTTTATATAATAGTAATATAATTGATCGGTTAAATTGGTAAAATTGACGAGGAAAATGGTTAAAGTTTAATATAATGAAACGGGTTGGCCAGCTGGCTGCTGGTACATTGTTTTCTTTTCTTTTGATACACAATGGATTTTCATACTAAGAGCATATGGTATGGGCAACGAGAAGTGATATTTTTGCTGATGTGACATCTCATAACATGGTGATAACATCATGAACACCATTTCCCCCTTGGTGCTATGGCATATTTTGTTGGCGTTATGACATATTGAAACGGGAAGATTGATTGGCTGCACATATATTCTCTCTCTACTTTTCTCCTCTTAACCTCCTCATAACATGGTCATAACATCATGAATATCATTTCCCCCTTTGTGTTATAAGGTGTTATAACACTACCTCAACGGGTCCATACCTAATGCTCTAATAAGTATGCCTGATAATTCTTGACACGACCCGGGTTTGGGTTGAGTTATTCAATCCGTCAATCCGCCAACCTGTTTATTAAATAAGTTATATATGGGTTTGTCAAAAAACATATGGGTTGACCCGCCAACCCATTTAGAAATTTAAAAAAAAAAAATATATTTTTTAAATGTATTAAATATTATTCGTAGGAATGTAGGATTAAGATTTATATTAATATGACTATTACATTAACACTTGAATTTATCTATTTGTATTAACGTTTTAGTTTGAACATGTTTTCATGAATGTTTTCATTTTCATTTACATCTAGAATTTATTCATATTTAATTATCTATTTTATTTATGGAATCTGACCCACAAACCCAAATCTAACCCATGAACCCCCAACCTGTAAACCATTATAAATAAGTGGATTGACGGGTCGTATATGAGTTTATGTTCCAAACCCATCAACCAATGACCCGCCAACCGGTGACCTATATAATTAATGGGTCGTGTTTGAGTTGGTGTATTTTAACCCGCCAACCCGCGACCCACCAACTCGAACACGACAAGATTGGCAGGCCTACTAATAAGGTATATATTATTTATTTGAAAGTTTTAATATATTTTTAGATAGTTATATTTTTGTAAACATTATTAGATTTTAATCTTTTTTTTTCAATATTTAGGTATTCAACTATCAATGAAAATTTAATAGAATGCACGCAAAATAAGACATAATCTCTTGGATATGCGTATGTTATTCAAAGAATAAAGATGATAAAAGATGAAACTCAATATGATTTATATACAACAAGTTATTAGTACACTCTAAAAGAATACATATTGATTTATGAAGGCTATTTCAACAACATAAGTCAGAGAGTTGGGAGGCTGCCCACTGTTGAATTATGAGAGTTTAATGTTACAAACTTATAATTCATTATATCCTTTTAAGTATCCTTTTAATATTTTTAGTTTATTTATTTTATATATATTTGCTTGTGTTTGTTATGATTTAGTGCAGAAAGGTATATAGTGTCTAATTTGCAGAAGTATTGGGTTGGAGTAGTGAGATGGTGAGGTTATGAAACACGCGGGTCATATCCGATCCATATTGTAGATCGGTGACCCGGTTGACTAGTCAGAGGTATAAATTGGTTGGTTGTGTGAGGAATGGAGATAGATGCGTATTCATCTTCATACATATCACTTCTTCTTTCTCTCGTCATTAGGGTTCTTTTTCTTAGGTTTAACTTTTTGTTCTTAATCAGTCATTCATAAGGTGTGTAGTATAGGTGAGTGATTGTAGTGAGGTTCTTTGTAGAGAGAAGAGAGTTGTATGTAGTGAGGTTTGGTTGTAAGTATTCTTGAAAACCTTCTGGTTCTTGATAAATAAGAGCTGATGATGTTGTGATTTCATGTGTTTGTGTTTCTTTTGATGGTATCAGAGCCGAGTTACGGTGGTTTATGATCTGTTCTTCGTCTAGATCGAGTTAGGGTTTAGATCGAGTTAGGGTTTCAGGTCGTTTCTTGTAGATCGAGTTAGGCTTTCAGATCTTGTGTCTGGGTCTGGTCCTGGCTCGTTCTTGTCCTCTCCTGGGGTTCTTTAGATCTATTATCAGATCTAGGGTTTGTTTCCGATCTGTTCAGATCGTGAGGTGATCATCAACCTGGTTGTTCTCTTGTCACATCTTAAGAGTAAACGTTTGTGATAGATGTAAACGATTAGGGTTGATATTGTGTTAATTCTAACGGTCAACGTTATCTCGAAGGTCAACGTTAAGATTGTGCAAACCAGGTTCTAAAATCAGGTTGGTTCTGGCATTTGAATGCTTGTTTCGATTTCTCAGCGGTGAATCTGTGTTTCAGATTCATCGGAACTACATTGCTTCTTGCTGAGCTTATTATTTAAGGATCTTTGTAAGTTTCGCACACATCTTTGTCTATTTTTTTTTATTCTTGGTGTTCTGGATAGATAAGCTATCTTCTGATCATATTGTTTCTCGTATGTGAACAAGCTTGCTCTGGCCTTGTATGTGTTATGATTCTTGTCTTGTTTATAGAAACTATTGTGGAAGAAGTGTGATTGGTTCCTGGATTTCTGATTTATCTAATTTCTTGATTGGTTAATCATTTAATCATGTCTGATACACCACCAGAGTCATCTAGTAAAAATGATGTTGTTGATTTTGATGATCCTCTATATTTGCATCCTTCAGATCATTCTGTGACAACTATTATAAATTTCAAACTGCTTGGTACTGAAAATTTTAGGGTTTGGAAAAGTTCAATGACTAGGGATCTTAAAGACAGAAATAAACAAGGGTTTATTGAAGGAACTGAAATAAAAGATAATAAGGATGCTGTTAAATCTCTAAAGTGGGACAAGGTTAATGTTATTGTGTGTTCTTGGATTCTTAACTCACTTTCTAAATCCATTTACATTGGACATGCATGTTCTGAATTTGCCTTGGATGTTTAGAATGAACTTTGTGAAACTTATTATAAGGCTTATGGTTCTGTTGTTTTTAATATTCATCAACAAATTAATAGTCTCACTCAAGGTAGTTTGTCAGTGTCTGATTATTTTAAGAAGTTGGATGGTCTATGGAAAGAATTTGATGGCTTAACAAAGTGTCTTGATTGCACTTTTGAAGCTGCTACTCATACTAAAAATCATTCTAAACTCATGAAACTTATGCAGTTTCTCAGTGGTCTTGATGACTCATATAACCAGGTTAAAAGTCATATTCTTATAATGGAACCATTGCCTGATGTTAAAACTGCCTTTTCAGTTGTATCCAGAGAAGAGTCTAATCAGAAACATAGGAATATTTATGTTTTGTCTAATAAAAGTCACAATTCTTCTGCTTTTGCTGGTAAATTTACTGATAATAAAACATTTAAAGGTAGAAATAAGAATTTAATCTGTAAGAATTGTGGAATTAAAGGTCATACTATTGAGAAATGTAATAAGCTTATTGGGTATCCTAAGGATTTTAAACCCAAGTCTGAGTTTAATAAGTTATCTACTGGATCTGGTACTTCTTCTCATGTTAGTGAAAGTGTTAATGCTTCAATTGTTTCTTCTGATAAGTCAGATCATCATTTTTTAACAAATGATCAATATACAAAGTTAATGTCTCTTCTTCATGAGAAATAGTTATCAGAAGGTGTATCTGTTAATGCTAATATGGCAGGTATGTCTTGTAATAGTGTTTTCTTTAATAAAAGAAAATGGATTGTTGATTCAGGAGCAAGTCAACATATGACTGCTTTCGAATCACAACTTTCTGATGTGGTTGATGTCTCCAAACTTAATCTAAGAGTTGATCATCCTAATGGTTCAACTGCTAAAATAGATAAGATTGGAAACATTAGTCTTTCTGATTCTATTATTTTGTCTGATGTCTTTGTTATTCATGATTTTCATGTTAGTCTTTTGTCTGTTCACAAGATTTGTAAAGAAAGTAAGTGCAAAGTTGTTTTTAATGAAAATAACTATTTTATTCAGGATTCACTGTCAATGGAGACTGTGAAGACTGGTAAAGAATTTGGAGGTCTTTACTATTTGGAAAATCAATTGTTAGGTAGGTCAAATTCAGTGATTAATAGTCATAAATGTTTTGTATCAAAAGTAACATGGCATAATAGAATGGGACATCCAACTGATAAAGCCCTAAATGTTTTAAAACCAGTTTTCAATTTTGATAATGAGTCAGTTATGCCATGTGATGTTTGCGATAAGGCTAAACAAACTAGAGAACCGTTTCCTTTGAGTGAGCATAAGTCCTTTAATCTAGGGGAACTTGTTCATTTAGATGTTTGGGGTCCCTATAGAGTTGCTGCTATTGGTGGTTTTAGATTTTTTCTTACTATTGTAGATGATTATACTAGAGCTACATGGGTTTTTTTGATGAAATCTAAAGATGAAGTATTTAGCTGTTTTCATGAATTTGTTATGTTATTGGAAAATCAATTTAATGTTAACCTAAAGGTTATTAGATCAGATAATGGAACAGAATTTGTTAATCTAAAAATGAATAGTTTTCTTGAAACCAAAGGAGTTATTCATCAGACTTCCTGTGTTCACACTCCACAACAAAGTGGAGTGGTAGAACAGAAGCATATGCATTAATTGAATGTAGCTAGGTCTTTGTTGTTTCAAGTTGGGTTACCTAAAAAATTCTGGGGAGATTCTATTTTAACTGTAGTTTTTTTAATAAATAGAACACCATCTTCTGTTTTAAATGGTAAAACTCCTTTTGAATTAATCTATAATCATGTTCCAGTTTATGATAAAATTCGTGTGTTTGGATGTTTGGCCTTTGCTACAAAGCTAAACAATACTGATAAATTTTCTGAACGTTCTGAGAAATGTGTTCTTATTGGTTATTCTAATGTTAAAAAAGGTTACAATTTATTTAGTCTTAGATAATGGTTATTGTTTCTTTTCTAGGGATGTGAAATTTTATGAGACTGTCTTTCCTTTTAAGTTGGCTTCTAAATCAAATGAAGTTTCTAAATTTCTTGAGACAACCTTTTTACATAATAATGATCCTTGGGATCCATTTTCCAATGATGAACTTTTGTTTTCTGAAAATTTTCATGATAATCAAAATAGTGGAGAGTTAAGTTGTAATAATCAGGATGGTGATACAGTGGTTGATCAACCATCAAGTGCAACTGATTTTGGTATTGATGGTAGTCCTAGTTTAGATGCAACTATATCTAATCAGGAAGGTACTCTTGGTTGTGAAACTTCTTGTTCGCAACCTGAGATTGTTGCATTAGGTCCCACTAATAGTTCTGATGAAAACTTTAATAATACTATTTCTACTTCTGATTCTCAGTTACTAGGAGTTAGAAAATATAACCGTGAGTCTAGATTTCCTCAAAATTTAATGATTTTGTTATAGAAGGAAAGTATAAATATGGAATTGAAAGATCTGTTAATTATTCTTTTCTTAGTCTTGATAACAAGTGTTTTGCAACCAATTTAAATAAATATGTTGAACCACAATCTTATTATCAAGCATCTTTGGATCCTAACTGGGTAAATGCTATGAATAAAGAAATTGAAGCTTTATATATGAATAATACTTGGGAAATTTGTGATTTACCTGCTGATAGAAAACCTATTGGTTGTAAGTGGGTGTATAAAAAAAGTATAAATCTAATGGTGAAATAGAGAGATTTAAGGCAAGGCTTGTAGCTAAGGGGTATAACCAAAGAGAAGGTATAGATTTTGATGAAACCTTTTCACCTGTTGCAAAAATGGTTTCTATCAGGATTGTTATTTCTCTTGAAATTAATTTTAGTTGGAATTTATTTCAATTAGATATAAACAATGCTTTTCTTTATGGTGAGTTGGATGAAGATGTTTATATGACATTACCACTTGGTTATAATGATAAAAATAATAACAAAGTTTGTAAATTACTGAAATCTTTATATGGGCTGAAACAAGCTCCCAGAAAGTGGAATGAAAAATTATGTGGTTTTTATTTGAGTTTGGATTTGTTCAAAGTATGAATGACTTTTTGCTATTTGTTAAAACTTCTAATGGTAATGTTGTTATATTACTTGTATATGTTGATGACATAATTTTGAGTGGTAATTGTGATGAACAAATTAATAAACTTAAAAGTTTTTTAAAATCCAAATTTTTAATCAAAGATTTGGGAAAATTAACGTTTTTTTGGGTATTGAAGTTATAGATATAAATGAAGGTGTTTGTTTATGTCAGAGGAAATATTGTATTCAGTTATTACATGAATTTGGAATGTTGAGTTGTAAACCAGTTAAGACTCCTCTAGATTGTAATGTTGTAATTAGAGGAGAACGAATTGATTTTAATGATGTGCTTGTTAAAAATATTGTTCTTTATAAAAAATTAATCGGAAAACTCATTTATTTGACCATTACTCGTCCAGATATTTCATATGCTGTTCAGGTATTGAGTCAATTTATGCATTCACCAAGAAAATCTCATTTTAATGTTGCTATAATATTACTTAGATATTTTAAGTTAAATCCTGAAAGGGGTTTTTCTATTTCAAAGAGTAATCTAAATCTAAAAAGCTTTGTTGATGCTGATTGGGCTAAGTGTTTAGTCTCTAGAAGATCAGCTACATGGTATGTTGTTTTTCTTGGTAATACTATTGTATCTTGGAAAAGTAAGAAACAAGATATTGTTTCTCGATCCTCTACTGAATCAGAATATAGAGCACTTGGTGTTATTTCCTGTGAAATTATGTGGATTTTAAAAATATTGTTTGATGTTGGGTTGACAGATCTAACACCTGTTTCTATTTTCTGTGACAATGAGTCAGCAATAAAACTTGTTCATAATCCAGTGTTTCATGAAAAAACAAAACATATTGATGTTGACACTTACTTTATAAGAAATAGAGTGTCTAAAGGTATTGTTGAAGTTCATAAAGTAAGTTCAGATTTTAATCTGGCAGACATTTTTACTAAACCTTTGGAATGTTGTTCAGCATGAATGGATTTGTAAAGGTTTAGGTCTGGTTGATCCTTTTCAGAATAAATGTTGAACCTGGTTTGAATTATAAGTTTGCGGAGGGGTGTTGAATTATGAGAGTTTAATGTTACAAACTTATAATTCATTATATCCTTTTAAGTATCCTTTTAATATTTTTAGTTTATTTATTTTATATATATTTTCTTGTGTTTGTTATGATTTGGTGCAGAAGGGTATATAGTGTATAAGTTGCAGAACTATTGGGTTGGAGTAGTGAGATGGTGAGGTTATGAAACACGCGGGTCATATCCGATCCATATTGTAGATCAGTGACCCGGTTGACTAGTCATAGGTATAAATTGATTGGTTGTGTGAGGAATGGAGATAGATGTGTATTCATCTTCATACATATCACTTCTTCTTTCTCTCGTCATTAGTGTTCTTGTTCTTAGGTTTAACCTTCTGTTCTTAATCAGTCATTCATAGGGTGTGTAGTATAGGTGAGTGATTATAGTGAGGTTCTTTGTAGAGAGAAGAGAGTTGTATGTAGTGAGGTTTGGTTGTAAGTATTCTTGAAAACCTTCTGGTTCTTAATAAATAAGTGCTGATGATGTTGTGATTTCATGTGTTTGTGTTTCTTTTGACCCACAAGGCTTAATTTGATCAGTAGGGGTATCAATATACCCTCGACTTTGTGTCCTATCTGCAACGTCAAAGAGGAGTCTAAATACACGTCTTTCTTGAATGCACTACTGGTAAAGAAAAAATATTACTGGTATTTAGATGGTGAGATCAAAAAGTGGTCAGGTGAACACTTTAGAGGACTTGGTAAGACTGGTCTCTAGGAAGAACTTATTGGAATAGACTGGTCCTGGAAAGGTAAACTTTGTGTTTTGGAGGGAAAGAGTTGGTCGGCTGCTCAGAAGGCTTAATTTGATCTGTAGAGGTATTAATATACCCTCAGCTTTGTGTCCTATCTGCAACGTAAAAGAGGAGTCTGAAATACATGTCTTTCTTGAATGCATTACTGGTAAAGAAACAATGTTACTGGTATTTAGATGGTGGGATCAAAAAGTGGGTCAGGTGAACACTTTAGAAGACTTGGTAAGACTGGTCTCTGGGCAGAACTCGAAAAACAAGTACGCAAAGGGTTTGGTTGTGATTATACTCACTTTCATATGGGTATTATGGCGGGCAAGAAACAACAAGTTGTACGATGGCTTGGAGAAGTCAAAACATATCCTTTTTAATGAGATCCAAATGTTCTCTTAAAATTGGATTATAAATAGATCTAAATGGGGTAGAAATGTGTGTTGGGATCTTTGGTGGATCCAAAAACCGTTTGTAAATGTTGTTTTCAACTAGCTTCTTGTTGGTTGTTGTCATTTAAATAAATTCTTCTTGTTGTCCAAAAAAATTCTTTGAATTATTTTGGATTGCATTTTTTCATGAACTAAACATTGGCTTATTATGTCGAATATTCTTTTTCTTATTGCAAACATATATGGTGTAATCGATAATTATCTAAGCAGACAAGAATCTCCAAAGTGCTTCACGTTAATGTTTAGTCAACAAGATATCACAAATCATATAGCTATTGTTATCGCTAATATTTATGGTGATCATTATGTTAACGGTATTTTATAAAGACGTGTCTAATGCCTACTGAATTATCATTATAGCGTAACTACGTTACACCACATAACAATTGTAATATTCAGATATTTGAAGTATCTGATAATCAATAAAAACAAATTTAAAGTTTTTTACTATTATTTATTTTAATTGTATTATTAGTCTATTTTGAGTAATAAAAATAGTAACACCAATTATCTATAAAAGAAATAATAATAAGCTAATACCAATAAGAGAATCTCTAATGAGATATTTTTAATAGTTAATTATTATTTCTTTGACCACTTATCACAACTTAAATTCATCGGAGATCATAACTTTTTTTTAACGGAAAATTTAGTCTACTTCTAAACTACTCATAATTTCACATATGTCGCAGCCGTGACTTGAACCATCGACCTCAAAGAGGGAAAACAAGACCCAATACCTTTCTCATTTTTTCCTTTTTTATTGACAAATTATTGAATGATCACTTTATGTTTGACAAATTACATGAATGGTCCATGTTTTTGGAAAAATATACCAGGTTAGATCCTAATGAGTAATTTCTTGAAAAGATGTTCCCTAAATTTGAGATTCTTTGCATTAACGGTCATTGTGATTAACTCTGTTAAAAAAGTAATATTAAATCCATGTGAAATTATTAATATACCTTATTGACATTTTATATATTTTTTAAATGATTTATAGTTAAATAGAAGAAAATTGTCCCCATCACACCTGTTCTTTCTCTTTCTCTTTCTCTCCTCCTCTTCCTCCTCTCTCTCTCTCTCTCTCACTCACTCTCTATCTATCTATCTATCAATCTCTTTTTCTCTATCTCTCTCACAGGAGGTTGCCACTCGCCACACCTAACTGATCAACAATAATATCCCAGGACTATCTTTATTATCACAAATCACCCACATGAATCCATGTGCCTCTAAGACTATGGAAGTGGAAGTAAAGCTACACTACTTTTACGACAATGACTCCTAAGCCACCTTTCCCTCAAATCCAAACTAATTATTTTTTCTTGTCTTCTTTCTTGTTATAGTCAGAGAGAAATTCTCGTGAGGGGATCACGATCGATGCATGCTTGTCTAACTCAAACAGTAGGCTTTCATGCTTTTTTGTTCAAGTAGAGAGTGAGTGATTTTCAGCATAGTATCGAGAATAGAGTTGAGCTTTTCCTTGTCTTTTTGTTGTTTTTTGTTTTTCTAGCAAAAGAGTTTGTCTCAGTAGAAGAAGACAATCGATAGTGTTGCATGTTTTTGATGTTTTTTTAGTTGTTTTCCTATGTGTTTTCTTCTATTTCTAGGAGATTTAAGAAATCCACCTGCTAGAGAATCTAAAGATAGGGTCGTTAAAGAGATGTTAGCTTAGACATGTACTATGGGACCTAAAAGTATTTAAATAATGGTTAGAAGTCTGTTAATAGATCTTTGGGCATGTAGTCGGGTCCCTGAAGACAGCTCTTCACTCGGGCGTAAAAGCCTGATTTTCGAGACTTGAAGTCGCTCTGAAGAGCGACATATGCAACTAGCAGTTAGCAATAATAGTGTTAGCTACAACTACAACAATCATTTCTTAGTAGGTTTGTAAACGAACTGAACGACCACAAACAAGAATTGTTCATGTTCGTTCGTTTAAGTTAACCGAACAAACAAACAAACACGAACGGATAAACGAATGATGTTTTTTTTCATGTCCGTTCCTTTAAAAAATTACATTGTTCATGTTCATTCGTTTATGTTCATGAACAAGCTAAAAGAACAGAGATAAACAAACATAATTGAACATATATGAACATAAACTGACATATAATATAGTAACATAATTGAACATATATGAACATAAAATGAACTTAAATGAACGAACACAAATGAACGTAAAAGAACAACATAAACGAATGTTCACAAACATAATTGAATAAACGAATAAAAACAAACTTCTCATCGAATGAGAAATTGTGTTCATGTTCATTAATTTATTAAATAAATGAATATAAACAAACTTCTCATCGAACGGTTCACGAACAGTTCGTTGAACGTTCAGTTCATTAACAACCATAGTGCTTAGTTTAGTTCATACATATATACTCATACTTAACTGGAACACAAGTCTAGCATAGCCATGAACCCGGTCATGAATTAAAAGAATTCCATTTAAGCTTCTTGTTGATTTACTTGAAACATTCCATTTGAACTGGAATTAGTCATTCATTATGACCTGATAAGCATTCATGGATGAATGGTTAAACACCCACCTTATAATTGGTGAATTCATGTCTAAATAAGATACATCAAGGATGAAGAAGAGTAACTTGACCCCTTCCTGCCATACCATCAAGAAATGCAAAATCTTGAAGAGAGTGAATGAGGAATTCAATGTTGAGCTGATGGAGCTCGTGACCCTTGGATGGTTTAGAAATGTAAGACCGGTTCATAAGTGTAGTGGTTTGAAATTGGATATGGATGAATTTTACTTCGATTCTGGGGTTAATTACGAAATTGTATGCAATAGTAGTGATCATGATGAAGTTAAGTTGATGTTATAAGAGTTTCTTAATCAACAAGATTAATTTTTCTTATTCTCTGGTATCAAAATTTGCCAGTTTAAGATCAGGGAAGTTCTTTGAATTCAAGTAATTAGCATTACCAAAGTTTTGAAATTGTTGCTCCTTATAAATCTGCGACATCCTCTAATTTTCAGAACCAATTAAAACTTTTCTTTACGCTTTTAAAATCATTTATTTATATTTGTAGAAAATCCAAGTACAAAATATCATTTTGATTACAAATGTTTGTTTCTAAAATGTGAAAACCCTAAGGATGTCATAATTAATACATATACATAAGTTACAGCGTAAAGACCTGATGCTCCTAAATACTATTGTTGGTTGTCTCTTAATCACTCAACATCCTAATCCAGTTCCATTAGCTTATGTCTTGATACTTGTGATGCATATAAAGTGAGTGGGTCAGGTTGGGGAAACCTGGTGAGATACATAGGGATTTCAATCCCATAATATTGATATGATAATATTCCTTAATTATAAGACCCACAAAACCAACCGTTACCATACTAAATCCATATTTGCTTACATTCCTACATATCTATTCCTACCGATCCTCACAGATACTAGTCCAAGATTAACAGAGAGAATTATCTCTCCGATGAACCATTTAAGGTAAGGGTTTGACTACACAGCTAAGGGCTCCCTTGTCCAATGTAATTCTTAAGGTACCCAATCCTTTAGAGTAATTTGATGAATAAGGTATTACCTTGCATCTACGTCTGTAGGTTATGAGCCTACACTAACAATGTAATTCACAAGACCGCCTAGAATGGTCAAGTGTTGTCATCCTACTCTAAAAGATGACCAGGCATACCGCTAACGGTTGCCTAATCGGGATCCACCATTTCTGGTCATCCCGTACGGAGCTATATTTAATATTTTAATTAATATTTGTATTAAATCATGTTCATGAAAGGGATTATGCACTCACTTGACAAAGTATGGTGATTGGTGAATGGGGCAGAGCTTTGCCTTACACCTTTTTCCAAAAGAGCTAGATGTACATAACACTAAGTCTTAGTCTAATTTCATACTTCATGGAACTATTATCCTATAGGTTTAGATTCCTCAACAACCCCAAAGTCTACTTCAAGATCTAAATAAGGAATAACCATGTAGGATCATATCGGAGGTAGGGTCCGTTTGGTAAACAGACTATACTGTTTGAAAATCTCACTTTAAACACCTTACTAAATCAAGCCTAGACATCACTCCCATAAGTAGATCAATCAGTATAACGACTTGGAATTACTGATAAACCTTAGTTATAGATTCATAATAACGACTATGACTATAATTAAAAATTACACTTAACATGAACTAAGTATAGCTTAACTTACAAAAGGTTCTTGTTGAAAATCGGAATCTAAACATGTAGAATACTAACTCAGGATCTCCTAATCGAAGGCTATTACTCAGCATAACTCTTCTGCCGACTCTGAGCTGTCTGGAGCCTGCTGCAAACCTGCTGAATCAGCTCAGTAGTCTTGAGTACCACCTCGGTACTCGCCATAACTCGCTGACCGACCTCGCCCCAACAAATCGGGGTCCTGCACTTCCTCCCGTAGAGCATCTCAAAAGGAGGTCGATCGATGCTAGCGTGATAATTGTTGTTATACGAAAATTCCGCTAACGGAAGATACACATCCCAACTCCCTCCGAAATCCAACACGCACGCACGCAGCATATCCTCAAGAGTCTGAATAGTCCGCTCACTCTGACCATCGGTCTGCGGATGAATTGTTGTACTGAAATAGAGACGGGTGCCCATCTCGTCATGAAATCGCTTCTAAAATCTTGAAGTAAAACGAACATCCCTGTCTAAAACCATTGATACCGGCACCCATGACGTGTCACTATCTCCCGAACATAAATCTCAACCAACTTCTTTGCATATATACTCTCCTGGATCTGAATGAAATGCGCGCTCTTGGTTAAACGATCCACGATGAACCAGATAGAATCCACTCTGTGCGCGGTCCTGGGAAGCTTCGTGATGAAATCCATGGTGATGTCCTCCATTTCCATACGAGAATCTCCAACGACTGCATCTTGCTGTAAGGTCGCTGATGTTCAGCCTTGACATTCCTACAGGTCAAGCACCGCTCCACATACCATGCTGCGTCCCGCTTCATGCAGGGCCACCAATAATCAGGACGAAGATCCTTATACATCTTCGTCGCCCCGGGATGGATGGAGAACCTCGACTTGTGGGCCTCCTCCATCAAAACATGGAGTACACCGCCCCAATAAGGAACCCAGACCCTCCGATGTAGGTTCAACAATCCGCGGCTATCAAAATCGAAGGAAGCCACCTGAACCACAATGCGCTCACTCTTCCGGTTCTCTTCCTTCATAGCCTCAACCTGAGCCTCGTGGATCCGCTCTAACAATGGAGTAATCACTGTCATCCTCAAGCATATATCTCTGATCGAAGCTGCGACCACCTTGCGGCTGAGAGCATCGGCCACCACATTGGCCTTCCTTGGGTGATAAAGGATCTTGCAATCATAATCCTTCACCACATCCAACCAACGACGTTGCCTCATATTCAGGTTCGGCTGATCCATCAAATACCTCAGCCTCTTGTGGTCCGTGTAAATAGTACAACGAACCCCATAGAGGTAATGCCGCCAAATCTTAAGGGCGAAAACAACGGCCCCCAACTCCAAATTATGCGTCGAGTAGTTCACCTCATGAGGCTTCGGCTGCCTCGAAGCATAAGCGATCACGCGACCCCGCTGCATCAACACTGCCTCCAAACCTGTGATCGATGAGTCACAATAAACTACGAAGTCATCAACACCCTCCGACAGGGTTAGAATCGGCGCCTCACACAACCACTGCCTAAGAGTCTCAAAAGTTGCCTGCTGCTCAGGCCCCCAGCGAAAAGTCACTAACTTCTTGGTCAGTGGGGTCAAGGGAACATCGATCTTGTAGAAATCCAGAATGAATCTCCGATAATACCCATCCAAACCAAGAAGCTCTGAATCTCAGATGGAGACCTTGAAACCTCCCACTGCATCACGGCCTCGACCTTGGCCAGATCGACCAGAATACCCTTTTGGTTGACAAGGTGCCCCAGAAACTGCACCTCGCGCAACCAGAACTCGCACTTGGAGGACATTGCGAAAAGTCTCTCCCTCCTCAAGGTCTCCAGCACCTCCCTCAAGTGATCCTCGTGCTGCTCCTGAGTCTTGGAATAGACCAAGATATCATCAATAAAGACCATCACAGAACGATCCAACATTGGTCTGCACACGCGGTTCATGAGATCCATGAACGCGGTCGGAGCAATGGTGAGCCCAAAAGGCATCACCACGAACTCATACTGCCTATATCGAGTCCAAAAAGCTATCTTCTGCACGTCCTCATCCTGACCCACATCTGATGATAACCCGATCGCAGATCAATCTTGGAGAACCAAGATGCACCCTAAAGCTGGTCGAAAAGATCATCAATCCTTGGAAGGGGATGACGGTTCTTCACTGTTACCTTATTCAACTCCCGGTAGTTGATACACATACGATGAGACCCGTACTTCTTCTTCACAAACAGAATCGGGGCACCCCAAGACGAACTGCTCGGCCTAATGAATCCCTTGTCTAACAGCTCTTACAGCTGTGTAGACAACTCCTGCATCTCGGGAGGAGCCAACCGATATGGTGCTTTGGCTATCAGAGCCGCACCTGGAACCAAATCAATTCTGAACTCCACCTTCCTCTTTGGAGGTACCCCTGGCAAATCCTCCGGGAACACATTTGGATAATACCGCATGACTGGCACATCATCCACGGTCGTCTTACCCTTATCCCGGGTATCCATGCATAGGCGACAAAACCTAAACAACCCTGATGAAGATAGCGTCTGGCCCTCGCTGCAGAACACATAATCGACCCACGCTGAGGTCTCTCATCCTGAATCACCAACTCTCCCCCACTTGGGGTCCGAACCAATTCAACCGGATACCGCTCACTGAAACACTGGAGAGTACAATCCCGATGAACTCTCGCAACCCTAACCGTCCTATCATCAACAATCTCCACCTCAAGAAGAAAATGCAGCTCCCCCGGAGCTCCAGCAAATCTCTTGCTAAGCGCAAGCGACACAAAAGATCGGGTAGCCCCCGAATCCAATAATACTAGAGCACAAATATCGTTCACGAGGAACAATCCTAAAATAAAAGACATAAACATAAGCAACAATTCAATATAAATAAAGAGATAAGGAGAAGATATATACCCATCACAACATCGGGAGCTCTTCGCCGCTGGCGCATCTGCTCGGCCCTGACGTGTAACGACCCGAAAATCCGTCCGTTAAGGAAATTAGTTTTTCGTTAGTCGAATATTAGTTGTTTCAACTTTAAGATTGTAAAATGATGTAAATTAAATAAAAAGGTCGTTAATTAATAAGTAAAAGATTAGCTAATAATTAAAAGGTATAAAAGTTAATTAATCAAATTGTGGGTATAGTTAGGATAGATAAAATCCTTTTAATATAACAAATAAAGTCAAGGGGGCTGAATCGTTATTATTGAAAGTGGAGGAATTGGTGTTTTTACGTTTGGGGTTCAAAGAGTAATTATAAGAAAATTATAGGGATCAAAGATGTAAATGCAATTATAAATCCAATCAAAATCAATTAAACGAATGTAATTGATTTCATTGAATGCGCAATTCGTCAGTTTCTTTCTTGGGGTTAAGCCTTTACGTTCATTAATTAGGGTAACGTTAAGAAAAACTAATCGTGCGTTCTTTTCCCTTCTCCATATACGAACACATAAAAAAAACCGAACCTCCCTCGTGTGTTTGTGCGACATCAACAGAAGAAGAAAAAAAATCCGATTCTTGTTAGTGGTAGGGTGCATCGTCGATCAAGCCACGAAGAAAAGAAAAAAAAGAACGAGAGTGATAAGGGAAAAAATCCGATTCTTGTTAGTGGTAGGGTGCATCTGTAAACTCTCAAAGTTTCCATTTTGAGTTTAGTTTGTCCATGAATTTTTTCCAGAACCTGTTGTTGCTTCTAACTTAGGTGAAAATCGCCTTTTTCACCAGCTGGTCAGAATTTAGCTGCATTGATAGGCAGATTTGTAAAAATCATATAAAATTGTAGAAAAATCTTTTGGACCTTCAAAAGTACATTCTGAAAAGCTAAAAGTCTAAAATTCAGTAATATGAAATAAAAACGAAAGTTATACACGTTATAAGTTTGCTAAAACAGCTCTAAACAGGTGGCTATTTTGGGTCCAAAACTGGGAATTTTACTTGCTAGTTGATTTATGTGTTTGGCTTATAGATTTGTCATCTTTGGCATTGTAGAACTCCAATAACCTTGTTATTCTAAATGTAATAGGGGCAAGGGTGATACTTCAACCAATACAATATTTGAAGTGTGAGTTGGTCACATTTTTGGCAAAGGTGAGTCAACTTGTGGTTTTAAAAGTACATTGTTAAGAGTATCTCATATCTTAGATGGATTGGGATGAACCTAGTTATCTAGGATGCATGTGCCCTTTTGATGATTGATTGTAATTCCATTCTTGTTGAAATGTTTTATGTGTAATGATATCTAGGGTGTTGCATGCTAGACTCTTCTTTGTTTGGTGTGAGATGTGATCTAGGGTCATGCTAGATTGAGTGAAGTGTATGAACATTATGTGAGCATGTTAATTCTTGTTTGAAAATATTTGTTTAAAATGTTTTAGGACAAGCATGCTAGTATTGTATCAACTTTATAGATGAGTTGTGTATGAAAGTAGTGTGTGATGTAAAATGTGATAACTTCATGAAATTACATGTTTGCATGAAAATAACCCTTAAGGAGGTAATATGTTAATAAAAGAATATTCATAATAATTACATGATTACTTGAAAGAGTAAAAGTGTAACTCCTTATTTAATTAATCATTATTAAATTAAAAAGGGGAACACACTAGTGGGACGAAGGGTAGAAACCTAGACATAGGTATATACCCAATCCGGATATTATGATGGCCTAGTGGGTTGAAAGATACCTATAGGAAAAAGAGCTTAAGCCAACTTTGACGCCGACTGGTTTTTCTAGACAACCACTCGGGACATGGTCTTGGTACACCTTGGTATACCGGGACTGGAGTGATGGTCTTGGTACACCTTGGTATACCGGGACTGGAGTGATGTTGGTCAAGCGGTGGGACCAGCGCAAACATCACGTAGGATTTGGGAAGTGTATCTGTTGGAATTGGCACCGCTCGTACCAATCATGAATGACAACGCATGTATACGTATGTGCACAATCGGAGTAGCGAACGCATCGCACCGGGGGCAATGATTACGGGTGAGAGTCGCGCCTCACTTAGTGCATTGGGTCATGCCGGTCACGTTAGTAGCGAACGCGGTCTAGCTTTGGGGAGGTTTTTGCGGTGAATAAATAGACCCTAACTAGGAGGTAATACTTTAATAATTACAACGATGAGCGGTGAGTGATTATTAATGTAAAGCGGAGAAACAAAATATTATATATTTAAGCGGTGAGATTAAATTAGTTACAACGGCGTTGAGGAGAGTAACTAATAAAACAAGCTCTAACTGAAGAACTAAAATAAATTGAGCTAAACATGTGTTTGTTATGTGGTGTGATGTTGTATGTCTTGCTAGTGAGTCCTTGACTGTGTGTGGATGTTTTGTGTGAATCCATCTATGATATGAGTGTTCTCTTAACACTGTACTATATTGACTCACTTAGCTTATGCTAACACTTGTTCTTTGCTTGTTGGTTTCTGTGGAATGGAACAGGTAGCTTGACATGATGCCTTGGTGAGGATGGGAATCTTTGGGTAGTATAATTTAGTATCTTTAGTTATGATACCATTTGGACATGTTGGGTTTTCATCATCATGTTTTTGTGAACTTTATATTTTGATGAGTTTATTTTGACATGAAAGTAACATTGGTGATGTTTCTGAAACAATCATAATAAGTCTTTCGCAACGTATTCTGTTAAATAAGTGTTTTAAAAATAAAAAAAAATTTGGATGAAAAATCTCGATGTTACAAGTTGGTATCAGAGCCATGCTGTGAGTGAACTGAATACAGAGGCCGGTGTTCAGACTCACAGTGTAGACTGGCTCAATTAAGTGCTATAGGATTCTTAATGGGGGGAAGGTGTGTGCCGAGAGTTATTTGTTATTTGTTATTTTACTTTAGGACTCTTATTACTTTCCATTATGAGATTATCCTCTCTCCTCTCTTGTGGATACTGTAATTGTTGACATTGCTCGACGTTAGGGGAACTGCTCATGACCTACAAGCTTAGTGATCCCAGAGCATTCATAGTTCGAATGGTGTTGCACGTATCGAGGAAATGGAAGATCATGTTGGAGTGATGATTTGGCTCCACATATTTGACAAGCCTTGCAAGTTGTTTATTTATCGTTGGTTGATGGCATACCATGAAGAGAAGTTTTATCGAAGTCTATGGATTCTAGTAGGTTACGGAACCTCAGGAGCGGAATAGGTGTGCCAGTATTTAACTTAAACCAGCGAGATAAGTTACTTTGTGGTAATGCTAGAAGCAAATATATATAGGTGTGAACGTTAGTATTGGGCCCGTACTATCATAAGCACATGATATATATTTGGGACTGGAGGAACCACGAAGAAACCCGAGGACCTGGTGTCCGGTACTCAGAGTTAGGAGGTAGACCTTTTTATGTCATTGATTTCTTTTGTGCTCGTCTTAATGTACCTCAGAGTCTGTTGGTTTCGACGTTAGATAATAATGTGGCTATGGGAGATCTAGTCTCGGTGTAGGAAGATGTTGGTTGCACGTGGAATCTTTGTAGATGACCATATTTCTCCTTAAAAACGACTCCCTTTTGGAATCTAATCATTCGATATTGTCGTTAGTATGGTTTCACTTTCCACCAACCAGACCAAAATTCTTTGTGTTGAAAAGCGTGTGCGTATTCTACTTATCGAGGGAGGATATGTCTATGGGGATAAAGTTCTAATCTAGATTCTATTCCTAAAACGTATGAGATGAAGGCATGTAACTGCCTAATGAGGTGATGTAAGGTCTTCTTCACTCGTACGATTGAGAGTTCAAGGAAGACGATGAGTCTTTTCGATATGGAGCTTACTAGGGAATATGGTGAAGTTTCTCCCAGATTAATGGTCGAGTGTATAAACACCACGTCAGATAGAGCTCTACTTTTACCTTATTTCTGGCATGGCGCCTTTATAATTGGTTCATTCGGTAATTAAAGAAATGGTGACGTAGCTTCATGAGTTGTTTGAGTGTGGATTATTCGACAAAGTTCCTCGTCTTGGGGAGTGTTGGTTCAATTCGTTAAAAAAAAAGACGCTACATGCTGAAGGGTATCAATTACCTAAGATTGGATAGGATCCAGAGGAAAGTATTAAGTATCTACATCCTATTCTGGTTTAGGGTGTAATCATGCAACGAGGGAAGGTGATGGTGTCAGGTTTGCAGGAAGGGAACAGTAGGGTTCGTTCCCATCATTTGTGTTGTGGTGAGCAAGTGACTAGTGAGGATGTGCAAGGTTTCCCTCGGATCATGCGATAGAGGGATCAAGGTAATTAGTGGTTATCTTTTATGGATGTGGTCAAGGAGTTTCAACTATAGACCATCGAAGTGTGACCCTGAAAGACTCCCATTGGATGAGAATTATTTATTACAACAATTGAGGCAAGTTAAGAGTCGGGTGTTTTATTGATGGGCAATTTGTGATTCGATGAGTTGATACACGTCACGTGAAAGCTGGTAGATGCCTTAGAGAGAGAAAGATCAAGCAAGAATGAATGAACTGATTCAAGCTCATCAAAGTCTAATGAAAGGGTGGGTACGAGTCAGAAGTGACCTAGGTAGTTGATAAAGGCGTGACGATTTGTTACTCTATGTTGTTCATAACGGTATTTGATTCCGCGGACGGAATCATTTTAAGGAGGGAAGAATTGTAACGACCCGAAAATCCATCCGTTAAGGAAGTTAGTTTTTCGTTAGTCGAATATTAGTTGTTTCAACTTTAAGATTGTAAAATGATGTAAATTAAATAAAAAGGTCGTTAATTAATAAGTAAAAGATTAGCTAATAATTAAAAGGTATAAAAGTTAATTAATTAAATTGTGGGTATAGTTAGGATAGATAAAATCCTTTTAATATAACAAATAAAGTCAAGGGGGGTGAATCGTTATTATTGAAAGTGGAGGAATTGGTGTTTTTACGTTTGGGGTTCAAAGAGTAATTATAAGAAAATTATAGGGATCAAAGATGTAAATGCAATTATAAATCCAATCAAAATCAATTAAACGAATGTAATTGATTTCATTGAATGCGCAATTCGTCAGTTTCTTTCTTGGGGTTAAGCCTTTACGTTCATTAATTAGGGTAACGTTAAGAAAAACTAATCGTGCGTTCTTTTCCCTTCTCCATATACGAACACATAAAAAAACGGAACCTCCCTTGTGTGTTTGTGCGACATCAACAGAAGAAGAAAAAAATCCGATTCTTGTTAGTGGTAGGGTGCATCGTCGATCAAGCCACGAAGAAAAGGAAAAAAAGAACGAGAGTGATAAGGGACAGAATGAGTGCATCGATTTTTTTGGCCAAGTATTGGTAAAAGCATCTTCTAATCTCTTTTGTTGTGGTTATATGTCTAATTCCTTGTCAATTGAAGATTATGGATGTCAATTCTCCTCTTAATTGATGATCATAATCTCATCTTCTTCTTCCTAGAAACCTTGAAGGTTAATATGGTTCAATTTCACTTTTATTGGGTGTTTATGATGGCTCAATGCTGTCAAAAATTGCTTATGAACACCTTCGTTAAGT
The DNA here is from genome assembly GCF_052849685.1 of Lactuca virosa. Taxonomy (NCBI): domain Eukaryota; kingdom Viridiplantae; phylum Streptophyta; class Magnoliopsida; order Asterales; family Asteraceae; genus Lactuca; species Lactuca virosa. The sequence goes on from NC_136430.1 coordinate 451,386,865, forward strand.
TTATTGCTCAAGTTTATGTTTTAATCAAAGTTTTGGAGTCACAATTCTTCTTGTTGATTTCTAAAACTTATAAATTCCACCATGAATCAAATGGATATGTTTCTGTGATTAAATCATGCTATTTCTGTTAAGAAGTTAATTTTTACCCTTATAGGTGTTTTTAGTGATGGCTTAATGTGTTAAGTGGTCAAAAAGCCCTTGAAACCCAAAGCTGGAAAATTCAGCAAGAATTACCAATCTGTCCTTGTGTTGGAAAAAATATAGAAAAATAACCAGGAATCGAATTAATGATCTGTAAACTCTCAAAGTTTCCATTTTGAGTTTAGTTTATCCATGAATTTTTTCCAGAACCTGTTGTTGCTTCTAACTTAGGTGAAAATCGCCTTTTTCACCAGCTGGTCAGAATTTAGCTGCATTGATAGGCAGATTTGTAAAAATCATATAAAATTGTAGAAAAATCTTTTGGACCTTCAAAAGTACATTCTGAAAAGCTAAAAGTCTAAAATTCAGTAATATGAAATAAAAACGAAAGTTATACACGTTATAAGTTTGCTAAAACAGCTCTAAACAGGTGGCTATTTTGGGTCCAAAACTGGGAATTTTTTACTTGCTAGTTGATTTATGTGTTTGGCTTATAGATTTGTCATCTTTGGCATTGTAGAACTCCAATAACCTTGTTATTCGAAATGTAATAGGGGCAAGGGTGATACTTCAACCAATACAATATTTGAAGTGTGAGTTGGTCACATTTTTGGCAAAGGTGAGTCAACTTGTGGTTTTAAAAGTACATTGTTAGGAGTATCTCATATCTTAGATGGATTGGGATGAACCTAGTTATCTAGGATGCATGTGCCCTTTTGATGATTGATTGTAATGCCATTCTTGTTGAAATGTTTTATGTGTAATGATATCTAGGGTGTTGCATGCTAGACTCTTCTTTGTTTGGTGTGAGATGTGATCTAGGGTCATGCTAGATTGAGTGAAGTGTATGAACATTATGTGAGCATGTTAATTCTTGTTTGAAAATATTTGTTTAAAATGTTTTAGGACAAGCATGCTAGTATTGTATCAACTTTATAGATGAGTTGTGTATGAAAGTAGTGTGTGATGTAAAATGTGATAACTTCATGAAATTACATGTTTGCATGAAAATAACCCTTAAGGAGGTAATATGTTAATAAAAGAATATTCATAATAATTACATGATTACTTGAAAGGGTAAAAGTGTAACTCCTTATTTAATTAATCATTATTAAATTAAAAAGGGGAACACACTAGCGGGACGAAGGGTAGAAACCTAGACATAGGTATATACCCAATCCGGATATTATGATGGCCTAGTGGGTTGAAAGATACCTATAGGAAAAAGAGCTTAAGCCAACTTTGACGCCGACTGGTTTTTCTAGACAACCACTCGGGACATGGTCTTGGTACACCTTGGTATACCGGGACTGGAGTGATGGTCTTGGTACACCTTGGTATACCGGGACTGGAGTGATGTTGGTCAAGCGGTGGGACCAGCACAAACATCACGTAGGATTTGGGAGGTGTATCTGTTGGAATTGGCACCGCTCGTACCAATCTTGAACGACAACGCATGTATACGTATGTGCACATTTGGAGTAGCGAACGCAGCTCACCGGGGGCAATGATTACGGGTGAGAGTCGCGCCTCACTTAGTGCATTGGGTCGTGCCGGTCACGTTAGTAGCGAACGGGGTCTAGCTTTGGGAAGGTTTTTGCGGTGAATAAATAGACCCTAACTAGGAGGTAATACTTTAATAATTACAACGATGAGCGGTGAGTGATTATTAATGTAAAGCGGAGAAACAAAATATTATATATTTAAGCGGTGAGATTAAATTAGTTACAACGGCGTTGAGAAGAGTAACTAATAAAACAAGCTCTAACTGAAGAACTAAAATAAATTGAGCTAAACATGTGTTTGTTATGTGGTGTGATGTTGTATGTCTTGCTAGTGAGTCCTTGACTGTGTGTGGATGTTTTGTGTGAATCCATCTATGATATGAGTGTTCTCTTAACACTGTACTATATTGACTCACTTAGATTATGCTAACACTTGTTCTTTGCTTGTTGGTTTCTGTGGAATGGAACATGTAGCTTGACATGATGCCTTGGTGAGGATGGGAATCTTTGGGTAGTATAATTTAGTATCTTTAGTTATGATACCATTTGGACATGTTGGGTTTTCATCATCATGTTTTTGTGAACTTTATATTTTGATGAGTTTATTTTGACATGAAAGTAACATTGGTGATGTTTCTGAAACAATCATAATAAGTCTTCCGCAACGTATTCTGTAAATAAGTGTTTTAAAAATAAAAAAAAATTTGGATGAAAAATCTCGATGTTACAAGTTGGTATCAGAGCCATGCTGTGAGTGAACTGAATACAGAGGCCGGTGTTCAGACTCACAGTGTAGACTGGCTCAATTAAGTGCTATAGGATTCTTAATGGGGGGAAGGTGTGTGCCGAGAGTTATTTGTTATTTGTTATTTTACTTTAGGACTCTTATTACTTTCCATTATGAGATTATCCTCTCTCCTCTCTTGTGGATACTGTAATTGTTGACATTGCTCGACGTTAGGGGAACTGCTCATGACCTACAAGCTTAGTGATCCCAGAGCATTCATAGTTCGAATGGTGTTGCACGTATCGAGGAAATGGAAGATCATGTTGGAGTGATGATTTGGCTCCACATATTTGACAAGCCTTGCAAGTTGTTTATTTATCGTTGGTTGATGGCATACCATGAAGAGAAGTTTTATCGAAGTCTATGGATTCTAGTAGGTTACGGAACCTCAGGAGCGGAATAGGTGTGCCAGTATTTAACTTAAACCAGCGAGATAAGTTACTTTGTGGTAATGCTAGAAGCAAATATATATAGGTGTGAACGTTAGTATTGGGCCCGTACTATCATAAGCACATGATATATATTTGGGACTGGAGGAACCACGAAGAAACCCGAGGACCTGGTGTCCGGTACTCAGAGTTAGGAGGTAGACCTTTTTATGTCATTGATTTCTTTTGTGCTCGTCTTAATGTACCTCAGAGTCTGTTGGTTTCGACGTTAGATAATAATGTGGCTATGGGAGATCTAGTCTCGGTGTAGGAAGATGTTGGTTGCACGTGGAATCTTTGTAGATGACCATATTTCTCCTTAAAAACGACTCCCTTTTGGAATCTAATCATTCGATATTGTCGTTAGTATGGTTTCACTTTCCACCAACCAGACCAAAATTCTTTGTGTTGAAAAGCGTGTGCGTATTCTACTTATCGAGGGAGGATATGTCTATGGGGATAAAGTTCTAATCTAGATTCTATTCCTAAAACGTATGAGATGAAGGCATGTAACTGCCTAATGAGGTGATGTAAGGTCTTCTTCACTCGTACGATTGAGAGTTCAAGGAAGACGATGAGTCTTTTCGATATGGAGCTTACTAGGGAATATGGTGAAGTTTCTCCCAGATTAATGGTCGAGTGTATAAACACCACGTCAGATAGAGCTCTACTTTTACCTTATTTCTGGCATGACGCCTTTATAATTGGTTCATTCGGTAATTAAAGAAATGGTGACGTAGCTTCATGAGTTGTTTGAGTGTGGATTATTCGACAAAGTTCCTCGTCTTGGGGAGTGTTGGTTCAATTCGTTAAAAAAAAGACGCTACATGCTGAAGGGTATCAATTACCTAAGATTGGATAGGATCCAGAGGAAAGTATTAAGTATCTACATCCTATTCTGGTTTAGGGTGTAATCATGCAACGAGGGAAGGTGATGGTGTCAGGTTTGCAGGAAGGGAACAGTAGGGTTCGTTCCCATCATTTGTGTTGTGGTGAGCAAGTGACTAGTGAGGATGTGCAAGGTTTCCCTCGGATCATGCGATAGAGGGATCAAGGTAATTAGTGGTTATCTTTTATGGATGTGGTCAAGGAGTTTCAACTATAGACCATCGAAGTGTGACCCTGAAAGACTCCCATTGGATGAGAATTATTTATTACGACAATTGAGGCAAGTTAAGAGTCGGGTGTTTTGTTGATGGGCAATTTGTGATTCGATGAGTTGATACACGTCACGTGAGAGCTGGTAGATACCTTAGAGAGAGAAAGATCAAGCAAGAATGAATGAACTGATTCAAGCTCATCAAAGTCTAATGAAAGGGTGGGTACGAGTCAGAAGTGACCTAGGTAGTTGATAAAGGCGTGACGATTTGTTAATCTATGTTGTTCATAACGGTATTTGATTCCGAGGACGGAATCATTTTAAGGAGGGAAGAATTGTAACGACCCGAAAATCCGTCCGTTAAGGAAGTTAGTTTTTCGTTAGTCGAATATTAGTTGTTTCAACTTTAAGATTGTAAAATGATGTAAATTAAATAAAAAGGTCGTTAATTAATAAGTAAAAGATTAGCTAATAATTAAAAGGTATAAAAGTTAATTAATTAAATTGTGGGTATAGTTAGGATAGATAAAATCCTTTTAATATAACAAATAAAGTCAAGGTGGGTGAATCGTTATTATTGAAAGTGGAGGAATTGGTGTTTTTACGTTTGGGGTTCAAAGAGTAATTATAAGAAAATTATAGGGATCAAAGATGTAAATGCAATTATAAATCCAATCAAAATCAATTAAACGAATGTAATTGATTTCATTGAATGCGCAATTCGTCAGTTTCTTTCTTGGGGTTAAGCCCTTACGTTCATTAATTAGGGTAATGTTAAGAAAAACTAATCGTGCGTTCTTTTCCCTTCTCCATATACGAACACATAAAAAAACCGAACCTCCCTTGTGTGTTTGTGCGACATCAACAGAAGAAGAAAAAAAATCCGATTCTTGTTAGTGGTAGGGTGCATCGTCGATCAAGCCACGAAGAAAAGGAAAAAAAGAACGAGAGTGATAAGGGAAAGAATGAGTGCATCGATTTTTTTGGCCAAGTATTGGTAAAAGCATCTTCTAATCTCTTTTGTTGTGGTTATATGTCTAATTCCTTGTCAATTGAAGATTATGGATGTCAATTCTCCTCTTAATTGATGATCATAATCTCATCTTCTTCTTCCTAGAAACCTTGAAGGTTAATATGGTTCAATTTCACTTTTATTGGGTGTTTATGATGGCTCAATGCTGTCAAAAATTGCTTATGAACACCTTCGTTAAGTTTATTGCTCAAGTTTATGTTTTGATCAAAGTTTTGAAGTCACAATTCTTCTTGTTGATTTCTAAAACTTATGTTAAATTCCACCATGAATCAAATGGATATGTTTCTGTGATTAAATCATGCTATTTCTGTTAAGAAGTTAATTTTTACCCTTATAGGTGTTTTTAGTGATGGCTTAATGTGTTAAGTGGTCAAAAAGCCCTTGAAACCCAAAGCTGGAAAATTCAGCAAGAATTACCAATCTGTCCTTGTGTTGGAAAAAATATAGAAAAATAACCAGGAATCGAATTAATGATCTGTAAACTCTCAAAGTTTCCATTTTGAGTTTAGTTTACCCATGAATTTTTTCCAGAACCTGTTGTTGCTTCTAACTTAGGTGAAAATCGCCTTTTTCACCAGCTGGTCAGAATTTAGCTGCATTGATAGGCAGATTTGTAAAAATCATATAAAATTGTAGAAAAATCTTTTGGACCTTCAAAAGTACATTCTGAAAAGCTAAAAGTCTAAAATTCAGTAATATGAAATAAAAACGAAAGTTATACAGGTTATAAGTTTGCTAAAACCGCTCTAAACAGGTGGCTATTTTTGGTCCAAAACTGGGAATTTTACTTGTTAGTTGATTTATGTGTTTGGCTTATAGATTTGTCATCTTTGGCATTGTAGAACTCCAATAACCTTGTTATTCGAAATGTAATAGGGGCAAGGATGATACTTCAACCAATACAATATTTGAAGTGTGAGTTGGTCACATTTTTGGCAAAGGTGAGTCAACTTGTGGTTTTAAAAGTACATTGTTAGGAGTATCTCATATCTTAGATGGATTGGGATGAACCTAGTTATCTAGGATGCATGTGCCCTTTTGGTGATTGATTGTAATGCCATTCTTGTTGAAATGTTTTATGTGTAATGATATCTAGGGTGTTGCATGCTAGACTCTTCTTTGTTTGGTGTGAGATGTGATCTAGGGTCATGCTAGATTGAGTGAAGTGTATGAACATTATGTGAGCATGTTAATTCTTGTTTGAAAATATTTGTTTAAAATGTTTTAGGACAAGCATGCTAGTATTGTATCAACTTTATAGATGAGTTGTGTATGAAAGTAGTGTGTGATGTAAAATGTGATAACTTCATGAAATTACATGTTTGCATGAAAATAACCCTTAAGGAGGTAATATGTTAATAAAAGAATATTCATAATAATTACATGATTACTTGAAAGGGTAAAAGTGTAACTCCTTATTTAATTAATCATTATTAAATTAAAAAGGGGAACACACTAGCGGGACGAAGGGTAGAAACCTAGACATAGGTATATACCCAATCCGGATATTATGATGGCCTAGTGGGTTGAAAGATACCTATAGGAAAAAAGAGCTTAAGCCAACTTTGACGCCGACTGGTTTTTCTAGACAACCACTCAGGACATGGTCTTGGTACACCTTGGTATACCGGGACTGGAGTGATGGTCTAGGTACACCTTGGTATACCGGGACTGGAGTGATGTTGGTCAAGCGGTGGGACCAGCGCAAACATCACGTAGGATTTGGGAGGTGTATCTGTTGGAATTGGCACCGCTCATACCAATCCTGAAAGACAACGCATGTATACGTATGTGCACAGTCGGAGTAGCGAACGCAGTGCACCGGGGGCAATGATTACGGGTGAGAGTCGCACCTCACTTAGTGCATTGGGTCGTGCCGGTCACGTTAGTAGCGAACGGGGTCTAGCTTTGGGGAGGTTTTTGCGGTGAATAAATAGACCCTAACTAGGAGGTAATACTTTAATAATTACAACGATGAGCGGTGAGTGATTATTAATGTAAATCGGAGAAACAAAATAGTATATATTTAAGCGGTGAGATTAAATTAGTTACAACGGCGTTGAGGAGAGTAACTAATAAAACAAGCTCTAACTGAAGAACTAAAATAAATTGAGCTAAACATGTGTTTGTTATGTGGTGTGATGTTGTATGTCTTTCTAGTGAGTCCTTGACTGTGTATGGATGTTTTGTGTGAATCCATCTATGATATGAGTGTTCTCTTAACACTGTACTATATTGACTCACTTAGCTTATGCTAACACTTGTTCTTTGCTTGTTGGTTTCTGTGGAATGGAACAGGTAGCTTGACATGATGCCTTGGTGAGGATGGGAATCTTTGGGTAGTATAATTTAGTATCTTTAGTTATGATACCATTTGGACATGTTGGGTTTTCATCATCATGTTTTTGTGAACTTTATATTTTGATGAGTTTATTTTGACATGAAAGTAACATTGGTGATGTTTCTGAAACAATCATAATAAGTCTTCCGCAACGTATTCTGTTAAATAAGTGTTTTAAAAATAAAAAAAATTTGGATGAAAAATCTCGATGTTACATGACGGTCGTTAGTAATCCTCAAAGTCGCAGGAGCGGGTGCTGACATCGGTCCTCCTGCAGCCAAACTCGGACAGTGGGCCTTCTTGTGGCCCCGCTGATTGCAATGAAAGCAAATCAGATTTGATCCCTAGGTGGTGGTAGCAGTACAATCTCTGCTATAATGACCGGTCCGACCGCACTTGAAGCAGCCAGAACCACCACCACTACTACTCCTGCACGCACCCTCGTGTGTCCTACCACACTTGCCACAATGGCTACGAACCTGATCGCCCCTGGATCTGGAATCCGATACCTTGGGCCTTTTGCCCAAACCCCCTGATGTCTGAACCTCATTTGGCTTCTTCTTCCTCTCCATCTCCAAGTCAATCTCCCTCTCCCTAGCTCGAGCGATCATATCCTCCAGTGTCTTGCAGCTGGGTCGGCTCACAAATTGTCGGATGTCGCTCCTCACTATCTCATGATATCGGGCCTTCTTCAACTCCTTGTCCGCCACATACTATGGAACCAGAAGCACCCTCTTCATAAACATAGCGGTGATCTCAGCCACCGCTTCATTCGTCTGGATGAGATCCTGGAACTCCCGTGCCAGCTGCTGCACCTCGATAATCGGTGCAAACTCAGCTCAAAACCTGGTCAAAAAATCATCCTAAATCATCCCATCGACAACATCATCACCCACAACATTACTGACCTCCCCTCACTAGTCCCGCGTCCTGTCCTTTAGGAGGCAAGAGGCTAATCTGACCTTGTCCCCCTCGGGACAATGACTGGTGCGGAAGGCGTTAGCAAAATCTGCTAACCAACGCCTACTCGCAATGGGGTCCTTCACCCCGTGATAGTCTGGAGCTCCACAAGACCGGAACTCCCTAAATGTTAAAGATCGAGCTCCTGCAACAGCCATCATCTCAGAACAGAACGTGCTCAATTGCTCCCCCAAAACCTCCAAGATACCCCCCTTGACCGAGCCGAAGATCACAGGAGTCTGATCGAGAATGAATCAAACAAGTTACTCTAAATCCATGTAACCCTTCCTCACAGATAAGGCTCCCAGCACTAAATCTCATCCTAGGTTTTCCTAGGGCAAACTCTACACCACTCTGCGCCATCATTTGCAGAAGGAACTCTCACTAACTTCCTTTAACTAGCTCGCGAATACCATTACATATCACTAAAACTAGATTATTCTTCGAATAAGGGGTCTCACACTACAACGGTTGGACTAAAAAAAGAGCTGCGCAATAGAGTTAAAACCTAACCTTCTAAAATTATTTAGTTCCCATGATATGTAACTTATCATATTCGTTTACTAGTTAACTGAAGTTAGCTAGAACTCCTAAAAGCACAAAGAAAGTAGCATTCGAGCATCAAGTATCAAAACCAAGCATAACCTAATCAGGCCATCCTATCACCGACTGATCAGTTCTAGCATGCAAGTCTACAAGCTCATAGAACAGGCATACAAAGGCATTTCTCCTAGCATTGTATATGCAAAACTAAGCATATCCTTAGCCCTAACTAGCATGCGATTCACAGATTCAAGCATATCAAATAACATGTATGGGTATTTTGGGAAAACTTACTTGAGCTCGGTCGATTGCATGCACCACACCTTTTATCTCTTTTAGAAATCCTTTTTATAAAACGTTTTTCTTTTGAAAATTCTACCAAATCCTTAGTTTGAGTTCAGACACACCCGAGAGTATGCCCGAATCCCTCAAACCAAGGCTCTGATACTAACTTGTAACATCGAAAAATATGGTCCCTAAAATTTCATTTTTAAAATAGATAATATAGTATTTCCAAATATCATCCATACATCTCAAATAACCAATGTATCAAATAGCATATATAATCAGAGTAAAATATCATATGCGGAATCCCAATGGTGTGTGCGATGCAGTCAACATGAGCTCTTCCCTTTGCAACCGGATATACCGGAAACATAAACTAGAAACCGTAAGCACAAAGCTTAGTGATTCCCCCAACATACCCCATACCACACATAACAAATCATATACTGGGCCCCCGCCCAACCTCGGGCCTCGCCCGGCATCAGGCCCCCCCCCCCCCCCCAACATCAAGCCCCACTCGGTATACAGATCTGTTATTCTCAGGCCTCGCCTGTTATTGGGCCTCACCCGCTATACACATACAATCAATATCACATAATCATGCTAATACACATAATGATCATAAACTCAAGCCTATGTTCCAGTCTTCAGGCCTCGCCTGTCATCGACCCCCGCCCGGTATACATAGAAGCACATAACACATGCAAGGGTCACACAGACTCCTAGCATCCTATCATAACCAATAAGGGCCGGCCTTGGTGCCTTAGACCCGCTATAGCCCAGTGAGGAAACTCACCTCGAATGCTGAACGATAGCTGAATAGATTCCGGCTCCGAATATCAGCTCCACCCAACCTCTAAACAAAAACAATTCCTTAGATACAACTCAAAATGCCCCAATACCCCTTATAGGTAAAACTTGGTCAAAGTCAAAAGTCAAAAGTCAAGGTCAACGGTCTGAGTTGACCCAACATGTTGTATCGTCCTTCAACACGTTGTGTTTCTCCATCAACTGGAAATTCAGGGAAAACCAAGCCAACACGCCGTGTTTCCAATAAACACGCCATGTTCGCCATAAATCTAACAGCTTAATACATTAAGTTGCCTCCATCGAATATAAGAGCTCCAAAGCTCAGATCTCAACCGAAATGATATCTAGAAGGGTAAAGTTTCCAACTATACCCCTAGGAACCACCGAAATGGGTCCAAAACCCAAACCAATAGGCTTAATAGAGTGAGGGCTTAATCATTAAGCACTTAATCATCAAAGACATAGCCCCAACATGCAGATCTGATCCCTTAAAGATGGAAGGCCACGTAAAGTTTCCAACTTTACGCTCATGCATGACTAGGAGAAGCTCAAATGCTCAAAAGGGGCTAAATGAAGGACCTAACGAATGTATGAACCCCTTAAATCGATAAAGTTGGCACCTTTATGCCAAAAGAGTTCATGTAGGCCTTAGATCTGAAAGAAAAAGCATTTGGGACGTCCTAATCCCCAATATCCACCCAACCATGGCTAAAAGCATACAATCTAACCCAAGAAGAGATCTAAGCAACTAACAAACAAGGTGAGAACTTGATACCTCAAAAACTTGGCAAATAAGATGGTGGTTCTGGATCCAAGACCTCTTCTTCAAGCCAAGCAACTCCTAGCTTCTTTAGCTCCTTCAAAATGCACCAAAAATGAACACCCAAGGTTCTCCACAAGCTCACACACTCAACAAAGGAAGATGATACTTTATTTTAGGGTTTTTGGACATAGGAGGCTGGTAAGGAGGCCAACCAAAGGACTTAAGGCCTTTAAATAAGTGCAACACCCTAAAAATTAGGGTTTCCTTCCCAGCTGTCAACACGCCATGTTGAGGCACCTCGACACGCCGTGTAGGTTCATTAATCTTCGCGGCCAAAGTCATCTCGACACGTCGTGTTGAGGCTTCCAAAACGTCGTGTCCCAAAGAAAAATATAAACAATTGGAAAAATAAGTTCATACCGGAAACCAAGCGTTACACCTCACCCTTTCCCTTCTAAATCTTTCCCCCTAAATTCTTTGACAGAAAATCATCACCACCACCGGACCATCGCCCTCAACCATCAATTACCACCTTTTTTCCCGAATTAGCCTTCAACAATAAAAGAAAATCACACAACCACCAACATCACTAAATCCATCTCACCCAGAATTCATTACCACCATAACCACCTTCAAACATCCATCATTAACATCTGCACATACCCCCACCATCATCATCTATTGCTTAATAACTACCAACCACAACCTTAATCATCACGGCCTTACCAAGCCAACACCTTTATGAAAATCAATGATCACACAAAAAAAATCCCTTCTTCAACGATTTCTTACCCCTAACCTCCAGTTCATTGTCTTATGAGATAAATAACACCCAAATTAGAGAGGGGTACTCTAATCTTGATCTGTAGCAAACTTGAAACGAGAAAGAGAGGTGGGTTCAACTTCAGTTGGTTTACTTCGAAATGTAGAGCAATCACAGACACGGCTTCGACTCCCAAATGAGAAACAAACTCAAAGAAGATAGCCACGGATTCGAAACGTGCCACCATTGTCGAACCATCTAGGGTTCGTCATCACCTGAATTATCGTCAGTTGCACATCCCTGTACCTCAGGTTCATCGGATTTCAAACAGAGATAGAGGTGGAGCTAGGGTTTCGAACGAAGATGGAGGCAGAAAATAACATATATGTTCTTCCTTTTTGCTCCGATAATGGCGGGTCCGAATCTCTAGATTCGGCAGCTCCAAAGAAAACATGAGAAAAATGGAGACGAAGGGGTAGAAGGAAACATGGGAAAGGGGTTAGGGTGTTTTTGGGTAGAGATATTTTTTTCTTTTTTTTGATATAAAAATGATAAATAAATAAAAGAAAATTAATATATATATATATATATATATATATATATATATATATATATATATATATAGGATAAATAGTCATTTTATATCCGTATGGACAACTCGGGTGAAAAAATGATAATATACGAACGGTCTGAGTTAATTTTTGAAAATATGGATTAAACGTGTCTTTTGACACCTATACGGAAGACAATTCGTATAATTTACTCTAAAAATAATAATAATAATGGAATAATGGTTTTAACTTCTAAAGCTGAAAGGAGTGGGCTCTCTAAGAGCTCTCGCCAAGGCATTCTTATCACTTGCTACACCACCCCCTACCGTGTGTTAAGAAGGGTGTTAAGAAAAACTCGTTACCTGCATAGCGAGAGGATAGAGGAGAGAGAAAATGGAATGGTGGGTTTTGATTGGTTGGTTTTTGTTTCTTTTCTTTTTTTTTTTCTTTTTACTAAAATATAATATATTAAACTAACACACCAACACTCCTATCTTTTTACAACTTTGATGTTAGCACTCATTCTAGCTTCTATGGCATGAAAAAAATCTGATGTGACAACATGCTAAACATGTTACCATTCCTTTCGGTCTAAGTAGAAATAAAATCACTTCCTTAATTATTTTTTAATAGCCTTTGTACAAATTAGCCCTATTCAATTCGTTGGATTTTACACTTGGTAAGCATGTCTCGTCCTCAGCATCTTGGAAAGAGAGATCCTTACGTGCTACTCTGACTTTCAATGAACTCATTCGTGTATTGAGAAAAGAAAATTTTACTAAGAATATATATTTTAAGTTCAAATTATTATAACTAAAACATATAATAATTAAAATTTTATTTTAAATGAGATATCTTTTGTAAAAGTAAAACAATGACATACTTAAATTTTTGTTTATTTTATAAGTCCTTTTTCTAAAACAAAGACAGTAAAATTAGTTTTAATAACTAAATTGTGAAAAAACACAATAATTCAATTATAAAACAGTAGTTAGCGTTCAAAATCTAAATTATATGGGATTATGATAATAAGTTAAACTATTACATGATTTTTCCTTTTTTTTTATTCGCTGAAAATAAAATTCAACGATAATGGAGTGCTCGTGCGTAATTATTCAAAGTTTGGTGGGTCCAGTCCAAATGCTGAGAGTTTGTTTGTATAAATAAATAATTTTCCGCCGAACGCCGCACCTGGGAACTGCTGCTCCTTGTCGTTTCCTCACTTATAATACTTCAGACACGTGTACGTAACTCACAACTCAAACCACTATTTCACCTTATTCTATATTAAGAAACTCACACACACCCATACTACTTAGCATTTAGCAATGTGATATGAAGGTATGATCAAAGATTCAAAAAATTTACTACGTATGACTAAGGCACAATTTCTTATAAATCCAATAAAGTTTTCAAACCATTCAAAAAACTTCAATTATGTTTTTTCTTTTTAAGAAAATTTAACGAATTTAACATTTTGTCTAAAAAAACTCAGTTAACTTACACTTTTGTTCGGTTCTCATTAGGGTCAACCGACTAATGAAAGTGAACAAATGACATGGCTTATGACGTATAATTAAATATCGGGAAAATGATTTATATGACCAAAGAAGTTTCGAAATCGTTCAAAAAACGTCAATCATATTTTGTTTGTTCAAAAAAAACCAACAAACTTACACTTTTGTTCAATTCTCATTAGAGGCAACCAGATTCATTATGTATACAATTAGTTGGCAAATGACATGACATTATATTTAATGATATGGAATAAACATATTAGAATTGCCCTTTATATATCGATTTAGAACTTTTAGAAGAGAAAAATGGACGACGTCTGTGTTTGATCTCTTGTAATTGCTACTGATCATTCTTCCTCCCAGTCGTTGATGTCCAACTAAAGATTTACAAAGAATATATTTGATTATGCAAACCCTTGTGGATTTGGACGCCCTTCTCGGATTTGGGCATCTAGAACGGAGGATCATCCAGAGAAAAAGTTCAAGGCTTGTTCGAACAGATAGGTAAATGTAATTGAAAGTTTTATCATGTCCATCTTAATAACTTATTGCTTTTGAAGGAACCAAACAAATAGATAGAAGATAGACAAGATAAAACTTCCAATTACACTTATCCATATGTTCGAACAAGCCCTTAACTTTTTCTCTGGACGATCCTCCGTTCTAGATGTCCAAATCCAAGAAGGGTGTCGACATCCATAAGGGTTTGCATCATCAAATATGTTCTTTGTATATCTTGAGTTGGACATCAACGATTGAGAGGAAGAAGAAGAAATAGCCTTTACAAGAGATCGAAGATAAACGTCGTTCGTTTTTCTCTTCTTCAAGCCCTAAATCAATAAATAAAGAGCAATTCTAATTTGTTTATTCAATGTCATTAAATATAATGTCATGTTATTTTCCAACTAATTGTATACCTAATGAATTTGGTTACCTCTAATGAGAATTGAACAAAAGTGTAAGTTCATTGGGATTTTTTTAGACAAAATGTTAAGTTTGTTGGATTTTTTTGAACAAACAAAACTTGATTGGAGTTTTTTGAACGGTTTCGAAACTTCGTTGGTCTTACAAATCATTTTCCCGATATTTAATTCCATGTCATAAGCCATGTCATTCGTTGGCTTTCATTAACAGGATGACCCTAATGAGAATTGAACAAAAGTGTAAGTTAGTATAGTTTTTTTAGATGAAATGTTAAGCTCGTTAGGTTTTCTTGAACAAAAAAAAACATAATTAGTGCTTTTTGAATGGTTTATAAACTTCGTTGGGCTTATAAGTCATTTTCCCTATGATGAATCATGAATTCATGAGATGTGATTTAAGACGATAATCATATATAAGGAGGATAAATCATATAATTCATTGATATATTATATATCAGATTTTTTGAAGAGTTATATTATAACCCGGTAACAAAAAGTTAATAAATTCTCAATGTATTCATCTCTTATTTGAAAATGTAAAAAAAATGAAAAAAAAATATCTTGAAAAAACTAGTGTCATAACGCATCTTGAACCATATTGACACACACCACGTTTTACATTGTTGTCATGAGGTTTTCGAGACGGCATATCCGCAACTTGCGTCATGACACGCCTTAGAGCACGTGTTTTAGAACCATGGTATTTAAAATAAATTACATATTTGGTCATTGTGGTTTGTTCCGATCTGCACATTTGATCAAATTTTGGGGAAAAAAGATATAGTTGGTCCTTATGGTTTCCAAATATTACAATGAAGGTCCGTGAGACGGTTGTCGTCTAAGATGCTATGTTAAGTGTATATGAAATGACAAGATTGCCCATATGTTTGTCTTTTTCTTATTTCATTCTTTCTTATTTATCTAATTTAATTATTTAATATAATAAATAAAATAGCTCCACCACCAATCACCAACATCACCACCATCATCGCTAATCACCACCACCATCACCACCATCGTCACCAATTGTCAACGTCAATACCAATCAGCAGCAGCACCACCACCACCACCATCGTCAATCGCCACCATCACCACCATTCAATGTCACCCCCAATCGACACCATCGTCGCCAGTCGCCACCACCACCACATTCAAACATCAAACCTAAAAGCAAAAGCAAATTTAAACCTCTAACAGGAAAATTAAAACCATATTCAAATGTATAGTTGAATCAAAGCATAAAAATGCACTCCTAATTCTAGGATGCAACACGTCTATTTCTTTTTGCATAAAAACAGACTCAACAATCATTCCATCTCCAAAAACTTGCATACACATGTATACAAACAACACCAATACTTGATTGGTTTTCAATCATTAGATGGAATGATCAATTTCTCACATTAATGCTATAGTTCCTACGATGAATAACTCATACTCCCATTAAAACAATGATCACAACCAGAAAATTCACTTTGCATCATCACTGGAGTTTGCAAAGTACCAAAAAATTGGGGTTCCATCCTTGCTCAAAAATCAAACCACTCCTTCATTCTTTATAGAAATTAGGTGAAACAGTTAAACTTAAAACCCTTAAGTTCACATGCAACCTAAATGATCTATGTTTTCACTATTGAACCTATAACTAAGAACATCAAATGATAAACCCTAGAAACCCTAGGTTATTTTCGAAAATACCAAAGAAGGGTTTAGGATTAAATACCTTATTGTTATTATAGTAAATAACAAGAATCCTTCATTTGTAGATCTCTTGGAAGCAAGCACCACAATTGTCGTGCCTCTAATCGTGCCTCTAGGAGAGATGCCTTTATGTGCCTAATGTATGAGTTTGTAGACTTGCATGCTAGTATTGATCAGTCAGTGGTAGGATGGCATGTTTAGGTTATGCTTGTTCTAATTACTCGAATCTCGAATGTTGTTTGCTTTGTGCTTTTAGGAGTTTCCATTAACTTCAACTAACTAGTAAGTGAGTATACTAAGTTATATATTGTTGAGACTAAATACTTTTAGAAGGTTAGGTTTTAACTCTATTGCACAACCCTTGTTTGAGTCCAACCGTTGTAGTTTGAGACCTTTCATTAGAAGAATTATCTGGTGTCGGTGATATGTAATTGTATTCGTGAGCTAGTTAGAGGATATTAGGGGGGGGGGGGGGTCCTTCTACAGTTGATGGTGGGGAGTAGTGTGGTGGTTGCCCTAGGAAAACCTAGGAAGAGATTTAGTGTTGGGAGCCTTGTCTTGTTGAGGATTGTATGTATGGATAAGGAATTGACTTGGAGAATTCGAAGTGATCCTTGAGGAAAGTACAGATAGATGTGGAATGCAGTATGGGCCCGTACTACTAGAAGCAGAGAATCCGTACTCGAGTCAAGGAGAGCTGCGATGATACCAGTATGCTTGTAGAGTATGAGACTTCCCGATATTTATTTATGCGTGTTCTGATGGTTTGAATGGTCTATTTTCAGTACGGTGACCCTTCGAGGAAGACCAGTTAGTGGTCCTGGTGCTTGTGTGGGTTTAGGCTCGGGTTCTGGAGTCGGGAAGTTGGATGATCAGATGTGGGAGTTGATTTCATCTGAGATTACCCGCAACATACTCAATCAAACTCCTATGATCTTTGGTATGATCAAGGAGGGTATCATGGATGTTTTAGAGGAGCATTTGGTCTCATTCCGTTCTAAGATTGTAGCGATGATGGGAGCTCGCACTTTGACTTTCCGTGAGTTCTGGGTATGTGGAGCCCCGTGGTTCTTCAGGAAGAAGGACCCGATCGCGAGTAGACGTTGGTTAGCGGATGTCGCTAATGCCTTCCGCACTAACAGTTCCCCTGATGGCAAAAAGGTCAAACTTGCTTCCTGTCTTCTGAAGGACAGAACCCGAGACTGGTGGGAGGAGGTAGTGTTGGATTAGTGTCTAAGCCCATAACTATAATTAGTATGTACTTGACCCGACTTGGCATGGTCCATTTGGGTTGCACTTCACCAGAACAATTTATATGGATAGTATTTTGAGAATAGTATGTTTATGATTTATATTAATATATTATAAGTTCTAATATATTAATATGGAATCATATTATTTAATTAGTATTGATCAAGAATTAATTTAGAATTAATTTAGTGATAAAAAAGGTACTAATTAAATATGGACTCTATATGGAATGGGTCAAGTTCATTTAGGTTGGGTTAAGCTTTCATGGATAGTCCATGGAGTGTTTAACCCATGGATCCTATGGAAATGAAAGGTCATGGGTATTAGGGTTTACATGAATGTAACCCTAATCCTCCATACTATATAAAGAGGTCCTTGGCACTTGAAATTTGCACTAGTGTGTGAGGACAAAGGGTGGGCCGATTTCTAGAAGTGCTTGCTATTCTCTCAAGTTTTCCAAGGTATTTTTGGTGATTTGTGAATCCACTTGAGCCTTCCACACTATTAGGGCTAAGTTCTTAAAGTTCAAGACTTCAAGCTACACCAAAAGGTATGTTATCTAACTAGGCTTTTGTAGTATAGTTACTTCATATTATGCTAGTTAGGATGAAACCTTGGAATATTGAATATTTGCATGTATAATAGAGAAAACATAGATCCAAGGTTTATAGGGTTGCATGTACACCATAGGAGTGTTAGAATGCTCAAAACCCATCAGTGGTATCAGAGCCTAGGCTTGTTTTCTTTTATACTTGATGCAAATTGCTGAAAATCGAAGTTTATATGCTGTTTGGACAACTGACTCGCCGAGTCCATTAAGGGACTCAACGAGTCCATGCCTAAGTTCATCCAACTCGCCGAGTTGGTTCATGCACTCGACGAGTTGGACCCCCTGACAGCATATCTTCGAGTTTTAAGGCTGGAATTGGTCTAGAATCATTACCTTAAACTGTTTTGGACTTATAAAACCTGTTTTTGATGTGGTAATGATTATGGTAAACCAATTTCAAAGTTGTTATCAAAATTTCAAGCTTTATGTGTGTTTATGTAATTCTTGAAATTGTTGATATGATAGTTCATACACTTATGAGTTTTGGTAGATCATACGAATTATTTGCAAAAATTGTTTGTTAGTTAATTTTTTATCTAAATGTATTTTAATGGAGTCCATAATTTGTCCTCAAGTTATGGATTACCAAAAGTCATTTCTTTTAAAGATCCATTAAAATGCATAGGTTACAAAATTGAAGAGTCTTTTTGTTTTATGAACTCCATAACTTGTCCTCAAGTTATGGATGTTCAAGAATCTCTTCATTAAAGTTTTTAAACCTTAATTAAACTCATAAGTTATGAAAATCCAAAAGTTTTTGAATAGTTCAAAACTTGCCCTCAAGTTTTGGAATTTGTTAAGTCTCACACACACTTTAATTCCAAACCCTAGAGTTTTAAAAGTTAAAATTCAACCCTTATACTTTATAGTATTATAAGTTAATATATATATATATATATATATATATATATATATATATATATGTATATATATATATATATATATATATATATACATATATATAAGAACAAAGTCAGTCTTACCGTTAGTAGGCCTCATTCACGAAGCCGGTCTATAAAGGGGTATAAGGTTACTGCCTATAAAATGGCAGTTTAATGGGTGTCCACTCTCACCCACTGCTTCCTTGACTGGTGGAGGGTCGTTAGCTGAACGGGTAGGACAAGGACTATAATTCTCATTATAAGTATAATGATAAATGTAAAGTAACTAAACCTTTTATAAATTCCCAATCTTAGTTACTTTAGGAAAATGTGAATTTGGTGCTAACCCATGAAATTACACTTTGCACTTTGTTTAAGTCGTTAGTGGAGCGTGTGTGGTTAACCGGCACACTAACCTGGATTTAACAAGGTAGGCAAAGGGTAACTTAATGTTTATCATAGGATCGGTGGAGCGCGTGTGGTTAACCGGCACATCGATTAAGTGATAAATATTAAGGGTACCAAGTATATTTGCATGGTTATTCACACCTTGTTTTGTGATCCTCGGCATCCCAGTCATAAAACTTGAGAGGGCACAATCGAGATTGAAACATGCCATTGAAAAGTTCAATGAATCTCAAAAGATCTAGGAGTTTCAAAGCCAATTAAAAACCTAATAATTTATTTCGTTTTTCATGGTGGAAATTGGTGAATCGTCATTCACCTACCTTCAAATATTTTATAGCTTGGATTACGGCATCCCTCTTCCAAGTTATAAAAGTATTGTGTTGGGTCCTAGCCTTAATATTTCATATTGGGTGTTATATTAAGGACTTTAAATCAACTAACTTGAATTTCTCTCATTGTAAATGTCTGGTTCAGACAACTATGATCTTCCCAAATCTCATGGAACAAGCTTTCCTAATGAAGATGATGTCCCATGGTTGGTTCATGGAAATCATACTTCTCTTCCTTCACCTCCTCCAATTATTCTCCATAACCCACAAGTTCTTGAATAGTTCAAGGTTACTCAAGCCCTACTGGCAAGCAAGGTCTATGTATGCTCACATCTTGGAGATGAAGTCACATATTGACAGATCGGGCAAGTTGGGTGTCAAAGTCTTGAGAAAGTTGGTTGTTCAATCACTTTTAAAGTCCATAGTGAGTTTCCTTTGGGACTACTATGTAACAGACTATGACATGACCCTTAATGATCTTATCTATTTGCTTGGTGATTCTAAATCAGCAATGATTTGGAGCACTGGTAAAGTAAATTTGATTAGAAGATCAACTTCCCAAACTTCCATGGACATTGACAATGGTAACATTGAAAATCCAGAAAAGCTTTCTCTTCCCAATGGAAAGGGATCGGCCTTAGTCAACTCGGTTGACCAGATGGTAAAGAGAAAGGCTAAGTCTGAGACAGTCTTATGTACCATTCCCAAAGAGTCCATATGCTTATATTGCCAAAGGAAGGGGCATTGGTTGCAAAGCTTTCCTATTTACCTGAAAGATCATAAGGTTGGTCAATTCAAAAAGTTTGACTCTACCTCAGGTAAGTCTACTGTCTAACTCTATTAAGTTCCTATTTGGAGATTCTTATTACATGATGTGACTGGGTCACATGTTGAAGTTGTAAGAATCAAAGAAAAGAGAGGAAGCTTAAAGAAGAGTAAGCTGATTCTGATCGCAAAGATGGATTTCGATCGCATGGTTCGGTGATCAGAATTTTTGAGCTGCTCCTTAAGAGTTGTGATAGATTGCTTAGGAATAGATAACAACATAGTTTTCATATACATTTGCATTGTAAGGATAAGTTTTTCCGCAAGCTTTAAATAAAAGAAAAGTTTCGTTTTTTATTTTACTTTTAAGTATCCTTACAATGGCATTTGGGAAAAATTGTTGTTTATATGATTCCAGTGATAGCAACATTGGAAAATGGATTTGATTCTTTCGGTTTTGGTAGTGTCATAATTTACCAAATAAGGAAAGATTCTCATCATCCAAGTTTCAGTTGGATAGAAACTTGGAATCATGCAATTCGTATGATGAATGAGAATTTTCATCTTTGGAAAATTAAGACTAATTCCTTGTTCACATGTATATGTGAGTCAAGTGAAGGACTAAGGGATCGAGTACACATTCTTGTGCACTGGTCAAGTCCACCACAAAAGATCGATAAGTCTATTCGTCATGATTTACTAAAGTTGAGTAAATATGGTTATACTTACAAGTGTAAGTATAATTCTGAAACATTGGAAAAGTTTCGATGTATGGCAGAACGAATGAGAAGAATCAAATTTGGCAGAAAGATAAAAGTTTCTCAAATCTAAAAAGATGGGAGAGTACTTTAGTATCATGTTTTATGATCATCTTAATGATTGTGAGACCATACCTCAATTCATCCTCTAGGGACATCTTAGTGCATTCCTATGGCTAAGAAGAGGAGTCATGAATTATTGAAGTGGTTAAATCAAGAAGATGAGTCATACTTCGTTCCAAAACAAGTCTTAGAGTCATACTCCAAGATTGTAACTTGAGTGACACATCTTAAATAAGGTGTATTAACACTTGTCAAATGTAAGATTAAAATGTGTTCTACTCTTGTACATTTGAAATTGGTAAGTTGTGATGTTTTGGATAAAACAAAGACCAACTAAGGCCAATTGTGTGAAGTGTTTGTCTTGATAAGAATTCGCACTATCTCTTGAATATTTGTTTTGTCAAGGAATGGTTCTTGACAAGAAAGTCTTATATGTCAAGAGGACAGTGGGAGTCTAAAGATCTTGAAAAAAAACTTCAAGATCTAATCAAGAATAAAACTTGTAGTTTATCACTAGCACACGACTTGAGGTTTATAACCTATCGTGTTGACATATTCCATTTCTGTTCCTGTTCCACTTAAAGTTGGCTTTGCATATGAGTTCTAAGAGTTCTCAATTGGTTGCGTAACAACTTGGAAGCAATGGCAGACCCTTGTGCTGCCAGGTGGCAAGAATTTAAGACTGCACAAGTTCAGTCCATATGAATTTGTCACTAACCTTGTCTTGTCATTATGGTTTGACAAATTCACATGGATAGGAACACATACACCATAAAATCTAAGTGTCATAAGGTTTCTCTCCGATTCATGAAAATGATGGTGAGGAAACGCTTTCACTAAGTAGATTTTAAGTAGATAGCAATTGTGATATTTGCATTCTCAAAGTCGTTAGTGGAGCGTGTGTGGTTAACCGACACACTAACATGGACTTGTGAGAAGTGGCAAAGGTCTAAACAATTGAGACTATAATTACGTCATCCCTTTTCATAGTTCTGAAATTGTTTAGACACACATGTGTGCTATCTAAGGAAAGGTGTATGATTTTGATAAAGTTTTATCAAAGCATCTCGTATCAGAAATCTGAACTTTGGTAAGAAAGTCAATAAAGTATTGATTTCTAGAACTCTGGCTGATTTCTGAGTACATGTTAAAGCTAGTGGGAGCATAAGTGTTATGCGAATAATCGTCATGTTAGTGGGAGCATGATAATTATGATAAGTGTTGCAAGTTGGCAATGTTAATTATAGAAAAACAAAAGTTCAATTGGGAAAAGTTGTTTTGATATAATTAAGGGAGAGGAAATTATACTTCATTTCAATTCTAAAAGCTTTGATTGAGATTTTAATCAAATTGAGTCAAGTATATATATATATATATCTATATATATATATATATATATATATATATATATATATATATATATATATATGAATGTTATGTTGGAATGGTTCAACATAAGGAAATTCTATATATGGGAACATTATTTGTGTTCTAAAATTCGATTATGATTACAACATCCCTTTTCATAATCTGAATTATGAGAACTTTGCAAATAGAAATAGAAACATTATAGCAAAAGACTGGTCTAGTATCATGTCTTTATGTGAGACATCATGGATCATGTCCTATATGCTTCAGATATAGGGTCGATTGCATGTGCTATAATATTCATCTGTTCTAAATTTTTCCAAATGCCTAGAGCATTAAGAGGGAAAAAGTACTAGAACTAGATATGACTAATTTGGTTAAGCAATTGTCGAGGACAATCTAAGGATTACCAAAGATTGGTTGCTCAGGGACAGTTGGAAGTATGGTGTAATTTTTTGGAGAGGACCATATTGACATATTCTGAAAAGAGGCAACTCTTGTTCAGAAGTGATAGTCAAAATGAGAATATGGAAATATTTCCATAGGTGGAAGTTATTCATTAAATCTGTGTAAGATTAGGAAACTTAATGCAAGAAGGATGTTCAAAGCAATGTACTTTGAATTTGAGACTTCGTTTCCATGGAATGATCCCCATTGGAATACTCTGTAATGACTGTTGACAAGTCTTTGTGACTTTGTGCATAATCATTACAAGAGGATCAGTGCATATAAGTTTAAAATCTAACAAGATTTCGGTAAATGGCAGGAATTTGGAATTCATGCATTTACGGTAAGGATTTGGGATTGTGAAATGAGAATCATTGGAATTATGTTCAATCGATCTATTTCACAAAGTAAAAGATCATAGACAAACTTAGTGTGCATACTTGGTGTATGGCATAACTAATGTTTGGATAAACATAGTGTGCATATTTGGTGTATGGCATGACTATTGTTTGGATAAACATAGTGTGCATGCTTGGAGCATGGCATGACTATTGTTTTGATTCAAGCATAAAGTTGATAATCTGAAACAATATGCAATAAATAATGTGTAATCAATATGGTGATAAATAAAAGGTGTTCTATTTATATTCATAAGTTCTGAGACCATATTGGATTCGATTATTCTTGTGTTTCACTTTGCATGTTTTGACTTCCAGAATAACTAGGTCGTTCTTCCTGAATGACTAAGTTATTCAAACCGTCCACAGTCGAAAATACGTTGGAAGTAGGTATTAAGGCAAGACTGTCATGAAGCTGGTTTGTAGATGTCCAAGGTAGTGGACATAGCAAGAGTTGCTACAACATTCATGAGTGCTCATAAGTTCTGAGTATTGGATTAAACCCACGCTCGTTTGACTCACTTCATGGATTTTTATCACGAGTGATCATGAGACGATAATATCTTATATTCTTCAAACCTAGAGATATGAGTTGTTGCCTATGAGTTGGTTATACATTGATTGTACGAAAACGCATTGGTAACTCGATGTTATAAAACGTGCCTTTGTGTATGATTTAACAAGTAGTAGAACAAGCATATGAGTCGAAGTTTATCCATTCCTTTTACCCTTAAAGGGATAAAAGCGATATCTGTGGGACCCTCGATGATTTAGTGATGACACCCCGAAGTGCTTGGCCAAGCCTGGACTGATTTGATTTGTTCAATTAGTCGGTCGTCATAAATCGGAAATCGGGAAACAACAAATAGACAGAGAGAATGATTATAATCCATGTCTCAGTCCATATGATATCCATAATGGAGGAATATATGATCCCTTATCTAATGGACGCGTCATTGATTTGTTCAGAGTTCGACAGCGGCTTTAAGAGCTACGATTGCTAGTCGGGTTTTGGAGTCATACGCAATAATAGTTTTAGACTTATCCAAGTGGGAGACTGTTGGATTAGTGTCTAAGCCCATAACTATAATTGGTATGTACTTGACCCGACTTGGCATGGTCCATTTGGGTTGCACTTCACCAGAACAATTTATATGGATAGTATTTTGAGAATAGTATGTTTATGATTTATATTAATATATTATAAGTTCTAATATATTAATATGGAATCATATTATTTAATTAGTATTGATCAAGAATTAATTTAGTGATCAAAAAGGAACTAATTAAATATGGACTCTATATGGAATGGGTCAAGTTCATTTAGGTTGGGTTAAGCTTTCATGGATAGTCCATGGAGTGTTTAACCCATGGATCCTATGGAAATGAAAGGTCATGGGTATTAGGGTTTACATGAATGTAACCCTAATCCTCCATACTATATAAAGAGGTCCTTGGCACTTGAAATTTGCACTAGTGTGTGAGGACAAAGGGTGGGCCGATTTCTAGAAGTGCTTGCTATTCTCTCAAGTTTTCCAAGGTATTTTTGGTGATTTGTGAATCCACTTGAGCCTTCCACACTATTAGGGCTAAGCTCTTAAAGTTCAAGACTTCAAGCTACACCAAAAGGTATGTTATCTAACTAGGCTTTTGTAGTATAGTTACTTCATATTATGCTAGTTAGGATGAAACCTTGGAATATTGAATATTTGCATGTATAATAGAGAAAACATAGATCCAAGGTTTATAGGGCTGCATGTACACCATAGGAGTGTTAGAATGCTCAAAACCCATCAGGTAGGACATACCTTGGGAGGCGAGGCGATTGAGTCCGTGACTTGGGAGGATTTTGTGATGAGATTTCGGGATGAATGCACACCTGTGATTGAGGTCTAGCAGTTGGCGCGATAGTTTCAGGATCTCCGCCAGACTACTGAGACGGTGGCTGATATCACTGCTATGTTATGCGATAGGGTATTTGTAACATCCAGATTTTCAGGGATATTATTGTGTAGTTTGATCTTATGATTAAAGAAGAGACTCGACGAGTTGAGTGTCCAACTCGCCGAGTCGAACCGGGTTTTTCCCGTGGACTTAATGAATGGACTCGACGAGTCAGAGGAGGGAGTCGCCGAGTAGGCGCTGATTAGAGAAACCCTAATTTTCGGGGTTTGGGACCTATTTAAAGGCACTTATAGCCTCATTTGCGGCCACCCTTTCCCTAGAAGCAAACCCTAAAGGTCATTTGAGCTAGAAAGTGAGAGAGAAGCTATCTTGGGATTTTTAGTGCATCATTTGAGAAGGAGAGAAGGAGATCAAGCAAGGATCAAGAGGGGGAAAGTTGGATCCAGTGATAGATCGTCCAGAGCTTTTGAGGAAGGTAAAAGTCTGCACCTTTCTCATTATTTTGGTTAGATCTCATGTGTTTGGAGTTCTAGGGCTTTTACCACCTTTGGTTTGGGACTTTGATTAAAATGGATTAGCTAGAAGCCTAGTCCTCAGATCTGGACCTTGTGTGGTCCCTAGAGTCCAAAGGTCCCAACTTTATTCATCCAAATGAGGGTTATTGTGCTTAACACCTTAAAAAGGGCTTGTTTTGGCATTTTGAAGCATTTATGCCATGCATGAACGTAAAGGTCGAGACTTTATGTGTCTCTGGTGTCTTAAAGGGCTAGATCTAGGGTTTGGAATGAGAGATCTGAGTTTGGACGTCTGAATGAGGAATCAGACCGAGGGGACTCGTCGAGTCCATGAGTTGACTCGACGAGTCAGTGAGGGTTTGTCCCGAAGAGCTTGAGCATGCGATAGCTCGACGAGTTGGGGGTCAACTCGACGAGCTGAGCTGGACCTTCATGAGATTTCTGAGGAAAATAAGTGGACTCGACGAGTCGCAAGGGTGCACTCGGCGAGTCGGGTCAAACATGGACTGTTGACTCGAGTTTGACTTCTGTTGACTTTGGGGCTTTGATCAACATAAGTAGTAGAGACCATGGAGGGGTAAAATGGTCTTTTATCCACTTCAAAGAGTTAAAGAGAGGAAGAATAGCCTTCGGTCATTAGAGTTGTGATTAGAGTATCAGTTAGAGATATTCATCCCTTGTGTTAGGTGGAGGCTAGTTCGAGATTCGGGAGCGGGGTCTTTACTTGCTGCTGGTCAGGTGAGTCTTCTCACTATACATTACCTAGAGTGGTATTTATGTGTAGACCAGAGGGTCTTGTATGCTATATGTATATATATATGAGTTATGTGCATTGTGTTATATGTATGCTATGTGTTGAATAGACCGGGCCGGAGGGCCCACCGATATAGACCGGACCGAAGGGTCCAACGACACAGACTGGACCGAAGGGTCCGACGAGCTATGACCGGACCAGAGGGTCCAAAGAGCTACGGGACTGGAGGGTACCGCTGAGACACATCGACCGTAGGGTCGTATTGTAGCCTCGAGTGGCGTATGTGTTGCATGTTGTATTTTGGGGAACTCACTAAGCTTCGTGCTTACCGTGTTATGTGTTATGTGTTTCAGGTATCTCAGAGGATCGCGGGAAGGCACCGGCTTGATTGTACACACCAGAGAAAGGGTCATGTTTTGAGGATCCTGGCTTATTAATGGAGTTGTGTTTTGTAAATTGAATAAACGAGATTTCTATACAATATGTTACGAAAAGTATGCGATTTTAAAATGAAAATTTTGTTTGAAAAATTACGGTGTTACAAGTTGGTATCAGAGCCTTGGTTTGAGGGATTCGGATGCACCTTCGGGTAGATCTGGACTCAAAATGAGGATTTGAGAAAAATTTTCAAGGAAATGATTTTTCTAAAACGAGCAAGAGTTTCTAAAATAATACGAGTTGGAGCAGTATGTACAATCAGCCAGAGCCCGAACGGTGATTTCCCAAAATACCCTTACGTTTGTATTATGAGATATGTATGAGATATGCTATGAGATATTATGCATGCTAGAGATAGGCTAGGTATTTCATATTTTAGGACTAGAGTGGCCTGATTTGTGATGCCTTAGCCTAGGAGCTGATGTTATATGTGATGTGCCTTCGAGTATGAGTATCCAGCAGGAATCCTTTTAGAGAAGGGATCTGAGTAGAGGAGTAATCTAGGCGAGATACCTAGATGAGCATTTGAGGAGTCTACTGATAGAGTAGTCAGATGCCCGCGTGGGGTAAAGTTGCTTGAGTTCGGTGGTATCCTTTAAGTATGAGGAGAGCAAGTGGGTAATAACCTAGAGTGGTTTTACATGTTGGTAGAGATTATTCGATGCCCGAATGCTGCTTGCTTCGTGCTTTGTGGAACTCTTGATGAAGAGAGTCAGCTACTAAGTGAATATGACGATATTCAGGAGGTAGATGGCTGGCATCATAAGGAGTTCTTCAGCAGCTGATGGCGGAGAAGTGTGAGAACCTAGGAAGAGCCTAGGAAAGAGTGACCCTAGTCAGATGAGTACGCTGACAGAGTTGGATATTTCGCAAGAGGAGCGAACACGCATGACGGGGTTGGTGATTGAGAAGGTCGAGCAGCTACTTAGGAGCTCGAGGATGGTCCGTGTGGAAAGTATGGGTAGATGTGGCAGGTAGTATGGACCCATACTACTGAAAGCAGAGGACCCATACTCGATACAGGGAACATTCCAGAGGTATTAAGTAGCAGATCGAGAGGTGATTTCATGGTTCGAGTGCCATGATTTGTAGCAGATCGAAAGGTGGCCACATGGTTCGAGTACCATGACCCGTGGCGGTTAGTGTTACTGGTTCTACCAGTTATTCCGTTGAAATTGGTTAGACTGAGATCAGAAGTGAAAGAGTATGGGGCCAGAGGGCCATGATGAATGAGTTTTAGTGGAGTATCCCTTGAGAGGGAAATCGAGTTAGCTCCGAGGGATTTTTGGTAAGATGGTAGATGAAGTCGCAAGGCTCAAGGATGAGTAGAGATGGCAGTTATGGAGGATTACGGCATGAGTTGAGAAATCAGCCAATAGTGGAGATGTCACCTTCTGTAACATGGATGGTATTATTTCCGTTTCCTGTGGGAAACATAAGAGGTGTTGAGAATTCGGTTTCTGAGCTTGGGGGTAGAACCCTGCGGGTTAGCATTGATGGTGTCACACCCTCAAAACCAAATGAACGGCGGAAACGTTCTGGGGTGGAGGACGTCATGTACAGTATCACAACAATGCAAGTAGTAAACAAGCAACAACATCATCTATTGCATTAATAATATAATTTCATACAAGTGTGTTCCGTTAAGTTTTAAAGACACCAAAACAATATACATCAAAAATATAAGATGAGTCTTGAACGAGCTCCATCTTCTCAAAACCTGGCTCCGGTACCTGTCTACTGGTGACCTGAGAATACAAGTTATTTTGAAAGAGTTTATCAGCTTTAGAGCTGGTGAGTTCATAAGTATATTAGTGTCTGTGTTTGTATGAAAGCATTTGTAAGATGTTTTGTAAGATGTACTGTGTGTTTGTAAAAGTTTTGTATTTGTTTGAACTATCCTAGAAAACCCTATGTTTCCTACTAAAAGTAGCCTTCTACCAAGGCATCTAGTGTCTGTGTGTGTATCCTTTGTAAAAGTGAGTATTTTCCCAAATCCGACTATCATTAACCAAAAATATAGTTTTTACATTATTGTTTATTGTGTGAAATCACAAAGTAAAATGTAAAGGGAAAATGTTATAGTACTTTAATGTAGTATTATGAAACTACTGCTGTACTAACTACCTTAAGCCGATTGTATATTTTAAGGTAACATGTGATCGGCCTGTATCTTGCTACCGACTCAATAGTAAAGTGACAATGTAAGATGCCACAAAAATGACGTTTGGCACCCGTAGACTTGCAAGTCCCACTGTAGCGAGCAGCAAGGTGTAGGATAGTCAATCCAGTATAGATCTATACACAAACTCATACGCTCCCCAATTAAGGAGATTCTGATACAAAAACAGTCATGGCAGGTAGTGCCATGCCCTGTTTAATGGCTCACATAAATGTATTAATGTAAATGTTATGTGAATTGTGTGCTAGCTGTATTGTGTGTTCTTTCTCTGTCTAGCCTGTATGTTTGTTTCTCATCACTCTGTTTCATGTTTGTTTCTCATTATAGTATGTATTGACTCATGAATGAACTGACTCATTGTATGTTTCATCGTTCTAGTAATAGTATCTTCCTAAACTACCCCTATGGTAGCTTACTAGCAATGTATGAACATGTTTGTATACCCTTGCTACCCAAGGGTATGGACTTGAATGAAGGAAAACCTTTTATATCTACATACATATACATAATACATAACTAGGATTCAAACGACCCTCGGACAACTAACCTTGATACCCCAAGACCACAATCAAACAAGAACAGGAAGCAGGGTAGACTAGCAGTCCTAAGTCCTTCCAATCCTACTTATATAACTATATTTATATAGATACACATAATATAAGTTAAAAGAGTTTGATAAATGTATTGACAATAAAAGAGTTTGTAAAACAGTTTGAGGTAAAACAGTTTGATAAACAGTTTGAAAAGTAAGAAAACCATTTGTTTGGTAGTTATTAATCACATGTGATTGATATAATAACTATAATTGTTCAACTTGTATTCCCCCCCATAAAAGCATTTAGAAACATTTAAAAGGTTAATTAATGGGTATGAACTCACCTGTAGTTGGTGGTTTGGATGAACTGAAGAAATAGGATTGCTAGGTGTCAAGTGAAGACTTGTACACACACAATGGTCCTATTTAACATATAAATACAACATATATGTATCTAATTAGACTTTAAACAACTAATTAGCAAAGTTAAGACATCCTAAGACAATTTAAACACCTTATATAAGTGTTATAAGTCTCAAGGAATGCATCTAAGTGTTGTAGAACAATGCTATAGGGTTTAGGGTTCAAAAGAAACCCTAACTTGAGTTTACGGTTTTATGACCTCAACCCAATGGGTTTACGGTCGTAAAACCTAGAGTTTACGGCCGTAAACTCCCCCTCTTTTGACCATTTGATGATTTGAAGGTTTCTAAGTCCATTGAAGTGTTTCCTCTTGAAGTATAAGCCTAAGGAAGAAGCTAGGGCACCATTTCACTCCTATTTGGAGTTTACGGCCCAAAGACCACATCCCTTTGGGTTTACGGTCGTAAACCCTTATGGATGTTGGTATTTTGATGATTTCAAGTCCTTAACACATCAAGGTAAGGATCCAAGTTAGTTACTTAGGCTTAGGAAGGGACTAGGGACATTTTGGTCCCTTAAAATGGGTTTACGGTTCAAGAATGTTCTTGGACCGTAAACACCATTTTCTTGGTGTTTCTTGGATGTTTTCATGTTATAACGAAGTATAGCAAGCTTAAACACACTCTAGGATAGAAGTACTTACTATATGGAAGCTTGAAATGAGCCAAAATGCCAAGAACACTAGTGTGTGTTCTTGGTGTTCTTGGTGAAAATGGAAGAATCAACCTTTTGGAATGATTTCACGGTTAGAAAGGTGTTAAAACACTAGATTAAGTGATCTACTAACTTGAAATGGTTGAAAACACTTACTAGATCGAGATCTGGAATAAATCCCGGGATGACACTTGAGAGGATTTGCTTTTGTTCTTGAGAAATTTGGAAAAATGCCATAAAATGACAAGTGTCATATATATACTCCAAATTTCTGGGTTTTTGGCTGAAACTATTTTATTCCGGCAGTAAACTCAAATTTCTTGAAGTTTAGGAATAACAGTGTTGCACTATAACCCTAGGGCATCCTCTCTCCTGGTATCTCCTAAAGTGTAAATCCTAAAATAATCAAACTTAATCCAAAAAGTCTGAAAATTTAACTGTAACTGATTTGACTCCTATTGAATTGACATGTTGTACATAATAGAAATTTCGGGTTGTCACATCATCCCCTCCTTAGAAGGAATTTCGTCCCGAAATTAGAATTTAAGCAAATAAGTAGTTACAAAGAACTAAGTAAAAAGACGAGGATATTTCAGTTTCATCTGATCCTCTCGCTCCCAAGTGAATTCAGGTCCTCGCTTGGCGTTCCAGCGAACCTTCACTATCGGGATGCGGCTTTGTTTCGTTTGCTTGACCTCCCGGTCCATGATCTCTACTGGTTCTTCCACGAAGTTGAGGCTCTCGTTGATCTCGATCTCATCGAGTGGGATTACAAGAGTCTCGTCGGACAGACACTTTTTCAAGTTCGAGACGTGGAAGGTAGAATGTACGTTACTGAGTTCGCTCGGTAAGTTAAGTTTGTAAGCTACAGGGCCGATTCTGGCAAGAATTTCGAAAGGCCCAATGTACCTTGGATTTAGCTTTCCACGCTTTCCGAAGCGTATCAAGCCCTTCCAGGTTGAGACCTTCAATAGAACATGGTCGCCCACCTGGAATTCCAACGGTTTCCTTCGTTTATCAGCGTAGCTTTTCTGTCGGTCTCTGGAGGCTTTCAGTCGTTCACGGATCTGAACGATCTTCTCCGTCGTTTCCCGTATGATCTCCGGACCTGTGAGAGTGCTTTCAGGAACTCGTCCCTTAGCTAACTGGGTATCACCAACCTCAGCCCAGCACAGAGGGGATCTGCACTTTCGGCCGTAGAGGGCCTCGAATGGAGCAGCCTTTATGCTTGTGTGATAACTGTTGTTGTAGGAAAATTCTACAAGGGGTAAATGAGTATCCCATGTTTTCCCAAAGTCAATCACACAGGCTCGCAACATGTCCTCTAAGGTTTGGATAGTCCTCTCACTTTGCCCGTCTGTCTGCGGATGGTAGGCTGTACTCATGTCCAGCCTAGTTCCTAAGGAACCTTGTAGCGATTGCCAGAACCTAGAAGTGAACCTACTATCTCTGTCCGAGATAATGGATATAGGGACACCGTGCAATCGTACAATTTCCCTTATGTATGTTCTGGTAAGTTTCTCCATCTTGTCTGTTTCCTTGATTGGTAGGAAGTGCGCGGACTTGGTCAATCTGTCAACGATGACCCATATGGTATCAAGTCCACCCGTTGTCTTGGGCAACTTGGTTATGAAATCCATAGTGATCCGCTCCCACTTCCATTCTGGGATCTAAGGCTGTTGAAGAAGACCTGAGGGTTTCTGGTACTCGACCTTGACCTTTGCGCAAGTAAGGCATTTACTTACGAAGGTAGGAATCTCTGCTTTCATGTTAGGCCACCAGTATAACTTTTTAAGATCCAGATACATCTTATCTGAACCTGGGTGAACGGAATAACGAGTGTTATGCGCCTCCTTCATGACCAAATCTCTGAAACCACCAAGTTTCGGGGTCCAGATCCGGTTCATGAGATAATAAGCTCCGCCACCTTTGACTTCCAAGTTCTTATCCATCCCTCGCAGGGATTCATTGGCCACATTTTCAGGCTTCAAAGCGTCGAGCTGAGCCGCCTGTATTTGTGTGGATAAGTGTGAATGGATAGTCATAGTCAATGACTTGACTCTACGACCAGAATATTCCTTCCGACTTAGGGCGTCAGCTACTACGTTGGCCTTGCCGGGATGATAACGAATTTCGCATTCGTAGTCACTGAGTAGCTCGACCCACCGTCGTTGTCTCATGTTGAGCTCCTTCTGATCGAATATGTGTTGTAAGCTCTTGTGGTCTGTAAAGATTGTGCTCTTCGTACCGTACAGGTAGTGTCTCCAGATCTTCAAAGCAAATACAACTGCTCCTAATTCAAGATCCTGCGTCGTATAGTTGACCTCATGTGTTTTCAGCTGCCTCGAGGCATAGGCGATGACCTTACCTCGCTGCATCAGAACACATCCGAGACCTTGGTTCGATGCATCGCAATAGACAACGAAGTCTTCTATTCCTTCGGGGAGGGATAGTATTGGTGCAGTGCACAAGGCTCGTTTGAGCGTTTGGAACGCTCTCTCCTGCTTTTCTTCCCAGTCAAAGGGTACGCCCTTCTGGGTAAGCATTGTAAGAGGCTTTGCAATGCGGGAGAAGTTCTGAATGAATCGGCGATAGTAGCCAGCGAGGCCTAGAAATTGACGAATTTCCGTAGGCGTCTTCGGTGCTGACCAGCTCTCAATGGCTTTGATTTTGGATGGGTCTACGTGGATTCCCTCTTTGCTAACCATGTGCCCTAAGAATTCGACTCGTCGGATCCAAAATTCGCATTTCGAGAATTTCGCAAAAAGCTTCTCCGCGCGCAGGGTTTCTAAGACTTGTCGCAGATGTTGACTATGTTCTTCCTTACTACGAGAGTAGATAAGTATGTCATCGATGAAGACGATGACGAACTGATCCAAGTAAGGACGACACACCCTATTCATTAAGTCCATGAATACAGCGGGCGCGTTTGTTAATCTGAACGGCATCACTACGAATTCGTAGTGCCCATAACGAGTTCGGAAGGCTGTCTTTGGAACATCCTCCCCTAGCACTCGTAACTGGTGATATCCGGATCTTAAGTCGATTTTAGAAAAGAAATTCGCCCCTTGAAGTTGATCGAATAAATCGTCTATCCGAGGCAATGGATAACGATTTTTGACGGTCAGTTTGTTGAGCTCCCTGTAGTCGATGCACATACGAAACGATCAGTCTTTCTTTTTGACGAACAAGACTGGAGCTCCCCAGGGTGAGAAGCTTGGTCTTATAAAGCCCTTGCTGAGCAGTTCGTTAAGTTGACAGGATAGTTCTTGCATCTCTGCAGGTGCTAGACGATAAGGCAATTTGGCTACGGGGGTAGCCCCTGGAACTAAGTCGATTCTGAACTCGACTTGTCGTTGCGGAGGTAATCCTGGTAGCTCTTCTGGAAAGACGTCGGGAAAGTCGTGTACTACTGGAATGTTCTGAATAGATTTAGTTGCTTGGCTCACATCGACAACATGAGCAAGGAATGCACGACATTCCTTTCGCAAGAATTTCTGAGCTTGAATGCTCGAGATGATACGAAGGTTTGTGCCGGGTTTGTCGCCATAAACTACTAGGGTTTCGCCAGACGAAAGATTAAGGCGGACTGCCTTTTCGTAACACATGATGTCGGCACGCTGAAGACTCAACCAATCCATGCCAATGATGACGTTGAAACTTTTAATTGAGACTGGCATGAGATCGATCGAGAATGAATGGCTATCTAAAGTTAAGGTACACCCTATGTAAATGCAGCTAGTGCTCTCTGTCTTCCCATTAGCCATTTCTACTGTGAACGGTTCTTTGAGTGCTCGTGATTTTTGCTTAAGTAAATGAGCAAATTTTTGATTCACGAAGCTTCTCTCCGCTCCACTATCAAATAGTATACAAGCATAAGAGTTGTCGAGGAGAAACGTACCAGTGACCACTGTGGGGTCGGCAACCGCCTCCTCATGGCCTATAGCCAGAACTCTTCCTACTCCACCGACATTCCCTGCCTTGGGGCAGTTCCTTTTGTAGTGGCCCACATCGCCACAATTGTAGCAAGATTGGCCCACTCCAGCGCCGGGGACTTGGGTGATTGGCCTTGCCGGAGATTTACAGAAACGGGCTGTATGCCCCTTCCTGTTGCAGTTTACACACTGCATGTCCCGACAGGCTCCCATATGACGGTAGTTGCACTTGTTGCATAAAGGCAAACTTCCAGAATACTGCTTTATTGGAATAGCAGCAGTGGCAGGTGCTGTCGCACTATGAACTGCCACCGTCTGCTGTTTCTTCGCAGCCTTTTTCTTTTTCTTGTCATCCCAGAATTTCCGCTTGGACTCTGCAGTTCTGGCGGTTTCTGAGATGGCCAGGGTGGTTGTTGCAGCCGGGGTACGGACCCCGTGGTCAACTAGCTGCTATGCCAATCGCTTGGCACTATCAAATGTAGTGGGGCGTGATGACAATACATTTCCCTGGTATGGTGGCACCAGCCCCCATATATACCTCTCGATCTTTTTTCCCTCTGTATGAATCATGTTGGGACAGAGGGCCACCAGTTCACAGAACCTGGCGGTATATGCTACGATGTCGGTGCCTTTCATGGTTAGGCGCCAAAGTTCTTCCTCCAGCTTTTGGATCTCGCCCCTCGGGCAGTACTCCTCAATCATGAGGTCTTTTAAAGTATCCCAGCCCATATCATTTGCCACTGAAAGAGATAGTGACTTAACATGGCTATTCCACCATGTTAGGGCTCTGGTTTCAAAGGTGCAAGCAGCGAACTTCACCTTGCTCCCTTCTGGACAGGAGCAGATTGCGAAAACCGATTCGGTTTTCTCAAACCATTGCGAGAGTACAATGACTCCGCCAGTTCCTCTGAAGGATAATGGCTTGCAGTTTGTAAAATCTTTGTAGGAGCACTCTCTCGAGCGCACAGGGGTTTCAACCTGTATTGTTGGAATAGGAGTCCCTCCACCAGTGGAACTTGAAGAATGATATTCAGCCATGGCTGTTGCCACAGCCGCAGCTACAGCAGCATTGAGGGCTGCTGTATCAAATTGAGGAATAGGTGGTGGAGGATTACGTCTTGTTGACTTACGTGGAGGCATCTTTTAGCTGAAAGTTTAGAATGAATAAGATATTGATAAGAATTTGACATGAACATTGATGAGAATGACTCATGGACTAACTCTCCATAGCCCAACAGCATAATTAAATGGAATACTTGAATGAAGATGAAAGCATTTGGATAATAATTTCCATTAGATTTTTATATCTGTCAAAGATATTGGAATTACAGATGTAATGAGTTTGGGGAAAAATGACCTAGAAGTAGGTCTTACATCATCCAAGATGGGAAAATTTTGACAGCATACTACCTAATCAAAACCTAGCAGGTCTAAGATTTATAAGGATAGGAAATTAGACTTAAGTTTTTACATAACTAAGTTATATCCAAAAGAGAAGTCAGTAACATTTTAACGACGACGAGAACTGCTTGAGTGAGTCCTTGAATCCGATAGGAGGCGCTCTATGTCCCTCACACGCCTGTCAGACCTTGCTTGCTGAGCTCGAAGTTCCCTGACTTCGGCTCGGGTTTCAGCAAGTTCCCTCTGAAGCATTGCATTGCTAACCTGAGCCCTTTCATGAGCGGACTCCAGTTGGCGAATGCGGACAGTGTTAATACCAGAATTGGCATCCACTTCTACTACCCGCTCGATAGCTGCTCGACCCTGCTCGGTGTTCCGAGCAATCCTACGAACCATGATAGGTAGGACCCTATCAGCTGAACCTCCATCAGTAATGTTGTAGAAGCTTCTGTCTCCATCGTAGGGAAAAGGTTGACCTTGTTCCTGACTCCACCTATTCAAGTTTGTGGCCCACATAGGTGTGGGTCCTTGAAATGCGGGACGAGGGTTTGGGTTTTGAACAGCTGGGAGTTGGTTGTTGACTTCTGGCTCCGAGTCGGAACCATCCGAAAAACCTTCAGCTTCATAATCATCTAAAGGAATTGGGTGATTATCTTCTGGTTCTTCTTCCAGCCCTTCTGCGTTGTCGTGGTTGGGATAGTACGGGTCTCCGGGAAGATAAATCCAGCCATTAAATCTACGCGAGAAAAGGGATATAAGAAATAACTAAATTAAACTAACTAACTAAATAAATAATTATAAGATGATCTTTATCAGTTGCCTCAATACTTGTTTAAAGCATACCAGTTATATGTCATGCAGACGGGATAGACCTTCGAATAAGTAACCCTAACCCTAAGCCCACAACCAAACAAGGAACAGGAAGTAAGGAAAAGATCACAGATTCTAAGTCTATAACATCCTAGTACATATAACTTTAGTGTATCCACTAAACAACCATTGATATACTAATAAAGACCTTTAGTTCTCGAATAAGTAATTATAGTGACACAAAATACTCCTATAGTATTTTAAGTTTAATGTTTTGTTCTACTGTTCTTGTTGTAGAAGTGTTGGTAAGTTTTTAGACTTGTTGCAACCTCACAACCACACTTAGGCACACGCTAATCACTCCTCGGATAATGTAGTTGATCAGGCTACATCTTCCCAGGGTTGACCATATGTCTCTAAGTATGCTTATGCTGTCCACCAATCGTAATACTTTTGTTCTGTCCTAGTGACACTGATTTTAGTATGAATGCAGGTATGTATACTTTATTAAATATTTTATTATTTAAAGTATAAACTCTTCATCAGAGTATTTTAAATCCCGCTTATGTTTATAGTTCGTATATCTTTTATGGGTTGATACACTCGATTCACTATAAACAATGCTCTGATACCAATCTGTCACACCCTCAAAACCAAATGAACGGCGGAAACGTTCTGGGGTGGAGGACGTCATGTACAGTATCACAACAATGCAAGTAGTAAACAAGCAACAACATCATCTATTGCATTAATAATATAATTTCATACAAGTGTGTTCCGTTAAGTTTTAAAGACACCAAAACAATATACATCAAAAATATAAGATGAGTCTTGAACGAGCTCCATCTTCTCAAAACCTGGCTCCGGTACCTGTCTACTGGTGACCTGAGAATACAAGTTATTTTGAAAGAGTTTATCAGCTTTAGAGCTGGTGAGTTCATAAGTATATTAGTGTCTGTGTTTGTATGAAAGCATTTGTAAGATGTTTTGTAAGATGTACTGTGTGTTTGTAAAAGTTTTGTATTTGTTTGAACTATCCTAGAAAACCCTATGTTTCCTACTAAAAGTAGCCTTCTACCAAGGCATCTAGTGTCTGTGTGTGTATCCTTTGTAAAAGTGAGTATTTTCCCAAATCCGACTATCATTAACCAAAAATATAGTTTTTACATTATTGTTTATTGTGTGAAATCACAAAGTAAAATGTAAAGGGAAAATGTTATAGTACTTTAATGTAGTATTATGAAACTACTGCTGTACTAACTACCTTAAGCCGATTGTATATTTTAAGGTAACATGTGATCGGCCTGTATCTTGCTACCGACTCAATAGTAAAGTGACAATGTAAGATGCCACAAAAATGACGTTTGGCACCCGTAGACTTGCAAGTCCCACTGTAGCGAGCAGCAAGGTGTAGGATAGTCAATCCAGTATAGATCTATACACAAACTCATACGCTCCCCAATTAAGGAGATTCTGATACAAAAACAGTCATGGCAGGTAGTGCCATGCCCTGTTTAATGGCTCACATAAATGTATTAATGTAAATGTTATGTGAATTGTGTGCTAGCTGTATTGTGTGTTCTTTCTCTGTCTAGCCTGTATGTTTGTTTCTCATCACTCTGTTTCATGTTTGTTTCTCATTATAGTATGTATTGACTCATGAATGAACTGACTCATTGTATGTTTCATCGTTCTAGTAATAGTATCTTCCTAAACTACCCCTATGGTAGCTTACTAGCAATGTATGAACATGTTTGTATACCCTTGCTACCCAAGGGTATGGACTTGAATGAAGGAAAACCTTTTATATCTACATACATATACATAATACATAACTAGGATTCAAACGACCCTCGGACAACTAACCTTGATACCCCAAGACCACAATCAAACAAGAACAGGAAGCAGGGTAGACTAGTAGTCCTAAGTCCTTCCAATCCTACTTATATAACTATTTTTATATAGATACACATAATATAAGTTAAAAGAGTTTGATAAATGTATTGACAATAAAAGAGTTTGTAAAACAGTTTGAGGTAAAACAGTTTGATAAACAGTTTGAAAAGTAAGAAAACCATTTGTTTGGTAGTTATTAATCACATGTGATTGATATAATAACTATAATTGTTCAACTTGTATTCCCCCCCATAAAAGCATTTAAAAACATTTAAAAGGTTAATTAAGGGGTATGAACTCACCTGTAGTTGGTGGTTTGGATGAACTGAAGAAATAGGATTGCTAGGTGTCAAGTGAAGACTTGTACACACACAATGGTCCTATTTAACATATAAATACAACATATATGTATCTAATTAGACTTTAAACAACTAATTAGCAAAGTTAAGACATCCTAAGACAAGTTAAACACCTTATATAAGTGTTATAAGTCTCAAGGAATGCATCTAAGTGTTGTAGAACAATGCTATAGGGTTTAGGGTTCAAAAGAAACCCTAACTTGAGTTTACGGTTTTGTGACCTCAACCCAATGGGTTTACGATCGTAAACCCTAGAGTTTACGGCCGTAAACTCCCCCTCTTTTGACCATTTGATGATTTGAAGGTTTCTAAGTCCATTGAAGTGTTTCCTCTTGAAGTATAAGCCTAAGGAAGAAGCTAGGGCACCATTTCACTCCTATTTGGAGTTTACGGCCCAAAGACCACATCCCTTTGGGTTTACGGTCATAAACCCTTATGGATGTTGGTATTTTGATGATTTCAAGTCCTTAACACATCAAGGTAAGGATCCAAGTTAGTTACTTAGGCTTAGGAAGGGACTAGGGACATTTTGGTCCCTTAAAATGGGTTTACGGTTCAAGAATGTTCTTGGACCGTAAACACCATTTTCTTGGTGTTTCTTGGATGATTTCATGTTATAACGAAGTATAGCAAGCTTAAACACACTCTAGGATAGAAGTACTTACTATATGGAAGCTTGAAATGAGCCAAAATGCCAAGAACACTAGTGTGTGTTCTTGGTGTTCTTGGTGAAAATGGAAGAATCAACCTTTTGGAATGATTTCACGGTTAGAAAGGTGTTAAAACACTAGATTAAGTGATCTACTAACTTGAAATGGTTAAAAACACTTACTAGATCGAGATCTGGAATAAATCCCGGGATGATACTTGAGAGGATTTGCTTTTGTTCTTGAGAAATTTGGAAAAATGCCATAAAATGACAAGTGTCGTATATATACTCCAAATTTCTGGGTTTTTGGCTGAAACTATTTTATTCCGGCAGTAAACTCAAATTTCTTGAAGTTTAGGAATAACAGTGTTGCACTATAACCCTAGGGCATCCTCTCTCCTGGTATCTCCTAAAGTGTAAATCCTAAAATAATCAAACTTAATCCAAAAAGTCTGAAAATTTAACTGTAACTGATTTGACTCCTATTGAATTGACATGTTGTACAGAATAGAAATTTCGGGTTGTCACAGATGGTGACCTTCCATCAGAGTATTTGGGCAGTATGTCTGCCGAGAGGTAATGTTAGAGCATGAACAGGTTGTCAGCGGGGGCTGAGATGGTTAAGGACAAGGATACGCCCTATTTGAGCATAGTAGGGCATGTATTAGCTGCAGCAGCAGACGACCAAGAAGAGGATGTTGGGGCGGTGGCTCTTATTGTCTATGATGAGTATCGAGTGTGGTAACGATGACTCCACTCTTATTACAACCTACGTGATGGAACGTTGGTTGAAGAGTCGAGGATGAGGAATATGTTAGTTCGTTATTTTCAGACTAAGAGTCAGGGTTACGACTGGACAGTTGAGATGTCCGATAGTGGGATGGTATGGGATTCGAAATGACTAGAGGTAGTCATGATGAGAGGTTTCTGAGGATTTCATCGGAGATTCGGGGTATTTGGAATTGCTCGATCCCCATTGGGGATCATCGAGCATTGCGTATCACCTTCCAAGAGTAGGTGCGATGTTGTTGGTAAAAACAGTCTGTGGGTTAGATTGTTGGCGAACCAATTGGTGATGGTTAGAACCCTGAGTGGGGGAGAACCGGGTACTTTTGAGGAGATCCGAGATTTGTTCAAGAGCGGTTAGAGAACTTGATAGAGAGGCCTGCGGTGCGGATTCCTAAGACCAGGGTTTTTGGTGGTCAAGGAGAGGTGCAGAGTGAAATAGTGCATGTGGCACGTGTTTGAGAAAGGATGAATGTCTCCACGGCAAGTGGCCGTTGGTCGGAGACCTTGTGGTGGTTAGGAATCATTCAAGGTTAAAATGGTGAATTCGAGGTGGTTGGCTTGTGAGGTTAGTTCGGCGGTTGAAAATTTCTAGTTCAGAGTATGGGCTATTATATCCAGTATGGGAAGGGAAGAAGTTGATTGGGTAACCAACTTCAGGGTCGTTATGAGTATTCTTGCATGAGTTTTGAGCAATAGAGGAGGAAGTTTCGGATTGTCCTCTTCGTGTTCTGAGTCGTTGGCAATTTCTCCGTGTTTTAATTTGGGAGATGGAGTATTCCGGGGTTACAAGAGACACGAGAGAAAGACCGGTTGTGAGGTTCCGAGGAAGCAATGCGATATCTGAGTATGATGCCATGAGTATGAGATCAGTGGTAGAGTCAAGACACTGCAGGCGTTGTGATGGTATTCCTGAGTATCCGAGTTTAATGTCCTAAAATCTCGGATTATTTTGAGTTGGAGTTTGAGATGACGAGTGGTGTACCAAGTGTCTATGGTTCCGGTGGGGGCCCTTCAGCTAATTGTCACCAAACGGGATTATCTGAGAATGTGAGCGAGAAAAAGAAGTTTTGTCACGGCGGTGGTCGTCCGAAGTAGTGATGCATAGCCGGGATGGGTGTGTGTACCTATCTACGCTCGGCCGCGGAGCATGAGTGAGTGAACGCAGGATGGCGTCGACTTGAGGATGAGATCGTGGAGTGGTAAGAGTAAGTGCGGTGAGACTGCGGGGAGCTGCAGTTTCAATGAGTCAGTGCAGAGAGGATGTGGTTATGCTACGGGGAGCCGTAGTACTCAGTATTAAGTGAGAGGTTGTGGTGATGCTACGGAGAGCCGTAGTACTCACTATTCAGTGAGGGGTGCGGTGATGCTACGGGAAGATGTAGTACTCACTATTCAGTGAGAGGTTGTGGTGATGCTACGGGGAGCCGTAGTACTCACTATTCAGTGAGGGGTGTGGTGATGCTACGGGGAGCCGTAGTACTCACTATTCAGTGAGAGGTCGTTGTGATACCGCGGGGAGCCGTAGTACCCTCTAGTCAGCTAGAGAATGTTGTGATGAAGTGCTCTCTGATCAGAGCTTGACGCAGAAGAGTTTTAGGCTTGGGTAGCCCTAATATTTGAGTGTGTGGAAGCCTGGGGTCGAACCAGGGGCGAGACTGGGGTCTCCATATTTGTCGGGAGTCGTTATATTCTGAAATTGAGTAATGGTTGTCGCAACCAAAGGGAAGTGGATAAGTGAGGAACGCATGAGTTGCGGGTCATGAGTCTTGAGTTGGGTGCTTCATTGGGACGAGTGGTTCCAATTCTAGACCGGACCAGACTCTCTATATTGAGTTTGACTCTAGTGGTGCATTGATTAGGCAAAATGAGACTCCGGATTCTGAGATGGGTTCCACTTTGAGGAATATTGTTTGTCATCAGATGTTTTGGACCAGAGTGGGTCAGTTCGTTGGTACGGGAGGTACCGCGAGGCGCTCGTATCTAGGGAGTAGTGTTCGACGGGGGTCGAGGGTGAAACAATTTTGTAGGATTGTGGAATCCGTTGGGGTAAAGAGAACTTCGTGACTTGGGTGTCACTGGGCCGAGATAGTTGTTATGAGAAGGAAGTCAGTAAGACATTTCGGGATATGTTATGGGTGACCTTTGGAGGTTCAACTGTGGAGTCAGAAGTTAACCTAGTGCTCAATATTAAAAAGGGGTATGAGGAACGAAGCTGGGACTTGTGATTGTGATGTCTGAGGACACTTCTGAGCGAGCTTGGTTATTCTCTTGTGTCTGAAGGGCAGAGTGTTGAGGATTCTTTGTTCGGATGGGTTCTGATAGCAGTTTAGTGTATGATCCCTGGTGGGGTGTGGACCCTTCCGTTTCTTGGGGCGTGATTTGGATCATTAGCATGTTGATATGAGTGACGGTAGCCGATTGTTGGTTTTGGTCTTGAGAGAATCAGAGGATCAGTGAGTTATCAGGGTTTGATATTCGAGGAGCGAATATCATGGTAGGCGGTCTGGCGGCGGGTCAGGCCACTAGAGCTTCCGAATAGTGGGAAGGAGTATATTAGCGACGAAAGAGTTGGTTCAGTTCTGGTCTTGGGAGTTTTGTGTGGTTTCAGGTCTCCATAGAGAAAGATATCGATGTAGTATGAGATCCTTTCGGTGGTACCTTTTGGGGTTGATGATTTCATTATGTGAGTGGTTAAGGAGTGATTTCGAGGACAAAATCTAATTCAAGTGGGGGAGAATTGTAACATCCGGATTTTTAGGGATATTATCGTGTAGTTTGATCTTATGATTAAAGAAGAGACTCGACGAGTTGAGTGTCCAACTCGCCGAGTCAAACCGGGTTTTTCCCGTGGACTTAATGAATGGACTCAACGAGTCAGAGGAAGGACTCGCCGAGTAGGCGCTGATTAGAGAAACCCTAATTTCTGGGGTTTGGGACCTATTTAAAGGCACTTATAGCCTCATTTGCGGCCACCCTTTCCCTAGAAGGAAACCCTAAAGGTCATTTGAGCTAGAAAGTGAGAGAGAAGCTATCTTGGGATTTTTAGTGCATCATTTGAGAAGGAGAGAAGGAGATCAAGCAAGGATCAAGAGGGGGAAAGTTGGATCCAGTGATAGATCGTCCAGAGCTTCTGAGGAAGGTAAAAGTCTGCACCTTTCTCATTATTTTGGTTAGATCTCATGTGTTTGGAGTTCTAGGGCTTTTACCACCTTTGGTTTGGGACTTTGATTAAAATGGATTAGCTAGAAGCCTAGTCCTCAGATCTGGACCTTGTGAGGTCCCTAGAGTCAAAAGGTCCCAACTTTATTCATCCAAATGAGGGTTGTTGTGCTTAACACCTTAAGAAGGGCTTGTTTTGGCATTTTGAAGCATTTATGCCATGCATGAACGTAAAGGTCGAGACTTTATGTGTCTCTGGTGTCTTAAAGGGCTAGATCTAGGGTTTGGAATGAGAGATCTGACTTTGTAATTCTGAATGAGGAATCAGACCGAGGGGACTCGTCGAGTCCATGAGTTGACTCGACGAGTCAGTGAGGGTTTGTCCCGAAGAGCTTGAGCATGCGATAGCTCGACGAGTTGGGGGTCAACTCGACGAGCTGAGATGGACCTTCATGAGATTTCTGAGGAAAATAAGTGGACTCGACGAGTCGTAAGGGTGCACTTGGCGAG
Organism: Lactuca virosa; assembly: GCF_052849685.1. Taxonomy (NCBI): domain Eukaryota; kingdom Viridiplantae; phylum Streptophyta; class Magnoliopsida; order Asterales; family Asteraceae; genus Lactuca; species Lactuca virosa. The sequence continues at coordinate 451,431,207 of NC_136430.1, forward strand.
TCGGGTCAAACATGGACTGTTGACTCGAGTTTGACTTTTGTTGACTTTGGGGCTTTGATCAACATAAGTAGTAGAGACCATGGAGGGGTAAAATGGTCTTTTGTCCACTTCAAAGAGTTAAAGAGAGGAAGAATAGCCTTCGGTCATTAGAGTTGTGATTAGAGTATCAGTTAGAGATATTCATCCCTTGTGTTAGGTGGAGGCTAGTTCGAGATTCGGGAGCGGGGTCTTTACTTGCTGCTGGTCAGGTGAGTCTTCTCACTATACATTACCTAGAGTGGTATTTATGTGTAGACCAGAGGGTCTTGTATGCTATGTGTATATATATGAGTTATGTGCATTGTGTTATATGTATGCTATGCGTTGAATAGACCGGGCCGGAGGGCCCAACGATATAGACCGGACCGAAGGGTCCAACGACACAGACTGGACCGAAGGGTCCAACGAGCTATGACCGGACCAGAGGGTCCAACGAGCTACGGGACTGGAGGGTCCCGCTGAGACACATCGACAGGAGGGTCATATTGTAGCCTCGAGTGGAGTATGTGTTGCATGTGGTATTTTGGGGAACTCACTAAGCTTCGTGCTTACCGTGTTATGTGTTATGTGTTTTAGGTATCTCAGAGGATCGCGGGAAGGCACCGGCTTTATTGTACACACCCGAGAAAGGGTCATGTTTTGAGGATCCTGGCTTATTAATGGAGTTGTGTTTTGTAAATTGAATAAACGAGATTTCTATACAATATATTACGAAAAGTATGCGATTTTAAAATGAAAATTTTGTTTGAAAAATTACGGTGTTACAGTATTGCTGGTTCTGCAGTATGTGGCGGATGAGGAGATGAAGAAGGCGAGATACCATGAGATTTTGAGGAGTGATATCCGGCAGTTTGTGAGCCGATCCAGTTGCAAGACACTGGAGGATATGATAGCGAGGGCCAGGGAGAGAGAGAGAGAGAGAGAGAGAGAGAGAGAGAGAGAGATTGATTTGGAAATGGAGAGGAAGAGGAAATCGGATCAGGTTCAAAGTTCATAGGGTTCGGGCAAGAGGCCCAAGGTTTTTGATTCGAGATCGAGAGGCCAGCTGGGCCAGAGCCGCTGTGGCAAGTGCGGCAAGACGCATGATGGGGCATACAGAGTAGGTGGTTCTGGCTGTTTCAAGTGCGGTCGGAAAGGTCGCATTAGCAGGGATTGTACTGCTACTACCACCACCACCCCGGTATCTGATCTAATTTGCTTCCATTGCAATCAGAGGGGCCATAAGAAAACCAATTGTTTGATTTTGGCAGCAGCAGGACCAATGGTAGAACCTGCTCCAGCGACTCTACGGATTACAGATGGCCGCGAGGGCAAGGCGGATGCGCCTGTTGCGAAGAGCAGGGTTTTTCAGCTGAGAGCCAAGGAGGCTCGGGTAACACCTGATGTGGTGACGGGTATATATATATTCTCTTTATCTCTTTATTTATACTATTTGTTTGCTTATATTTGTGTGTTTTATTTTAGGATCGTTCCTCGTGAATGATATTTGTGCATTGATATTGTTTGATTCGGGGCTACTCGATCTTTTGTATCGCTTGCGATTAACAATAGGTTTTTTGGAGCTCAAAGGGAGCTGGATTATCCCTTAGAGGTTGAGATTGCAGATGACCGATATGTCTGGGTATCGAGGTTTCATTAGGGTTGTGTTCTTGAGATGTTCAGCGACCAGTATCCGATTGATTTGGTTCACATTCCTCTGCGCGGGAACAAGGTTATTGTAGAAATGGACTGGTTGAGCCCCAATGGGGCGGTGATTGATTGCGAGCATCAGTTGGTACGTATTTAAACCCCAAGTGGGGGAGAGTTAGTGGTTCAGGGGGAGAGTGCTCAACGTGGGCCGATTATATGTTCAACAGCTAGGGTCAGACGCTATCTTCAGCATGTTTGTTACAGATATGTTGCATATGTTATGGATACCTGGCAGAAGGGTAAGGTGACTGTGGATGACGTACCGGTTGTCTGAGAATATCTGGATGTGTTCCCAGAGGACTTGCCTGGGTGCATCCGGAGAGGCAGGTGGAGTTTAGGATTAACTTGGTTTTGAGTGCGGCTCTGATAGCCAAAACACCATATCGGTTAGCTCCTCCAGAGATATAGGAGTCGTCTACATAGTTACAGGAGCTGTTAGACAAGGGGTTCATTCGACTGAGTAGTTCGCCATGGGGAGCACTGATTCTGTTCGTGAAGAAGAAGTAAGGGTCGCATCGGATGTGTATTGACTACCGGGAGCTGAATAAGCTAACGATGAAGAACCGTTATCCACTCCCGATGATTGATGATTTGTTTGACCAGCTTCAGGGTGCATCTTGGTTTTCCAATATCGATCTACGTTCAGGATATCATCAGATGAGTTTTAGAGAGGAGGATGTGCAGAAGATGGCCTTCCGGAGTCGTTATGGTCATTATGAGTTCGTGGTGATGCCCTTTGGGCTCACCAATACTCCAATCTCGTTCATGAACCTCATGAACCACGTATGCAGGCCAATGTTAGATCAGTCTGTGATTATATTCATTGATGACATCCTGGTCTATTCCAAGACCCAGGATTTGCATGAGGAGCACTTGAGGGAGGTATTGGAGACTCTGAGGAGGGAGAGACAGTATGTGAAGTTCTCTAAGTGTGAGCTCTGGTTTCACGAGGTGTAGTTTCTGCGAAACCTTGTCAACCAGAATGGTATTCTGGTCGATCCGGACAAGCTTGAGGCCGTGATGAGGTGGGAGGTTCCGAGGTCTCCATATGAGATTCGGAGTTTCCTTGGATTGGCAGGTTACTTCGGAGGTTCATTCAAGATTTCTCCAAGATAGCGGTTCCTCTGACCCGGTTGACGAAGAAAACTATCACTTTTTGCTAAGGGCCTGAGCAGCATGCAAGTTTTGAGACCCTGAGATAGAGATTGTGTGAAGCGGCGATTTTGACCCTGCCTGAGGGTGTCTAGGATTTCGTAGTTTATTGTGATGCGTCGATCTCGGGTTTGGGTGCATTTCTGATGCAGAGGGGTCGCGTTATTGCTTACGCTTCGAGGCAGCTGAAGCGTCATGAGGCAAATTATCCGACACATGATTCAGAGCCGGGGGCTATGGTTTTCTCTCTCAATATTTGGCGACATTGCCTCTATGGGGTCCGTTGTACGATTTACACGGATCACAAGAGCCTGAGGTATTTTATGGATCGGCCAGATCTGAACATGAGGCAGCGCCGGTGGTTGGATGTTGTGAAGGATTATGAATGTGAGATCCTTTACAATCTAGGGAAGGCCAATGTGGTGGCCAATGCTCTCAGCCGCAAGGTGGTCACGACTCCGATCAGAGATATATGCTTAACGATGACAGTGATTACTCCACTCTTGGAGAAGATTCGAGAGGCTCAGGTCAATGTTATGAAGGAAAAACATCGGAAGAGTGAGCACATAGTGGGTAAAGTGGCTTCCTTCAATTATGATAGCCGGGGGTTTTTCACTCTCCGTAAGAGGGTGTGGGTTCCTTATTGGGGTGATGCGCGTCAGGTTCTGTGACAACCCGGAAACTTCAATCATGTACAATTAATTAATTCAATCAATATTCAACTTGTTTTGTTGATTTTTAGTGCTATTTAAGGGTTCATTTAAGTGTTCTAAGCTTGTATATAACCAAGGTTGAGTTTAGGAATGAGTCTGAGTGTTGAATAGTGAGAAAATCGGGCCATACACACCTCTTGGAGGAGTGTACGGCCGTACACATGGGTGTGCGGCCGCACACCCACTCCCTTGGCAGCACACTCACTTTTGGCCAGCACCCTTACCCCTATATAAAGGCTAGCCTCCTTCCTTTCATTCCTTTAGCACCTTGGCAGCACACAACCTCATTTCCTCTCAAGTTTCTCCAACTTTGAACCTTCCAAAGCTTCAAGAACGTGAGTACTTCTTCCCCTAGCTTTCAATTCATGAAAGACCCCTCTATCTAGGCCTTAAGTGTGCAAAAATGGACATGTTCTTCATGTTGGAAGTGAGTGCAGCCGTACACCTTCATAAGGTGGGCCGCACACCCTTAAAACACCCTCCAAAGTGAGAGTTTAACTTCCATATTCGATGTAGACATGCCCCTAGCCTTGATGTACCTTGGAATGGAATTTTTGGACATTTTTGTGTGGGGTGTACGACCGCACACACCTGTATACGGCCGCACACACCCTTGTGCGGCAGCACACTCCAAGTGTGCGGCAACACACCCATGTGTGCGACCACACACTCTCGTGTGCGACCATACACTCATTCTAGGACCATAAACCCACTCCAAAGACCCTAAGCTTGTGCTACAATTGAGTTTAGACCTAGGACACTTCATGGATTGCAAGTATGGACCTTGAAACACCCCAAGAACACCTTCCATCATGGGTGTACGGCCGCACACCCCTTGGGCCGCACACCCATGGTCGCACACGCCTTAAAGGTGGCTATACACCCACCTCATGCAATCCTTTAGAGCTCTAACACTTAGTGCAAGTAGTCCCAAGTTCCTACAGTGGTTCTCCATCACATTTAGTGGTGAAATACCTCCATTTGACTCCTTTATGTGTCATTGCATGTAATTTAGGGTCAAATCGTGTTCAAGGCTTCACTTGAACATCCAGCGTTTCGTGTCGATCTTTTATTCAAATCACCCGAGGTGAGTTCATACCCCTACGTTTTTTCGAGTTTTTCATGTTTTCAGGGGGGAATACAAGCAAAAGTACAAGGAAACTTGTACTCAAAATATATTATTTTGTTTAAGATAATTATACCTTCAGCATGCTTTTATCACGGAAAAACAGTTTTACTAAACGATTAAGAAATCAACTCGTAGAAACAGTTTTCAAAACTAGATCAATGAACTTGTGAATCACTTAGTAAAATGTATTATTTTATAAAGGATTCATGCAAATCATAAACAGGATTTTCAGTATTATTACTTGTAAATTTGTTAGTCTAAGTTGGAGACACGTCCTTGGTAACACTCCCACAGAATCAGAGTGTAGGACTAGCACTTATGACCAGAATCTCTTGTAGGGAGAGCGTGACTGTTGTGTATAGATCTATACGGGACTGACTATCCCGCACCTCGCTGCTAGCTACAGTGGGACCGGCAGGTCTACGGGTGACAAAGTCATAAAGGATACCGGCCCCCATACATGTCGTATCAAGTTAATGTATGGTTATAAAACTCGTAATTTAGATAGCAGGGATTTACTTTTGTAATAATGAATCAAGTGAGCTAACCTCAAAGTAATAATCGATAGATTACTGGAGGGTATTACTAATAATACCTTCAGGACTTAGTTCACCACGGTTTTCTTTTATTTAGTTTTATTTATAAGGCTAATATACCTCTCTGGGTGTAACCAGGGTTTTTAAAAGAAAACTGCTTTTCGAGTATGGTAGATACTTGCACACCTCGGTTTAGAACGGATAATCAATCATCAACATTTAGGGAAAATATAGGATTTTCCCGGGATAACCCGGCTATTCAAAACAGGATTGTTCAACATGTAATCAATGGATGCTCATATTCCTTCCACGACTCCTTGGATTGTACATATCTTGTATGAATATGGAATTCATGGAAGGAATGGGTTTTCAAACACGCTTTTCATAAGAAAATATAGGATTTTCTTTAGGAACACTTTTCAAAAGGATTCAAGAAACACTTTTCCCACCAAAACTAAATGCTTATGAACTCACCAGCTTTATGCTGATATTCTTTCAAAACTGCTTGTATTCTCAGGGAATTAGTAGACAGGTACTTCCAGGAATTCGGTGAAGCCGGAGCAATAAGAGTCATGTTTTCTATATTATACATACTTTTGATGTATTTAAAACAAGTTTCAAAATGATGTAAACACTTTTCATATTTGTATTCAATGTTTGGTTGTGTTTACTATGATTGCTATACATATGTTTTGATACTACGCATGACGTCCTCCACCACGGAACGATTCCGCCATCACGGTTTCGGGGTGTGACAGATTGGTATCAGAGCCCTTGTTTATAGCGAACTAAGTATACCGAACCTTACATGGTATACAACTATAAATATTAAGGAGCCTAAGTGCTCTAAACTAAAACTATACTTTCAAAAATACAAGTATTTTTATAAAAGTATATAAGTATACCCGAGTATCAGAATCCGTGTCGTAAATAGAACAAAACAAAAGTATTTGGATGTTGGACACTGTGGTTAAACCTGGGCAGTTATGTAATCATGTCTAGGTTCAATATAGCCTGATCAACTATATTCATTCGAGACATGACCAACATGTGCTTGGGAGTGACTATGGTGTTGCAGCAAGCCTAAAAACTTACCAAAATCATTCCACATAAAATACTATATGAGTATTTTAGCTAGAGCCAAACTCAGTATATAGATTAATTCCAAGTGTTGCTACCTCTCCTTTCTTAAGCGATAACTTACTTGCATTAGTAACCTTTCTGTGCTTATCGATTGGAAGAACACTTTTGTTATCAGGATGAGATATATCTTGTTTCGTATATTTTGAGGACTTACCATCCTCTTCTTCCTGATTGTTTCTAGAAAAAGATGCCTCCTCGACCAAGACCCAACAGAAGGAACAACACTCCTCGACCAAGGAACAACAGAAGCAAGTAGTCCCAAGTTCCTAGAGTGGTTCTCCATCACATTTAGTGGTGAAATACCTCCATTTGACTCCTTTATGTGTCATTGCATGTAATTTAGGGTCAAATCGTGTTCAAGGCTTCACTTGAACATCCAACGTTTCGTGTCGATCCTTTATTCAAATCACCCGAGTTGAGTTCATACCCCTACGTTTTTCCGAGTTTTTCATGTTTTCAGGAGGGGAATACAAGAAAAAGTACAAGGAAACTTGTACTCAAAATATATTATTTTGTTTAAGATAATTATACCTTCAGCATGCTTTTATCACGGAAAAACAGTTTTACTAAACGATTAAGAAATCAACTCGTAGAAACAGTTTTCAAAACTAGATCAATGAACTTGTGAATCACGTAGTAAAATGTATTATTTTATAAAGGATTCATGCAAATCATAAACAGGATTTTCAGTATTATTACTTGTAAATTTGTTAGTCTAAGTTGGAGACACGTCCTTGGTAACACTCCCACAGAATCAGAGTGTAGGACTAGCACTTATTACCAGAATCTCTTGTATGGAGAGCATGACTGTTGTGTATAGATCTATACGGGACTGACTATCCCGCACCTCGCTGCTAGCTACAGTGGGACCGGCAGGTCTACGGGCGACAAAGTCATAAAGCATACCGGCCCCCATACATGCCGTATCAAGTTAATGTATGGTTATAAAACTCGTAATTTAGATAGCAGGGATTTACTTTTGTAATAATGAATCAAGTGAGCTAACCTCAAAGTAATAATCGATAGATTACTGGAGGGTATTACCAATAATACCTTTAGGACTTAGTTCACCACGGTTTTCTTTTATTTCGTTTTGTTTATAAAGCTAATATACCTCTCTGGGTGTAACCAGGGTTTTTAAAAGAAAACTGCTTTTCGAGTATGGTAGATACTTGCACACCTCGGTTTAGAATGGATAATCAATCATCAACCTTTAGGGAAAATATAGGATTTTCCCGGGATAACCCGGCTATTCAAAACAGGATTGTTCAACATGTAATCAATGGATGTTCATATTCCTTCCACGACTCCTTGGATTGTACATATCTTGTATGAATCTGGAAGTCATGGAAGGAATGGGTTTTCAAACATGCTTTTCATAAGCAAATATAGGATTTTCTTTAGGAACACTTTTCAACAGGATTTAAGAAACACTTTTCCCACCAAAACTAAATGCTTATGAACTCACCAGCTTTATGCTGATATTCTTTCAAAACTGCTTGTATTCTCAGGGAATTAGTAGACAGGTACTTCCAGGAATTCGGTGAAGCCGGAGCAATAAGAGTCATATTTTCTATATTATACACACTTTTGATGTATTTAAAACAAGTTTCAAAATGATGTAAACACTTTTCATATTTGTATTCAATGTTTGGTTGTGTTTACTATGATTGCTATACATATGTTGTGATACTACGCATGACGTCCTCCACCACGGAATGATTCCGCCATCACGGTTTCGGGGTGTGACAGATTGGTATCAGAGCCCTTGTTTATAGCGAACTAAGTATACCGAACCTTACATGGTATACAACTATAAATATTAAGGAGCCTAAGTGCTCTAAACTAAAAGTATACTTTCAAAAATACAAGTATTTTTATAAAAGTATATAAGTATACCCGAGTATCAGAATCTGTGTCGTAAATAGAACAAAACAAAAGTATTTGGATGTTGGACACTGTGGTTAAACCTAGGCAGTTATGTAATCATGTTTAGGTTCAATATAGCCTGATCAACTATATTTATTCGAGACATGACCAACATGTTCTTGGGAGTGACTATGGTGTTGCAGCAAGCCTAAAAACTTACCAAAAACATTCCACATAAAATACTATAGGAGTATTTTAGCTAGAGCCAAACTCAGTATATAGATTAATTCCAAGTGTTTCTACCTCTCCTTTCTTAAGCGATAACTTACTTGCATTAGTAACCTTTCTGTGCTTATCGCTTGGTAGAACACTTTTGTTATCAGGATGAGATATATCTTGTTTCGTATATTTTGAGGACTTACCATCCTCTTCTTCCTGATTGTTTCTAGAAAAAGATGCCTCCTCGACCAAGACCCAACAGAAGGAACAACACTCCTCGACCAAGGAACAACAGAAGCAAGTAGTCCCAAGTTCCTAGAGTGGTTCTCCATCACATTTAGTGGTGAAATACCTCCATTTGACTCCTTTATGTGTCATTGCATGTAATTTAGGGTCAAACCGTGTTCAAGCCTTCACTTGAACATCTAGCGTTTCGTGTCGATCCTTTATTCAAATCACCTGAGGTGAGTTCATACCCCTACGTTTTTCTGAGTTTTTCATGTTTTCAGGGGGGGAATACAAGCAAAAGTACAAGGAAACTTGTACTCAAAATATATTATTTTGTTTAAGATAATTATACCTTCAGCATGCTTTTATCATGGAAAAACAGTTTTACTAAACGATTAAGAAATCAACTCGTAGAAACAGTTTTCAAAACTAGATCAATGAACTTGTGAATCACGTAGTAAAATCTATTATTTTATAAAGGATTCATGCAAATCATAAACAGGATTTTCAGTATTATTACTTGTAAATTTGTTAGTCTAAGTTGGAGACACGTCCTTGGTAACACTCCCACAGAATCAGAGTGTAGGACTAGCACTTATAACCAGAATCTCTTGTAGGGAGAGCGTGACTGTTGTGTATAGATCTATACGGGACTGACTATCCCGCACCTCGCTGCTAGCTACAGTGGGACCAGCAGGTCTACGGGTGACAACGTCATAAAGGATACCGGCCCCATACATGCCGTATCAAGTTAATGTATGGTTATAAAACTCGTAATTTAGATAGTAGGGATTTACTTTTGTAATAATGAATCAAGTGAGCTAACCTCAAAGTAATAATCGATAGATTACTGGAGGGTATTACTAATAATACCTTCAGGACTTAGTTCACCACGGTTTTCTTTTATTTAGTTTTATTTATAAGGCTAATATACCTCTCTGGGTGTAACCAGGGTTTTTAAAAGAAAACTGCTTTTCGAGTATGGTAGATACTTGCACACCTCGGTTTAGAACGGATAATCAATCATCAACCTTTAGGGAAAATATAGGATTTTCCCGGGATAACCCGGCTATTCAAAACATGATTGTTCAACATGTAATCAATGGATGTTCATATTCCTTCCACGACTCCTTGGATTGTACATATCTTGTATGAATCTGGAAGTCATGGAAGGAATGGGTTTTCAAACACGCTTTTCATAAGAAAATATAGGATTTTCTTTAGGAACACTTTTCAAAAGGATTTAAGAAACACTTTTCCCACCAAAACTAAATGCTTATGAACTCAACAGCTTTATGCTGATATTCTTTCAAAACTGCTTGTATTCTCAGGGAATTAGTAGACAGGTACTTCCAGGAATTCGGTGAAGTCGGAGCAATAAGAGTCATGTTTTCTATATTATACATACTTTTGATGTATTTAAAACAAGTTTCAAAATGATGTAAACACTTTTCATATTTGTATTCAATGTTTGGTTGTGTTTACTATGATTTCTATACATATGTTGTGATACTACGCATGACGTCCTCCACCACGGAACGTTTCCGCCATCACGGTTTCGGGGTGTGACAGATTGGTATCAGAGCCCTTGTTTATAGCGAACTAAGTATACCGAACCTTACATGGTATACAACTATAAATATTAAGGAGCCTAAGTGCTCTAAACTAAAAGTATACTTTCAAAAATACAAGTATTTTTATAAAAGTATATAAGTATACCCGAGTATCAGAATCTGTGTCGTAAATAGAACAAAACAAAAGTATTTGGATGTTGGACACTGTGGTTAAACCTGGGCAGTTATGTAATCATGTCTAGGTTCAATATAGCCTGATCAACTATATTCATTCGAGACATGACCAACATGTGCTTGGGAGTGACTATGGTGTTGCAGCAAGCCTAAAAACTTACCAAAAACATTCCACATAAAATACTATAGGAGTATTTTAGCTAGAGCCAAACTCAGTATATAGATTAATTCCAAGTGTTGCTACCTCTCCTTTCTTAAGCGATAACTTACTTGCATTAGTAACCTTTCTGTGCTTATCGCTTGGTAGAACACTTTTGTTATCAGGATGAGATATATCTTGTTTCGTATATTTTGAGGACTTACCATCCTCTTCTTCCTGATTGTTTCTAGAAAAAGATGCCTCCTCGACCAAGACCAAACAGAAGGAACAACACTCCTCGACCAAGGAACAACAGAAGCAAGTAGTCCCAAGTTCCTAGAGTGGTTCTCCATCACATTTAGTGGTGAAATACCTCCATTTGACTCCTTTATGTGTCATTGCATGTAATTTAGGGTCAAATCGTGTTCAAGGCTTCACTTGAACATCCAACGTTTCGTGTCGATCCTTTATTCAAATCACCCGAGGTGAGTTCATACCCCTACGTTTTTCCGAGTTTTTCATGTTTTAAGGGGGGGGGGGGAATACAAGAAAAAGTACAAGGAAACTTGTACTCAAAATATATTATTTTGTTTAAGATAATTATACCTTCAGCATGCTTTTATCACGGAAAAACAGTTTTACTAAACGATTAAGAAATCAACTCGTAGAAACAGTTTTCAAAACTAGATCAATGAACTTGTGAATCACGTAGTAAAATCTATTATTTTATAAAGGATTCATGCAAATCATAAACAGGATTTTCAGTATTATTACTTGTAAATTTGTTAGTCTAAGTTGGAGACACGTCCTTGGTAACACTCCCACAGAATCAGAGTGTAGGACTAGCACTTATGACCAGAATCTCTTGTAGGGAGAGCGTGACTGTTGTGTATAGATCTATACGAGACTGACTATCCCGCACCTCGTTGCTAGCTACAGTGGGACCGGCAGGTCTACGGGTGACAACGTCATAAAGGATACCGGCCCCCATACATGCCGTATCAAGTTAATGTATGGTTATAAAACTCGTAATTTAGATAGCAGGGATTTACTTTTGTAATAATGAATCAAGTGAGCTAACCTCAAAGTAATAATCGATAGATTACTGGAGGGTATTACTAATAATACCTTCAGGACTTAGTTCACCACGGTTTTCTTTTATTTAGTTTTATTTATAAGGCTAATATACCTCTCTGGGTGTAACCAGGGTTTTTAAAAGAAAACTGCTTTTCGAGTATGGTAGATACTTGCACACCTCGGTTTAGAACGGATAATCAATCATCAACCTTTAGGGAAAATATAGGATTTTCCCGGGATAACCCGGCTATTCAAAACATGATTGTTCAACATGTAATCAATGGATGTTCATATTCCTTCCACGACTCCTTGGATTGTACATATCTTGTATGAATCTGGAAGTCATGGAAGGAATGGGTTTTCAAACACGCTTTTCATAAGAAAATATAGGATTTTCTTTAGGAACACTTTTCAAAAGGATTTAAGAAACACTTTTCCCACCAAAACTAAATGCTTATGAACTCACCAGCTTTATGCTGATATTCTTTCAAAACTGCTTGTATTCTCAGGGAATTAGTAGACAGGTACTTCCAGGAATTCGGTGAAGCCGGAGCAATAAGAGTCATGTTTTCTATATTATACATACTTTTGATGTATTTAAAACAAGTTTCAAAATGATGTAAACACTTTTCATATTTGTATTCAATGTTTGGTTGTGTTTACTATGATTGCTATACATATGTTGTGATGCTACGCATGACGTCCTCCACCACGGAACGATTCCGCCATCACGGTTTCGGGGTGTGACAGATTGGTATCAGAGCCCTTGTTTATAGCGAACTAAGTATACCGAACCTTACATGGTATACAACTATAAATATTAAGGAGCCTAAGTGCTCTAAACTAAAACTATACTTTCAAAAATACAAGTATTTTTATAAAAGTATATAAGTATACCCGAGTATCAGAATCTGTGTCGTAAATAGAACAAAACAAAAGTATTTGGATGTTGGACACTGTGGTTAAACCTGGGCAGTTATGTAATCATGTCTAGGTTCAATATAGCCTGATCAACTATATTCATTCGAGACATGACCAACATGTGCTTGGGAGTGACTATGGTGTTGCAGCAAGCCTAAAAACTTACCAAAAACATTCCACATAAAATACTATAGGAGTATTTTAGCTAGAGCCAAACTCAGTATATAGATTAATTCCAAGTGTTGCTACCTCTCCTTTCTTAAGCGATAACTTACTTGGATTAGTAACCTTTCTGTGCTTATCGCTTGGTAGAACACTTTTGTTATCAGGATGAGATATATCTTGTTTCGTATATTTTGAGGACTTACCATCCTCTTCTTCCTGATTGTTTCTAGAAAAATATGCCTCCTCGACCATGACCAAACAGAAGGAACAACACTCCTCGACCAAGGAACAACAGAAGCAAGTAGTCCCAAGTTCCTAGAGTGGTTCTCCATCACATTTAGTGGTGAAATACCTCCATTTGACTCCTTTATGTGTCATTGCATGTAATTTAGGGTCAAACCGTGTTCAAGCCTTCACTTGAACATCTAGCGTTTCGTGTCGATCCTTTATTCAAATCACCTGAGGTGAGTTCATACCCCTACGTTTTTCTGAGTTTTTCATGTTTTCAGGGGGGGAATACAAGCAAAAGTACAAGGAAACTTGTACTCAAAATATATTATTTTGTTTAAGATAATTATACCTTCAGCATGCTTTTATCATGGAAAAACAGTTTTACTAAACGATTAAGAAATCAACTCGTAGAAACAGTTTTCAAAACTAGATCAATGAACTTGTGAATCACGTAGTAAAATCTATTATTTTATAAAGGATTCATGCAAATCATAAACAGGATTTTCAGTATTATTACTTGTAAATTTGTTAGTCTAAGTTGGAGACACGTCCTTGGTAACACTCCCACAGAATCAGAGTGTAGGACTAGCACTTATAACCAGAATCTCTTGTAGGGAGAGCGTGACTGTTGTGTATAGATCTATACGGGACTGACTATCCCGCACCTCGCTGCTAGCTACAGTGGGACCGGCAGGTCTACGGGTGACAACGTCATAAAGGATACCGGCCCCATACATGCCGTATCAAGTTAATGTATGGTTATAAAACTCGTAATTTAGATAGTAGGGATTTACTTTTGTAATAATGAATCAAGTGAGCTAACCTCAAAGTAATAATCGATAGATTACTGGAGGGTATTACTAATAATACCTTCAGGACTTAGTTCACCACGGTTTTCTTTTATTTAGTTTTATTTATAAGGCTAATATACCTCTCTGGGTGTAACCAGGGTTTTTAAAAGAAAACTGCTTTTCGAGTATGGTAGATACTTGCACACCTCGGTTTAGAACGGATAATCAATCATCAACCTTTAGGGAAAATATAGGATTTTCCCGGGATAACCCGGCTATTCAAAACATGATTGTTCAACATGTAATCAATGGATGTTCATATTCCTTCCACGACTCCTTGGATTGTACATATCTTGTATGAATCTGGAAGTCATGGAAGGAATGGGTTTTCAAACACGCTTTTCATAAGAAAATATAGGATTTTCTTTAGGAACACTTTTCAAAAGGATTTAAGAAACACTTTTCCCACCAAAACTAAATGCTTATGAACTCAACAGCTTTATGCTGATATTCTTTCAAAACTGCTTGTATTCTCAGGGAATTAGTAGACAGGTACTTCCAGGAATTCGGTGAAGCCGGAGCAATAAGAGTCATGTTTTCTATATTATACATACTTTTGATGTATTTAAAACAAGTTTCAAAATGATGTAAACACTTTTCATATTTGTATTCAATGTTTGGTTGTGTTTACTATGATTTCTATACATATGTTGTGATACTACGCATGACGTCCTCCACCACGGAACGTTTCCGCCATCACGGTTTCGGGGTGTGACAGATTGGTATCAGAGCCCTTGTTTATAGCGAACTAAGTATACCGAACCTTACATGGTATACAACTATAAATATTAAGGAGCCTAAGTGCTCTAAACTAAAAGTATACTTTCAAAAATACAAGTATTTTTATAAAAGTATATAAGTATACCCGAGTATCAGAATCTGTGTCGTAAATAGAACAAAACAAAAGTATTTGGATGTTGGACACTGTGGTTAAACCTGGGCAGTTATGTAATCATGTCGAGGTTCAATATAGCCTGATCAACTATATTCATTCGAGACATGACCAACATGTGCTTGGGAGTGACTATGGTGTTGCAGCAAGCCTAAAAACTTACCAAAAACATTCCACATAAAATACTATAGGAGTATTTTAGCTAGAGCCAAACTCAGTATATAGATTAATTCCAAGTGTTGCTACCTCTCCTTTCTTAAGCGATAACTTACTTGCATTAGTAACCTTTCTGTGCTTATCGCTTGGTAGAACACTTTTGTTATCAGGATGAGATATATCTTGTTTCGTATATTTTGAGGACTTACCATCCTCTTCTTCCTGATTGTTTCTAGAAAAAGATGCCTCCTCGACCAAGACCAAACAGAAGGAACAACACTCCTCGACCAAGGAACAACAGAAGCAAGTAGTCCCAAGTTCCTAGAGTGGTTCTCCATCACATTTAGTGGTGAAATACCTCCATTTGACTCCTTTATGTGTCATTGCATGTAATTTAGGGTCAAATCGTGTTCAAGGCTTCACTTGAACATCCAACGTTTCGTGTCGATCCTTTATTCAAATCACCCGAGGTGAGTTCATACCCCTACGTTTTTCCGAGTTTTTCATGTTTTCAGGGGGGGGGGGGAATACAAGAAAAAGTACAAGGAAACTTGTACTCAAAATATATTATTTTTTTTAAGATAATTATTCCTTCAGCATGCTTTTATCACGGAAAAACAGTTTTACTAAACGATTAAGAAATCAACTCATAGAAACAGTTTTCAAAACTAGATCAATGAACTTGTGAATCACGTAGTAAAATCTATTATTTTATAAAGGATTCATGCAAATCATAAACAGGATTTTCAATATTATTACTTGTAAATTTGTTAGTCTAAGTTGGAGACACGTCCTTGGTAACACTCCCACAGAATCAGAGTGTAGGACTAGCACTTATGACCAGAATCTCTTGTAGGGAGAGTGTGACTGTTGTGTATAGATCTATACGAGACTGACTATCCCGCACCTCGCTGCTAGCTACAGTGGGACCGGCAGGTCTACGGGTGACAACGTCATAAAGGATACCGGCCCCCATACATGTCGTATCAAGTTAATGTATGGTTATAAAACTCGTAATTTAGATAGCAGGGATTTACTTTTGTAATAATGAATCAAGTGAGCTAACCTCAAAGTAATAATCGATAGATTACTGGAGGGTATTACTAATAATACCTTCAGGACTTAGTTCACCACGGTTTTCTTTTATTTAGTTTTATTTATAAGGCTAATATACCTCTCTGGGTGTAACCAGGGTTTTTAAAAGAAAACTGCTTTTCGAGTATGGTAGATACTTGCACACCTCGGTTTAGAACGGATAATCAATCATCAACCTTTAGGGAAAATATAGGATTTTCCCGGGATAACCCGGTTATTCAAAACAGGATTGTTCAACATGTAATCAATGGATGTTCATATTCCTTCCACGACTCCTTGGATTGTACATATCTTGTATGAATCTGGAAGTCATGGAAGGAATGGGTTTTCAAACACGCTTTTCATAAGAAAATATAGGATTTTCTTTAGGAACACTTTTCAAAAGGATTCAAGAAACACTTTTCTCACCAAAACTAAATGCTTATGAACTCACCAGTTTTATGCTGATATTCTTTCAAAACTGCTTGTATTCTCAGGGAATTAGTAGACAGGTACTTCCAGGAATTCGGTGAAGCCGGAGCAATAAGAGTCATGTTTTCTATATTATACATACTTTTGATGTATTTAAAACAAGTTTCAAAATGATGTAAACACTTTTCATATTTGTATTCAATGTTTGGTTGTGTTTACTATGATTGCTATACATATGTTGTGATACTACGCATGACGTCCTCCACCACGGAACGATTCCGCCATCACGGTTTCGCGGTGTGACAGATTGGTATCAGAGCCCTTGTTTATAGTGAACTAAGTATACCGAACCTTACATGGTATACAACTATAAATATTAAGGAGCCTAAGTGCTCTAAACTAAAAGTATACTTTCAAAAATACAAGTATTTTTATAAAAGTATATAAGTATACCCGAGTATCAGAATCTGTGTCGTAAATAGAACAAAACAAAAGTATTTGGATGTTGGACACTGTGGTTAAACCTGGGCAGTTATGTAATCATGTCTAGGTTCAATATAGCCTGATCAACTATATTCATTCGAGACATGACCAACATGTGCTAGGGAGTGACTATGGTGTTACAGCAAGCCTAAAAACTTACCAAAAACGCACATAAAATACTATAGGAGTATTTTAGCTAGAGCCAAAACTCAGTATATAGATTAATTCCAAGTGTTGTTACCTCTCCTTTCTTAAGCGATAACTTACTTGCATTAGTAACCTTTCTGTGCTTATCGCTTGGTAGAACACTTTTGTTATCAGGATGAGATATATCTTGTTTCGTATATTTTGAGGACTTACCATCCTCTTCTTCCTGATTGTTTCTAGAAAAAGATGCCTCCTCGACCAAGACCCAACAGAAGGAACAACACTCCTCGACCAAGGAACAACAGAAGCAAGTAGTCCCAAGTTCCTAGAGTGGTTCTCCATCACATTTAGTGGTGAAATACCTCCTTTTGACTCCTTTATGTGTCATTACATGTAATTTAGGGTCAAATCGTGTTCAAGGCTTCAATTGAACATCCAGCGTTTCGTGTCGATCCTTTATTCAAATCACCCGAGGTGAGTTCATACCCCTACGTTTTTCTGAGTTTTTCATGTTTTCAGGGGGGGGGGAATACAAGCAAAAGTACAAGGAAACTTGTACTCAAAATATATTATTTTGTTTAAGATGATTATACCTTCAGCATGCTTTTATCACGGAAAAACAGTTTTACTAAACGATTAAGAAATCAACTCGTAGAAACAGTTTTCAAAACTAGATCAATGAACTTGTGAATCACGTAGTAAAATGTATTATTTTATAAAGGATTCATGCAAATCATAAACAGGATTTTCAGTATTATTACTTGTAAATTTGTTAGTCTAAGTTGGAGACACGTCCTTGGTAACACTCCCACAGAATCAGAGTGTACGGCTAGCACTTATGACCAGAATCTCTTGTAGGGAGAGCATGACTGTTGTGTATAGATCTATACGGGACTGACTATCCCGCACCTCGCTGCTAGCTACAGTGGGACCGGCAGGTCTACGGGTGACAAAGTCATAAAGGATACCGGCCCCCATACATGCCGTATCAAGTTAATATATGGTTATAAAACTCGTAATTTAGATAGCAGGGATTTACTTTTGTAATAATGAATCAAGTGAGCTAACCTCAAAGTAATAATCGATAGATTACTGGAGGGTATTACTAATAATACCTTCAGGACTTAGTTCACCACGGTTTTCTTTAATTTAGTTTTATTTATAAGGCTAATATACCTATCTGGGTGTAACCAGGGTTTTTAAAAGAAAACTGCTTTTCGAGTATGGTTGATACTTGCATACCTCGGTTTAGAACGGATAATCAATCATCAACCTTTAGGGAAAATATAGGATTTTCCCGGGATAACCCGGCTATTCAAAACATGATTGTTCAACATGTAATCAATGGATGTTCATATTCCTTCCACGACTCCTTGGATTGTACATATCTTGTATGAATCTGGAAGTCATGGAAGGAATGGGTTTTCAAACACGCTTTTCATAAGAAAATATAGGATTTTCTTTAGGAACACTTTTCAAAAGGATTCAAGAAACACTTTTCCCACCAAAACTAAATGCTTATGAACTCACCAGCTTTATGCTGATATTCTTTCAAAACTGCTTGTATTCTCAGGGAATTAGTAGACAGGTACTTCCAGGAATTCGGTGAAGCCGGAGCAATAAGAATCATGTTTTCTATATTATACATACTTTTGATGTATTTAAAATAAGTTTCAAAATGATGTAAACACTTTTCATATTTGTATTCAATGTTTGGTTGTGTTTACTATTATTGCTATACATATGTTGTGATACTACGCATGACGTCCTCCACCAAGGAACGATTCCGCCATCACGGTTTCGGGGTGTGACAGATTGGTATCAGAGCCCATGTTTATAGTGAACTACGTATACCGAACCTTACATGGTATACAACTATAAATATTAAGGAGCCTAAGTGCTCTAAACTAAAAGTATACTTTCAAAAATACAAGTATTTTTATAAAAGTATATAAGTATACCCGAGTATCAGAATTCCTGTCGTAAATAGAACAAAACAAAAGTATTTGGATGTTGGACACTGTGGTTAAACCTGGGCAGTTATGTAATCATGTCTAGGTTTAATATAGCCTGATCAACTATATTCATTCGATACATGACCAACATGTGCTTGGGAGTGACTATGGTGTTGCAGCAAGCCTAAAAACTTACCAAAAACATTCCACATAAAATACTATAGGAGTATTTTAGCTAGAGCCAAACTCAGTATATAGATTAATTCCAAGTGTTGCTACCTCTCCTTTCTTAAGCGATAAATTACTTGCATTAGTAACCTTTCTGTGCTTATCGCTTGGTAGAACACTTTTGTTATCAGGATGAGATATATCTTGTTTCGTATATTTTGAGGACTTACCATCCTCTTCTTCCTGATTGTTTCTAGAAAAAGATGCCTCCTCGACCAAGACCCAACAGAAGGAACAACACTCCTCGACCAAGGAACAACAGAGGGAAGTAGTCCCAAGTTCCTAAAGTGGTTCTCCATCACATTTAGTGGTGAAATACCTCCATTTGACTCCTTTATGTGTCATTGCATGTAATTTAGGGTCAAATCGTGTTCAAGGCTTCACTTGAACATCCAACGTTTCGTGTCGATCCTTTATTCAAATCACCCGAGTTGAGTTCATACCCCTACGTTTTTCCGAGTTTTTCATGTTTTCAGGGGGGGAATATAAGCAAAAGTACAAGGAAACTGGTACTCAAAATATATTATTTTGTTTAAGATAATTATACCTTCAGCATGCTTTTATCATGGAAAAACAGTTTTACTAAACGATTAAGAAATCAACTCGTAGAAACAGTTTTCAAAACTAGATCAATGAACTTGTGAATCACGTAGTAAAATGTATTATTTTATAAAGGATTCATGCAAATCATAAACAGGATTTTCAGTATTATTACTTGTAAATTTGTTAGTCTAAGTTGGAGACACGTCCTTGGTAACACTCCCACAGAATCAGAGTGTAGGACTAGCACTTATGACCAGAATCTCTTGTAGGGAGAGCATGACTGTTGTGTATAGATCTATACGGGACTGACTATCCCGCACCTCGCTGCTAGCTACAGTGGGCCCGGCAGGTCTACGGGCGACAAAGTCATAAAGCATACCGGCCCCCATACATGCCGTATCAAGTTAATGTATGGTTATAAAACTCGTAATTTAGATAGCAGGGATTTACTTTTGTAATAATGAATCAAGTGAGCTAACCTCAAAGTAATAATCGATAGATTACTGGAGGGTATTACTAATAATACCTTTAGGACTTAGTTCACCACAGTTTTCTTTTATTTCGTTTTGTTTATAAAGCTAATATACCTCTCTGGGTGTAACCAGGGTTTTTAAAAGAAAACTGCTTTTCGAGTATGGTAGATACTTGCACACCTCGGTTTAGAACGGATAATCAATCATCAACCTTTAGGGAAAATATAGGATTTTCCCGGGATAACCCGGCTATTCAAAACAGGATTGTTCAACATGTAATCAATGGATGTTCATATTCCTTCCACGACTCCTTGGATTGTACATATCTTGTATGAATCTGGAAGTCATGGAAGGAATGGGTTTTCAAACACGCTTTTCATAAGAAAATATAGGATTTTCTTTAGGAACACTTTTCAAAAGGATTCAAGAAACACTTTTCCCACCAAAACTAAATGCTTATGAACTCACCAGCTTTATGCTGATATTCTTTCAAAACTGCTTGTATTCTCAGGGAATTAGTAGACAGGTACTTCCAGGAATTCGGTGAAGCCGGAGCAATAAGAGTCATGTTTTCTATATTATACATACTTTTGATGTATTTAAAACAAGTTTCAAAATGATGTAAACACTTTTCATATTTGTATTCAATGTTTGGTTGTGTTTACTATGATTGCTATACATATGTTGTGATACTAGGCATGACGTCCTCCACCACGGAATGATTCCGCCATCACGGTTTCGGGGTGTGACAGATTGGTATCAGAGCCCTTGTTTATAGTGAACTAAGTATACCGAACCTTACATGGTATACAACTATAAATATTAAGAAGCTTAAGTGCTCTAAACTAAAACTATACTTTCAAAAATACAAGTATTTTTATAAAAGTATATAAGTATACCCGAGTATCAGAATCCGTGTCGTAAATAGAACAAAACAAAAGTATTTGGATGTTGGACACTGTGGTTAAACCTGGGCAGTTATGTAATCATGTCTAGGTTCAATATAGCCTGATCAGCTATATTCATTCGAGACATGACCAACATGTGCTTGGGAGTGACTATGGTGTTGCAGCAAGCCTAAAAACTTACCAAAAACATTCCACATAAAATACTATAGGAGTATTTTAGCTAGAGCCAAACTCAGTATATAGATTAATTCCAAGTGTTGCTACCTCTCCTTTCTTAAGCGATAACTTACTTGCATTAGTAACCTTTCTGTGCTTATCGCTTGGTAGAACACTTTTGTTATCAGGATGAGATATATCTTGTTTCGTATATTTTGAGGACTTACCATCCTCTTCTTCCTGATTGTTTCTAGAAAAAGATGTCTCCTCGACCAAGACCCAACAGAAGGAACAACACTCCTCGACCAAGGAACAACAGAAGCAAGTAGTCCCAAGTTCCTAGAGTGGTTCTCCATCACATTTAGTGGTGAAATATCTCCATTTGACTCCTTTATGTGTCATTGCATGTAATTTAGGGTCAAATCGTGTTCAAGGCTTCACTTGAACATCCAACGTTTCGTGTCGATCCTTTATTCAAATCACCCGAGGTGAGTTCATACCCCTATGTTTTTCCGAGTTTTTCATGTTTTCAGGGGGGGGGGGGGGAATACAAGCAAAAGTACAAGGAAACTTGTACTCAAAATATATTATTTTGTTTAAGATCATTATACCTTCAGCATGCTTTTATCACGGAAAAACAGTTTTACTAAACGATTAAGAAATCAACTCGTAGAAACAGTTTTCAAAACTAGATCAATGAACTTGTGAATCACGTAGTAAAATCTATTATTTTCTAAAGGATTCATGCAAATCATAAACAGGATTTTCAGTATTATTACTTGTAAATTTGTTAGTCTAAGTTGGAGACACGTCCTTGGTAACACTCCCACAGAATCAGAGTGTAGGACTAGCACTTATGACCAGAATCTCTTGTAGGGAGAGCATGACTGTTGTGTATAGATCTATACGGGACTGACTATCCCGCACCTCGCTGCTAGCTACAGTGGGACCGGCAGGTCTACGGGTGACAAAGTCATAAAGGATACCGGCCCCCATACATGTCGTATCAAGTTAATGTATGGTTATAAAACTCGTAATTTAGATAGCAGGGATTTACTTTTGTAATAATGAATCAAGTGAGCTAACCTCAAAGTAATAATCGATAGATTACTGGAGGGTATTACTAATAATACCTTCAGGACTTAGTTCACCACGGTTTTCTTTTATTTAGTTTTATTTATAAGGCTAATATACCTCTCTGGGTGTAACCAGGGTATTTAAAAGAAAACTGCTTTTCGAGTATGGTAGATACTTGCACACCTCGGTTTAGAACGGATAATCAATCATCAACCTTTAGGGAAAATATAGGATTTTCTCGGGATAACCCGGCTATTCAAAACATGATTTTTCAACATGTAATCAATGGATGTTCATATTCCTTCCACGACTCCTTGGATTGTACATATCTTGTATGAATCTGGAAGTCATGGAAGAAATGGGTTTTCAAACACGATTTTCATAAGAAAATATAGGATTTTCTTTAGGAACACTTTTCAAAAGGATTCAAGAAACACTTTTCCCACCAAAACTAAATGCTTATGAACTCACCAGCTTTATGATGATATTCTTTCAAAACTGCTTGTATTCTCAGGGAATTAGTAGACAGGTACTTCCAGGAATTCGGTGAAGCCGGAGCAATAAGAGTCATGTTTTCTATATTATACATACTTTTGATGTATTTAAAACAAGTTTCAAAATGATGTCAACACTTTTCATATTTGTATTCAATGTTTGGTTGTGTTTACTATGATTGATATACATATGTTGTGATACTACGTATGACGTCCTCCACCACGGAACGATTACGCCATCACGGTTTCGGGGTGTGACAGATTGGTATCAGTGCCCTTGTTTATAGTGAACTAAGTATACCAAACCTTACATGGTATACAACTATAAATATTAAGGAGCCTAAGTGCTCTAAACTAAAAGTATACTTTCAAAAATACAAGTATTTTTATAAAAGTATATAAGTATACCCGAGTATCAGAATCCGTGTCGTAAATAGAACAAAACAAAAGTATTTGGATGTTGGACACTGTGGTTAAACCTGGGCAGTTATGTAATCATGTCTAGGTTCAATATAGCCTGATCAACTATATTCATTCGAGACATGACCAACATGTGCTTGGGAGTGACTATGGTGTTGCAGCAAGCCTAAAAACTTACCAAAAACATTCCACATAAAATACTATAGGAGTATTTTAGCTAGAGCCAAACTCAGTGTATAGATTAATTCCAAATGTTGCTACCTCTCCTTTCTTAAGCGATAACTTACTTGCATTAGTAACCTTTCTATGCTTATCGCTTGGTAAAACACTTTTGTTATCAGGATGAGATATATCTTGTTTCGTATATTTTGAGGACTTACCATCCTCTTCTTCCTGATTGTTTCTAGAAAAAGATGCCTCCTCGACCAAGACCCAACAGAAGGAACAACACTCCTCGACCAAGGAACAACAGAAGCAAGTAGTCCCAAGTTCCTAGAGTGGTCTCCATCACATTTAGTGGTGAAATACCTCCATTTGACTCCTTTATGTGTCATTGCATGTAATTTAGGGTCAAATCGTGTTCAAGGCTTCACTTGAAGATCCAGCGTTTCGTGTCGATCCTTTATTCAAATCACCCGAGGTGAGTTCATACCCCTACGTTTTTCTGAGTTTTTCATGTTTTCAGGGGGGGAATACAAGCATAAGTACAAGGAAACTTGTACTCAAAATATATTATTTTGTTTAAGATAATTATACCTTCAGCATGCTTTTATCACGGAAAAACAGTTTTACTAAACGATTAAGAAATCAACTCGTAGAAACAGTTTTCAAAACTAGATCAATGAACTTGTGAATCACGTAGTAAAATGTATTATTTTATAAAGGATTCATGCAAATCATAAACAGAATTTTCATGATTATTACTTGTAAATTTGTTAGTCTAAGTTGGAGACACGTCCTTGGTAACACTCCCACAGAATCAGAGTGTAGGACTAGGACTTATGACCAGAATCTCTTGTAGGGAGAGCGTGACTGTTGTGTATAGATCTATACGGGACTGACTATCCCGCACCTCGCTGCTAGCTACAGTGGGACCGGCAGGTCTACGGGTGACAAAGTCATAAAGGATACCGGCCCCCATACATGCCGTATCAAGTTAATGTATGGTTATAAAACTCGTAATTTAGATAGCAGGGATTTACTTTTGTAATAATGAATCAAGTGAGCTAACCTCAAAGTAATAATCGATAGATTACTGGAGGGTATTACTAATAATACCTTCACGACTTAGTTCACCACGGTTTTCTTTTATTTAGTTTTATTTATAAGGCTAATATACCTCTCTGGGTGTAACCAGGGTTTTTAAAAGAAAACTGTTTTTTGAGTATGGTAGATACTTGCACACCTCGGTTTAGAACGGATAATCAATCATCAACCTTTAGGGAAAATATAGGATTTTCCCGGGATAACCCGGCTATTCAAAACAGGATTGTTCAACATGTAATCAATGGATGTTCATATTCCTTCCACGACTCCTTGGATTGTACATATCTTATATGAATCTGGAAGTCATGGAAGGAATGGGTTTTCAAACACGCTTTTCATAAGAAAATATAGGATTTTCTTTAGGAACACTTTTCAAAAGGATTCAAGAAACACTTTTCCCACCAAAACTAAATGCTTATGAACTCACCAGCTTTATGCTGATATTCTTTCAAAACTGCTTGTATTCTCAGGGAATTAGTAGACAGGTACTTCCAGGAATTCGGTGAAGTCGGAGCAATAAGAGTCATGTTTTCTATATTATACATACTTTTGATGTATTTTAAACAAGTTTCAAAATGATGTAAACACTTTTCATATTTGTATTCAATGTTTGGTTGTGTTTACTATGCTTGCTATACGTATGTTGTGCTACTACGCATGACATCCTCCACCACGGAACGATTCCGCCATCACGGTTTCGGGGTGTGACAGATTGGTATCAGAGCCCTTGTTTATAGCGAACTAAGTATACCGAACCTTACATGGTATACAACTATAAATATTAAGGAGCCTAAGTGCTCTAAACTAAAAGTATACTTTCAAAAATACAAGTATTTTTATAAAAGTATATAAGTATACCCGAGTATCTGAATCCGTGTCGTAAATAGAACAAAACAAAAGTATTTGGATGTTGGACACTGTGGTTAAACCTGGGCAGTTATGTAATCATGTCTAGGTTCAATATAGCCTGATCAACTATATTCATTCGAGACATGACCAACATGTGCTTGGGAGTGACTATGGTGTTGCAGCAAGCCTAAAAACTTACCAAAAACATTCCACATAAAATACTATAGGAGTATTTTAGCTAGAGCCAAACTCAGTGTATAGATTAATTCCAAGTGTTGCTACCTCTCCTTTCTTAAGCGATAACTTACTTGCATTAGTAACCTTTCTATGCTTATCGCTTGGTAGAACACTTTTGTTATCAGGATGAGATATATCTTGTTTCGTATATTTTGAGGACTTACCATCCTCTTCTTCCTGATTGTTTCTAGAAAAAGATGCCTCCTCGACCAAGACCCAACAGAAGGAACAACACTCCTCGACCAAGGAACAACATAAGCAAGTAGTCCCAAGTTCCTAGAGTGGTCTCCATCACATTTAGTGGTGAAATACCTCCATTTGACTCCTTTATGTGTCATTGCATGTAATTTAGGGTCAAATCGTGTTCAAGGCTTCACTTGAACATCCAGCGTTTCGTGTCGATCCTTTATTCAAATCACCCGAGGTGAGTTCATACCCCTACGTTTTTCTGAGTTTTTCATGTTTTCAGGGGGGGAATACAAGCATAAGTACAAGGAAACTTGTACTCAAAATATATTATTTTGTTTAAGATAATTATACCTTCAGCATGCTTTTATCACGGAAAAACAGTTTTACTAAACGATTAAGAAATCAACTCATAGAAACAGTTTTCAAAACTAGATCAATGAACTTGTGAATCACGTAGTAAAATGTATTATTTTATAAAGGATTCATGCAAATCATAAACAGGATTTTCAGTATTATTACTTGTAAATTTGTTAGTCTAAGTTGGAGACACGTCCTTGGTAACACTCCCACAGAATCAGAGTGTAGGACTAGGACTTATGACCAGAATCTCTTGTAGGGAGAGCGTGACTGTTGTGTATAGATCTATACGGGACTGACTATCCCGCACCTCGCTGCTAGCTACAGTGGGACCGGCAGGTCTACGGGTGACAAAGTCATAAAGGATACCGGCCCCCATACATGCCGTATCAAGTTAATGTATGGTTATAAAACTCGTAATTTAGATAGCAGGGATTTACTTTTGTAATAATGAATCAAGTGAGCTAACCTCAAAGTAATAATCGATAGATTACTGGAGGGTATTACTAATAATACCTTCACGACTTAGTTCACCACGGTTTTCTTTTATTTAGTTTTATTTATAAGGCTAATATACCTCTCTGGGTGTAACCAGGGTTTTTAAAAGAAAACTGCTTTTCGAGTATGGTAGATACTTGCACACCTCGGTTTAGAACGGATAATCAATCATCAACCTTTAGGGAAAATATAGGATTTTCCCGGGATAACCCGGCTATTCAAAACAGGATTGTTCAACATGTAATCAATGGATATTCATATTCCTTCCACGACTCCTTGGATTGTACATATCTTGTATGAATCTGGAAGTCATGGAAGGAATGGGTTTTCAAACACGCTTTTCATAAGAAAATATAGGATTTTCTTTAGGAACACTTTTCAAAAGGATTCAAGAAACACTTTTCCCACCAAAACTAAATGCTTATGAACTCACCAGCTTTATGCTGATATTCTTTCAAAACTGCTTGTATTCTCAGGGAATTAGTAGACAGGTACTTCCAGGAATTCGGTGAAGTCGGAGCAATAAGAGTCATGTTTTCTATATTATACATACTTTTGATGTATTTTAAACAAGTTTCAAAATGATGTAAACACTTTTCATATTTGTATTCAATGTTTGGTTGTGTTTACTATGCTTGCTATACGTATGTTGTGCTACTACGCATGACATCCTCCACCACGGAACGATTCCGCCATCACGGTTTCGGGGTGTGACAGATTGGTATCAGAGCCCTTGTTTATAGCGAACTAAGTATACCGAACCTTACATGGTATACAACTATAAATATTAAGGAGCCTAAGTGCTCTAAACTAAAAGTATACTTTCAAAAATACAAGTATTTTTATAAAAGTATATAAGTATACCCGAGTATCTGAATCCGTGTCGTAAATAGAACAAAACAAAAGTATTTGGATGTTGGACACTGTGGTTAAACCTGGGCAGTTATGTAATCATGTCTAGGTTCAATATAGCCTGATCAACTATATTCATTCGAGACATGACCAACATGTGCTTGGGAGTGACTATGGTGTTGCAGCAAGCCTAAAAACTTACCAAAAACATTCCACATAAAATACTATAGGAGTATTTTAGCTAGAGCCAAACTCAGTGTATAGATTAATTCCAAGTGTTGCTACCTCTCCTTTCTTAAGCGATAACTTACTTGCATTAGTAACCTTTCTATGCTTATCGCTTGGTAGAACACTTTTGTTATCAGGATGAGATATATCTTGTTTCGTATATTTTGAGGACTTACCATCCTCTTCTTCCTGATTGTTTCTAGAAAAAGATGCCTCCTCGACCAAGACCCAACAGAAGGAACAACACTCCTCGACCAAGGAACAACATAAGCAAGTAGTCCCAAGTTCCTAGAGTGGTCTCCATCACATTTAGTGGTGAAATACCTCCATTTGACTCCTTTATGTGTCATTGCATGTAATTTAGGGTCAAATCGTGTTCAAGGCTTCACTTGAACATCCAGCGTTTCGTGTCGATCCTTTATTCAAATCACCCGAGGTGAGTTCATACCCCTACGTTTTTCTGAGTTTTTCATGTTTTCAGGGGGGGAATACAAGCATAAGTACAAGGAAACTTGTACTCAAAATATATTATTTTGTTTAAGATAATTATACCTTCAGCATGCTTTTATCACGGAAAAACAGTTTTACTAAACGATTAAGAAATCAACTCATAGAAACAGTTTTCAAAACTAGATCAATGAACTTGTGAATCACGTAGTAAAATGTATTATTTTATAAAGGATTCATGCAAATCATAAACAGGATTTTCAGTATTATTACTTGTAAATTTGTTAGTCTAAGTTGGAGACACGTCCTTGGTAACACTCCCACAGAATCAGAGTGTAGGACTAGGACTTATGACCAGAATCTCTTGTAGGGAGAGCGTGACTGTTGTGTATAGATCTATACGGGACTGACTATCCCGCACCTCGCTGCTAGCTACAGTGGGACCGGCAGGTCTACGGGTGACAAAGTCATAAAGGATACCGGCCCCCATACATGCCGTATCAAGTTAATGTATGGTTATAAAACTCGTAATTTAGATAGCAGGGATTTACTTTTGTAATAATGAATCAAGTGAGCTAACCTCAAAGTAATAATCGATAGATTACTGGAGGGTATTACTAATAATACCTTCACGACTTAGTTCACCACGGTTTTCTTTTATTTAGTTTTATTTATAAGGCTAATATACCTCTCTGGGTGTAACCAGGGTATTTAAAAGAAAACTGCTTTTCGAGTATGGTAGATACTTGCACACCTCGGTTTAGAACGGATAATCAATCATCAACCTTTAGGGAAAATATAGGATTTTCCCGGGATAACCCGGCTATTCAAAACAGGATTGTTCAACATGTAATCAATGGATATTCATATTCCTTCCACGACTCCTTGGATTGTACATATCTTGTATGAATCTGGAAGTCATGGAAGGAATGGGTTTTCAAACACGCTTTTTCATAAGAAAATATAGGATTTTCTTTAGGAACACTTTTCAAAAGGATTCAAGAAACACTTTTCCCACCAAAACTAAATGCTTATGAACTCACCAGCTTTATGCTGATATTCTTTCAAAACTGCTTGTATTCTCAGGGAATTAGTAGACAGGTACTTCCAGGAATTCGGTGAAGTCGGAGCAATAAGAGTCATGTTTTCTATATTATACATACTTTTGATGTATTTAAAACAAGTTTCAAAATGATGTAAACACTTTTCATATTTGTATTCAATGTTTGGTTGTGTTTACTATGCTTGCTATACGTATGTTGTGATACTACGCATCACGTCCTCCACCACGGAACGATTCCGCCATCACGGTTTCGGGGTGTGACAGATTGGTATCAGAGCCCTTGTTTATAGCGAACTAAGTATACCGAACCTTACATGGTATACAACTATAAATATTAAGGAGCCTAAGTGCTCTAAACTAAAAGTATACTTTCAAAAATACAAGTATTTTTATAAAAGTATATAAGTATACCCGAGTATCTGAATCCGTGTCGTAAATAGAACAAAACAAAAGTATTTGGATGTTGGACACTGTGGTTAAACCTGGGCAGTTATGTAATCATGTCTAGGTTCAATATAGCCTGATCAACTATATTCATTCGAGACATGACCAACATGTGCTTGGGAGTGACTATGGTGTTGCAGCAAGCCTAAAAACTTACCAAAAACATTCCACATAAAATACTATAGGAGTATTTTAGCTAGAGCCAAACTCAGTGTATAGATTAATTCCAAGTGTTGCTACCTCTCCTTTCTTAAGCGATAACTTACTTGCATTAGTAACCTTTCTGTGCTTATCGCTTGGTAGAACACTTTTGTTATCAGGATGAGATATATCTTGTTTCGTATATTTTGAGGACTTACCATCCTCTTCTTCCTGATTGTTTCTAGAAAAAGATGCCTCCTCGACCAAGACCCAACAGAAGGAACAACACTCCTCGACCAAGGAACAACATAAGCAAGTAGTCCCAAGTTCCTAGAGTGGTCTCCATCACATTTAGTGGTGAAATACCTCCATTTGACTCCTTTATGTGGCATTGCATGTAATTTAGGGTCAAATCGTGTTCAAGGCTTCACTTGAACATCCAGCGTTTCGTGTCGATCCTTTATTCAAATCACCCGAGGTGAGTTCATACCCCTACGTTTTTCTGAGTTTTTCATGTTTTCAGGGGGGGAATACAAGCATAAGTACAAGGAAACTTGTACTCAAAATATATTATTTTGTTTAAGATAATTATACCTTCAGCATGCTTTTATCACGGAAAAACAGTTTTACTAAACGATTAAGAAATCAACTCGTAGAAACAGTTTTCAAAACTAGATCAATGAACTTGTGAATCACGTAGTAAAATGTATTATTTTATAAAGGATTTATGCAAATCATAAACAGGATTTTCAGTATTATTACTTGTAAATTTGTTAGTCTAAGTTGGAGACACGTCCTTGGTAACACTCCCACAGAATCAGAGTGTAGGACTAGGAATTATGACCAGAATCTCTTGTAGGGAGAGCGTGACTGTTGTGTATAGATCTATACGGGACTGACTATCCCGCACCTCGCTGCTAGCTACAGTCGGACCGGCAGGTCTACGGGTGACAAAGTCATAAAGGATATCGGCCCCCATACATGCCGTATCAAGTTAATGTATGGTTATAAAACTCGTAATTTAGATAGCAGGGATTTACTTTTGTAATAATGAATAAAGTGAGCTAACCTCAAAGTAATAATCGATAGATTACTGGAGGGTATTACTAATAATACCTTCAGGACTTAGTTCACCACGGTTTTCTTTTATTTAGTTTTATTTATAAGGCTAATATACCTCTCTGGGTGTAACCAGGGTCTTTTAAAGAAAACTGCTTTTCGAGTATGGTAGATACTTGCACACCTCGGTTTAGAACGGATAATCAATCATCAACCTTTAGGGAAAATATAGGATTTTCCCGGGATAACCCGGCTATTCAAAACAGGATTGTTCAACATGTAATCAATGGATGTTCATATTCCTTTCACGACTCCTTGGATTATACATATCTTGTATGAATCTGGAAGTCATGGAAGGAATGAGTTTTCAAACACGCTTTTCATAAGAAAATATAGGATTTTCTTTAGGAACACTTTTCAAAAGGATTCAAGAAACACTTTTCCCACCAAAACTAAATGCTTATGAACTCACCAGCTTTATGCTGATATTCTTTCAAAACTGCTTGTATTCTCAGGGAATTAGTAGACATGTACTTCCAGGAATTCGGTGAAGCCGGAGCAATAAGAGTCATGTTTTCTATATTATAC
Organism: Lactuca virosa; assembly: GCF_052849685.1. Classification (NCBI taxonomy): domain Eukaryota; kingdom Viridiplantae; phylum Streptophyta; class Magnoliopsida; order Asterales; family Asteraceae; genus Lactuca; species Lactuca virosa. Next base: position 451,462,712 of record NC_136430.1, read on the forward strand.
ATACTTTTGATGTATTTAAAACAAGTTTCAAAATGATGTAAACACTTTTCATATTTGTATTCAATGTTTGGTTGTGTTTACTATGCTTGCTATACATATGTTGTGATACTACGCATCACGTCCTCCACCACGGAACGATTCCGCCATCACGGTTTCGGGGTGTGACAGATTGGTATCAGAGCCCTTGTTTATAGTGAACTAAGTATACCGAACCTTACATGGTATACAACTATAAATATTAAGGAGCCTAAGTGCTCTAAACTAAAAGTATACTTTCAAAAATACAAGTATTTTTATAAAAGTGTATAAGTATACCCGAGTATCAGAATCTGTGTCGTAAATAGAACAAAACAAAAGTATTTGGATGTTGGACACTGTGGTTAAACCTGGGCAGTTATGTAATCATGTCTAGGTTCAATATAGCCTGATCAACTATATTCATTCGAGACATGACCAACATGTGCTTGGGAGTGACTATGGTGTTGCAGCAAGCCTAAAAACTTACCAAAAACATTCCACATAAAATACTATAGGAGTATTTTAGCTAGAGCCAAACTCAGTATATAGATTAATTCCAAGTGTTGCTACCTCTCCTTTCTTAAGCGATAACTTACTTGCATTAGTAACCTTTCTGTGCTTATCGCTTGGTAGAACACTTTTGTTATCAGGATGAGATATATCTTGTTTCGTATATTTTGAGGACTTACCATCCTCTTCTTCCTAATTGTTTCTAGAAAAAGATGCCTCCTCGACCAAGACCCAACAGAAGGAACAACACTCCTCGACCAAGGAACAACAGAAGCAAGTAGTCCCAAGTTCCTAGAGTGGTTCTCCATCACATTTAGTGGTGAAATACCTCCATTTGACTCCTTGATGTGTCATTGCATGTAATTTAGGGTCAAATCGTGTTCAAGGCTTCACCTGAACATCCATCGTTTCGTGTCGATCCTTTATTCAAATCACCCGAGGTGAGTTCATACTCCTACGTTTTTCCGAGTTTTTCATGTTTTCAGGGGGGGGGAATACAAGCAAAAGTACAAGGAAACTTGTACTCAAAATATATTATTTTGTTTAAGATAATTATACCTTCAGCATGCTTTGATCACGAAAAAACAGTTTTACTAAACGATTAAGAAATCAACTCGTAGAAACAGTTTTCAAAACTAGATCAATGAACTTGTGAATCACGTAGTAAAATGTATTATTTTATAAAGGATTCATGCAAATCATAAACAGGATTATTACTTGTAAATTTGTTAGTCTAAGTTGGAGACACGTCCTTGGTAACACTCCCACAGAATCAGAGTGTAGGACTAGCACTTATGACCAGAATCTCTTGTAGGGAGAGCGTGACTGTTGTGTATAGATATATACGGGACTGACTATCCCGCACCTCGCTGCTAGCTACAGTGGGACCGGCAGGTCTACGGGTGACAAAGTCATAAAGGATATCGGCCCCCATACATGCCGTATCAAGTTAATGTATGGTTATAAAACTCGTAATCTAGATAGCAGGGATTTACTTTTGTAATAATGAATCAAGGGAGCTAACCTCAAAGTAATAATCGATAGATTACTGGAGGGTATTACTAATAATACCTTCAGGACTTAGTTCACCACGGTTTTCTTTTCTTAAGTTTTATATATAAGGCTAATATACCTCTCTGGGTGTAACCAGGGTTTTTAAAAGAAAACTGGTTTTCGAGTATGGTAGATACTTGCACACCTTAGTTTAGAACGGATAATCAATCATCAACCTTTAGGGAAAATATAGGATTTTCCCGGGATAACCCTGCTATTCAAAACAGGATTGTTCAACATGTAATCAATGGATGTTCATATTCCTTCCATGACTCCTTGGATTGTACATATCTTGTATGAATCTGGAAGTCATGGAAGGAATGGGTTTTCAAACACGCTTTTCATAAGAAAATATAGGATTTTCTTTAGGAACACTTTTCAAAAGGATTCAAGAAACACTTTTCCCACCAAAACTAAATGCTTATGAACTCACCAGCTTTATGCTGATATTCTTACAAAACTGCTTGTATTCTCAGGGAATTAGTAGACAGGTACTTCCAGGAATTCGGTGAAGTCGGAGCAATAAGAGTCATGTTTTCTATATTATACATACTTTTGATGTATTTAAAACAAGTTTCAAAATGATGTAAACACTTTTCATATTTGTATTCAATGTTTGGTTGTGTTTACTATGCTTGCTATACATATGTTGTGATAATACGCATGACGTCCTCCACCACGGAACGATTCCGCCATCACGGTTTCGGGGTGTGACAGATTGGTATCAGAGCCCTTGTTTATAGCGAACTAAGTATACCGAACCTTACATGGTATACAACTATAAATATTAAGGAGCCTAAGTGATCTAAACTAAAAGTATACTTTCAAAAATACAAGTATTTTTATAAAAGTATATAAGTATACCCGAGTATCAGAATCCGTGTCGTAAATATAACAAAACAAAAGTATTTGGATGTTGGACACTGTGGTTAAACCTGGGCAGTTATGTAATCATGTCTAGGTTCAATATAGCCTGATCAACTATATTCATTCGAGACATGACCAACATGTGCTTGGGAGTGACTATGGTGTTGCAGCAAGCCTAAAAACTTACCAAAAACATTCCACATAAAATACTATAGGAGTATTTTAGCTAGAGCCAAACTCAGTATATAGATTAATTCCAAGTGTTGCTACCTCTCCTTTCTTAAGCGATAACTTACTTGCATTAGTAACCTTTCTGTGCTTATCGCTTGGTAGAACACTTTTGTTATCAGGATGAGATATATCTGGTTTCGTATATTTTGAGGACTTACCATCCTCTTCTTCCTGATTGTTTCTAGAAAAAGATGCCTCCTCGACCAAGACCAAACAGAAGGAACAACACTCCTCGACCAAGGAACAACAGAAGCAAGTAGTCCCAAGTTCCTAGAGTGGTTCTCCATCACATTTAGTGGTGAAATACCTCCATTTGACTCCTTTATGTGTCATTGCATGTAATTTAGGGTCAAATCGTGTTCAAGGCTTCACTTGAACATCCAACGTTTCGTGTCGATCCTTTATTCAAATCACCCGAGGTGAGTTCATACCCCTACGTTTTTCCGAGTTTTTCATGTTTTAAGGGGGGGGGGGAATACAAGAAAAAGTACAAGGAAACTTGTACTCAAAATATATTATTTTGTTTAAGATAATTATACCTTCAGCATGCTTTTATCACGGAAAAACAGTTTTACTAAACGATTAAGAAATCAACTCGTAGAAACAGTTTTCAAAACTAGATCAATGAACTTGTGAATCACGTAGTAAAATCTATTATTTTATAAAGGATTCATGCAAATCATAAACAGGATTTTCAGTATTATTACTTGTAAATTTGTTAGTCTAAGTTGGAGACACGTCCTTGGTAACACTCCCACAGAATCAGAGTGTAGGACTAGCACTTATGACCAGAATCTCTTGTAGGGAGAGCGTGACTGTTGTGTATAGATCTATACGAGACTGACTATCCCGCACCTCGTTGCTAGCTACAGTGGGACCGGCAGGTCTACGGGTGACAACGTCATAAAGGATACCGGCCCCCATACATGCCGTATCAAGTTAATGTATGGTTATAAAACTCGTAATTTAGATAGCAGGGATTTACTTTTGTAATAATGAATCAAGTGAGCTAACCTCAAAGTAATAATCGATAGATTACTGGAGGGTATTACTAATAATACCTTCAGGACTTAGTTCACCACGGTTTTCTTTTATTTAGTTTTATTTATAAGGCTAATATACCTCTCTGGGTGTAACCAGGGTTTTTAAAAGAAAACTGCTTTTCGAGTATGGTAGATACTTGCACACCTCGGTTTAGAACGGATAATCAATCATCAACCTTTAGGGAAAATATAGGATTTTCCCGGGATAACCCGGCTATTCAAAACATGATTGTTCAACATGTAATCAATGGATGTTCATAATCCTTCCACGACTCCTTGGATTGTACATATCTTGTATGAATCTGGAAGTCATGGAAGGAATGGGTTTTCAAACACGCTTTTCATAAGAAAATATAGGATTTTCTTTAGGAACACTTTTCAAAAGGATTTAAGAAACACTTTTCCCACCAAAACTAAATGCTTATGAACTCACCAGCTTTATGCTGATATTCTTTCAAAACTGCTTGTATTCTCAGGGAATTAGTAGACAGGTACTTCCAGGAATTCGGTGAAGCCGGAGCAATAAGAGTCATGTTTTCTATATTATACATACTTTTGATGTATTTAAAACAAGTTTCAAAATGATGTAAACACTTTTCATATTTGTATTCAATGTTTGGTTGTGTTTACTATGATTGCTATACATATGTTGTGATGCTACGCATGACGTCCTCCACCACGGAACGATTCCGCCATCACGGTTTCGGGGTGTGACAGATTCGTATCAGAGCCCTTGTTTATAGCGAACTAAGTATACCGAACCTTACATGGTATACAACTATAAATATTAAGGAGCCTAAGTGCTCTAAACTAAAACTATACTTTCAAAAATACAAGTATTTTTATAAAAGTATATAAGTATACCCGAGTATCAGAATCTGTGTCGTAAATAGAACAAAACAAAAGTATTTGGATGTTGGACACTGTGGTTAAACCTGGGCAGTTATGTAATCATGTCTAGGTTCAATATAGCCTGATCAACTATATTCATTCGAGACATGACCAACATGTGCTTGGGAGTGACTATGGTGTTGCAGCAAGCCTAAAAACTTACCAAAAACATTCCACATAAAATACTATAGGAGTATTTTAGCTAGAGCCAAACTCAGTATATAGATTAATTCCAAGTGTTGCTACCTCTCCTTTCTTAAGCGATAACTTACTTGCATTAGTAACCTTTCTCTGCTTATCGCTTGGTAGAACACTTTTGTTATTAGGATGAGATATATCTTGTTTCGTATATTTTGAGGACTTACCATCCTCTTCTTCCTAATTGTTTCTAGAAAAAGATGCCTCCTCGACCAATACCCAACAGAAGGAACAACACTCATCGACCAAGGAACAACAGAAACAATTAGTCCCAAGTTCCTAGAGTGGTTCTCCATCATTTTAGTGGTGAAATACCTCCATTTGACTCCTTTATGTGTCATTGCATGTAATTTAGGGTCAAATCGTGTTCAAGGCTTCACTTGAACATCCAGCGTTTCGTCTCGATCCTTTATTCAAATCACCCGAGGTGAGTTCATACCCCTACGTTTTTCCGAGTTTTTCATGTTTTCAGGAGGGGAATATAAGAAAAAGTACAAGGAAACTTGTACTCAAAATATATTATTTTGTTTAAGATAATTATACCTTCAGCATGCTTTTATCACGGAAAAACAGTTTTACTAAACGATTAAGAAATCAACTCGTAGAAACAGTTTTCAAAACTAGATCAATGAACTTGTGAATCACGTAGTAAAATGTATTATTTTATAAAGGATTCATGCAAATCATAAACAGGATTTTCAGTATTATTACTTGTAAATTTGTTAGTCTAAGTTGGAGACACGTCCTTGGTAACACTCCCACAGAATCAGAGTGTAGGACTAGCACTTATGACCAGAATCTCTTGTAGGGAGAGCGTGACTGTTGTGTATAGATCTATACGGGACTGACTATCCCGCACCTCGCTGCTAGCTACAGTGGGACCGGCAGGTCTACGGGTGACAAAGTCATAAAGGATATCGGCCCCCATACATGCCGTATCAAGTTAATATATGGTTATAAAACTCGTAATTTAGATAGCAGGGATTTACTTCTGTAATAATGAATCAAGTGAGCTAACCTCAAAGTAATAATCGATAGATTACTGGAGGGTATTACTAATAATACCTTCAGGACTTAGTTCACCACGGTTTTCTTTTATTTAGTTTTATTTATAAGGCTAATATACCTCTCCGGGTGTAACCAGGGTTTTTAAAAGAAAACTGCTTTTCGAGTATGGTAGATACTTGCACACCTCGGTTTAGAACGGATAATCAATCATCAACCTTTAGGGAAAATATAGGATTTTCCCGGGATAACCCGGCTATTCAAAACAGGATTGTTCAACATGTAATCAATGGATGTTCATATTCCTTCCACGACTCCTTGGATTGTACATATCTTGTATGAATCTGGAAGTCATGGAAGGAATGGGTTTTCAAACACGCTTTTCATAAGAAAATATAGGATTTTCTTTAGGAACACTTTTCAAAAGGATTCAAGAAACACTTTTCCCACCAAAACTAAATGCTTATGAACTCACCAGCTTTATGCTGATATTCTTTCAAAACTGCTTGTATTCTCAGGGAATTAGTAGACAGGTACTTCCAGGAATTCGGTGAAGCCGGAGCAATAAGAATCATGTTTTCTATATTATACATACTTTTGATGTATTTAAAACAAGTTTCAAAATGATGTAAACACTTTTCATATTTGTATTCAATGTTTGGTTGTGTTTACTATTATTGCTATACATATGTTGTGATACTACGCATGACGTCCTCCACCAAGGAACGATTCCGCCATCACGGTTTCGGGGTGTGACAGATTGGTATCAGAGCCCATGTTTATAGTGAACTACGTATACCGAACCTTACATGGTATACAAGTATAAATATTAAGGAGCCTAAGTGCTCTAAACTAAAAGTATACTTTCAAAAATACAAGTATTTTTATAAAAGTATATAAGTATACCCGAGTATCAGAATCTGTGTCGTAAATAGAACAAAACAAAAGTATTTGGATGTTGGACACTGTGGTTAAACCTGGGCAGTTATGTAATCATGTCTAGGTTCAATATAGCCTGATCAACTATATTCATTCGAGACATGACCAACATGTGCTTGGGAGTGACTATGGTGTTGCAGCAAGCCAAAAAACTTACCAAAAACATTCCACATAAAATACTATAGGAGTATTTTAGCTAGAGCCAAACTCGGTATATAGATTAATTCCAAGTGTTGCTACCTCTCCTTTCTTAAGCGATAACTTACTTGCATTAGTAACCTTTTTGTGCTTATCACTTGGTAGAACACTTTTGTTATCAGGATGAGATATATCTTGTTTCGTATATTTTGAGGACTTACCATCCTCTTCTTCCTAATTGTTTCTAGAAAAAGATGCCTCCTCGACCAAGACCCAACAGAAGGAACAACACTCCTCGACCAAGGAACAACAGAAGCAAGTAGTCCCAAGTTCCTAGAGTGGTTCTCCATCACATTTAGTGGTGAAATACCTCCATTTGACTCCTTGATGTGTCATTGCATGTAATTTAGGGTCAAATCGTGTTCAAGGCTTCACCTGAACATCCATCGTTTCGTGTCGATCCTTTATTCAAATCACCCGAGGTGAGTTCATACCCCTACGTTTTTCCGAGTTTTTCATGTTTTCAGGGGGGGGGAATACAAGCAAAAGTACAAGGAAACTTGTACTCAAAATATATTATTTTGTTTAAGATAATTATACCTTCAGCATGCTTTGATCACGAAAAAACAGTTTTACTAAACGATTAAGAAATCAACTCGTAGAAACAGTTTTCAAAACTAGATCAATGAACTTGTGAATCACGTAGTAAAATGTATTATTTTATAAAGGATTCATGCAAATCATAAACAGGATTATTACTTGTAAATTTGTTAGTCTAAGTTGGAGACACGTCCTTGGTAACACTCCCACAGAATCAGAGTGTAGGACTAGCACTTATGACCAGAATCTCTTGTAGGGAGAGCGTGACTGTTGTGTATAGATATATACGGGACTGACTATCCCGCACCTCGCTGCTAGCTACAGTGGGACCGGCAGGTCTACGGGTGACAAAGTCATAAAGGATATCGGCCCCCATACATGCCGTATCAAGTTAATGTATGGTTATAAAACTCGTAATCTAGATAGCAGGGATTTACTTTTGTAATAATGAATCAAGGGAGCTAACCTCAAAGTAATAATCGATAGATTACTGGAGGGTATTACTAATAATACCTTCAGGACTTAGTTCACCACGGTTTTCTTTTATTTAGTTTTATTTATAAGGCTAATATACCTCTCCGGGTGTAACCAGGGTTTTTAAAAGAAAACTGCTTTTCGAGTATGGTAGATACTTGCACACCTCAGTTTAGAACGGATAATCAATCATCAACCTTTAGGGAAAATATAGGATTTTCCCAGGATAACCCGGCTATTCAAAACAGGATTGTTCAACATGTAATCAATGGATGTTCATATTCCTTCCACGACTCCTTGGATTGTACATATCTTGTATGAATCTGGAAGTCATGGAAGGAATGGGTTTTCAAACACGCTTTTCATAAGAAAATATAGGATTTTCTTTAGGAACACTTTTCAAAAGGATTCAAGAAACACTTTTCCCACCAAAACTAAATGCTTATGAACTCACCAGCTTTATGCTGATATTCTTTCAAAACTGCTTGTATTCTCAGGGAATTAGTAGACAGGTACTTCCAGGAATTCGGTGAAGCCGGAGCAATAAGAATCATGTTTTCTATATTATACATACTTTTGATGTATTTAAAACAAGTTTCAAAATGATGTAAACACTTTTCATATTTGTATTCAATGTTTGGTTGTGTTTACTATTATTGCTATACATATGTTGTGATACTACGCATGACGTCCTCCACCAAGGAACGATTCCGCCATCACGGTTTCGGGGTGTGACAGATTAGTATCAGAGCCCTTGTTTATAGCGAACTAAGTATACCGAACCTTACATGGTATACAACTATAAATATTAAGGAGCCTAAGTGCTCTAAACTAAAAGTATACTTTCAAAAATACAAGTGTTTTTATAAAAGTATATAAGTATACCCAAGTATCAGAATCTGTGTCGTAAATAGAACAAAACAAAAGTATTTGGATGTTGGACACTGTGGTTAAACCTGGGCAGTTATGTAATCATGTCTAGGTTCAATATAGCCTGATCAACTATATTCATTCGAGACATGACCAACATGTGCTTGGGAGTGACTATGGTGTTGCAGCAAGCCAAAAAACTTACCAAAAACATTCCACATAAAATACTATAGGAGTATTTTAGCTAGAGCCAAACTCGGTATATAGATTAATTCCAAGTGTTGCTACCTCTCCTTTCTTAAGCGATAACTTACTTGCATTAGTAACCTTTTTGTGCTTATCACTTGGTAGAACACTTTTGTTATCAGGATGAGATATATCTTGTTTCGTATATTTTGAGGACTTACCATCCTCTTCTTCCTAATTGTTTCTAGAAAAAGATGCCTCCTCGACCAAGACCCAACAGAAGGAACAACACTCCTCGACCAAGGAACAACAGAAGCAAGTAGTCCCAAGTTCCTAGAGTGGTTCTCCATCACATTTAGTGGTGAAATACCTCCATTTGACTCCTTGATGTGTCATTGCATGTAATTTAGGGTCAAATCGTGTTCAAGGCTTCACGTGAACATCCAGCCTTTCGTGTCGATCCTTTATTCAAATCACCCGAGGTGAGTTCATACCCCTACGTTTTTCCGAGTTTTTCATGTTTTCAGGAGGGGAATACAAGCAAAAGTACAAGGAAACTTGTACTCAAAATTTATTAATTATTTTAAGATAATTATACCTTCAGCATGCTTTTATCATGGAAAAACAGTTTTACTAAACGATTAAGAAATCAACTCGTGGAAATAGTTTTCAAAACTAGATCAATGAACTTGTGAATCACGTAGTAAAATGTATTATTTTATAAAGGATTCATGCAAATCATAAACAGGATTTTCAGTATTATTACTTGTAAATTTGTTAGTCTAAGTTGGAGACACGTCCTTGGTAACACTCCCACAGAATCAGAGTGTAGGACTAGCACTTATGACCAGAATCTCTTGTAGGGAGAGCGTGACTGTTGTGTATAGATCTATACGGGACTGACTATCCCGCACCTCGCTGCTAGCTACAGTGGGACCGGCAGGTCTACGGGTGACAAAGTCATAAAGGATACCGGCCCCCATACATGCCGTATCAAGTTAATGTATGGTTATAAAACTCGTAATTTAGATAGCAGGGATTTACTTTTGTAATAATGAATCAAGTGAGCTAACCTCAAAGTAATAATCAATAGATTACTGGAGGGTATTACTAATAATACCTTCAGGACTTAGTTCACCACGGTTTTCTTTTATTTAGTTTTATTTATAAGGCTAATATACCTCTCTGGGTGTAACCAGGGTTTTTAAAAGAAAACTGCTTTTCGAGTATGGTAGATACTTGCACACCTCAGTTTAGAACGGATAATCAATCATCAACCTTTAGGGAAAATATAGGATTTTCTCGGGATAACCCGGCTATTCAAAACAGGGTTGTTCAACATGTAATCAATGGATGTTCATATTCCTTCCACGACTCCTTGGATTGTACATATCTTGTATGAATCTGGAAGTCATGGAAGGAATGGGTTTTCAAACACGCTTTTCATAAGAAAATATAGGATTTTCTTTAGGAACACTTTTCAAAAGGATTCAAGAAACACTTTTCCCACCAAAACTAAATGCTTATGAAATCACCAGCTTTATGCTGATATTCTTTTAAAACTGCTTGTATTCTCAGGGAATTAGTAGACAGGTACTTCCAGGAATTCGGTGAAGCCGGAGCAATAAGAGTCATGTTTTCTATATTATACATACTTTTGATGTATTTAAAACAAGTTTCAAAATGATGTAAACACTTTTCATATTTGTATTCAATGTTTGGTTGTGTTTACTATGCTTGCTATACATATGTTGTGATACTACGCATGACGTCCTCCACTCCGGAACGATTCCGCCATCACGGTTTCGGGGTGTGACAGGTTCTGATGGAGGATGCGCACAAATCGAGATTCTTCATTCATCCCGGGGCGACAAAGATGTATAGAGATCTCCGTCCTAATTATTGGTGGCCGAGCATCAGCGGCCTTACAGAAAAATACAGCTGTTATACATTCCCATTTGGAAATGGGAAGAGATTACCATGGATTTCATTACAAAGTTGCCTTAGATAGTGTACAGAGTGGATTCGATTTTGGTCATCGTGGATCGATTGACCAAGAGCGCACATTTTATTCTGATGTAGGAGAGTATCTCTACGGAGAAGTTGGCCGACATATTCATCAGGGAGGTTGTGGCACGGAATAGGGTGTCGGTTTCTGTGGTTTCAGACAGGGATGTCCGGTTTACTTTTAGATTTTGGAAGAGGTTCCACGAGGATTTGGGTACCCATCTGCATTACCGCACGTCTTTCCACCCTTAGACTGACAGACTGAGCGAGTGGACTATCCATACCTTGGAGGATATGTTGCGGGCGTGTGTATTGAATTTCAGAGGGATTTGGGATATGTATCTACCTTTGGCGGATTTTTCATATAACAACAGTTATCACGCCAGCATCGCTCGACCTCCATTTGAGATGCTCTATGGAAGGAAATGCAGGACCCCAATATGTTGGGGTAAGGTCGGTCAGCGAGTCATGAGGAGTAAAGAAGTGGTACTCAAGACTACCGAGTTGATTCAGTAGGTTCGGGGTAGACTCCAGACAACTCAGATTCGGCAGAAGAGCTATGTCGACAAGTGTCAATTAGATATAGAGTTCCAGGTTAGGGATATGGTTCTCCTGAAGGTGTCACCTTGGAAAGGTGTCATCCGATTCAGGGAGAGGGGCAAGTTGGGCCTTAGGTACATCGGTCCTTTCATGGTTTTGGCCCGGGTGGGCCGGGTTGCTATGACCACTTCATACTTTTCTTGACGAGCTCGCTTATGAAACTTTTTCTTGACGAGCTCGCTTATGAAACTTTTTCATAAGGTCCTTGTTTATCTCATAAGGCCAGTAGTCCTCATAAAATCTCATCAACTCAGGGGTTATAGTGGCGACCATGATGCAAGCAACTTTTGTTGCATCATCATAGTGTTTCTTGTAAGAGGCTAGTTCTCCAGGACTGGACTTCTCTTTGTCGATTTCAATAAGTTCCTTCTCAAGGACATACTCCTTATTCTCGAATCGAAGGTCCATATTTATGTTGTGCATCCATTCATTATAGTTGGTGCCATCCAATGTCACCTTTGAGCATATCGACAACAACGAGAAGTTATGGTGGTTGGAAGAGGAGGAAGCAGAAGCATCAGCTGGAGTAGACATCTATAAAAGGAAGGTAGTTTTAGATAGAAAAGAATAAACCTTAATATAATAACCCAAAATAAAATATTAAGGCTAGGATCCAACTATATAATTCACAACTTAGAAAAGGGATGTTGTAATCTAATTATAAATTTTATAAGGTAGGTAAATGACGATTTACCAATTCCACCAGAAAAGAAATGAAATTAAGTGAAATTCCTATGTGTTTTGAGGTTCATTGAAACTATTCGATGGCATGTTTAATCTCAGATTATGATCTTCTATTTTTGACTAGGATGCATAGGATCACAAACAAGATGTGAATAACCATGCAAATGTGCTTGGTAACCTCATTGTCATTTATCATCCCAATTGATGTGTTGGTAAACCACACACACTCCATCAACAATGATAATTTATGAGATACCCATTATAAATCTTTATTAGTCCCTATTAGTATTTTGGTTAACCACATACGCTCCACTAAGGACTTATAAAGTGTAATGTGCAATTTCATGGGTTAGCATACTAATTTATATTTTTTCTAAAGTAACTAGATTTCGGATTTTTAATAAAAAAAAAGGTTCTGGTACTTTTTAATAGCATTATACTTTTAATGAGAATTAGTGTCCTATCAAGTCTGTTCTGCTAACGACTCTCCACAATTCAAGGAAGCGGTGGGTGAGAGTGGATACCCATTCAACTACCATTTTATAGGCAGTTTCCGTATACCCACTTATAGACCGGCTTCGTGAATGAGGCATACTAGCAACTTGACTGACTTAATTCTATACATATAGTAATTAACATTTAATATTATATATAAGGTGTATTTTAAAACTTTTCAAAATACTCGGTTTATAATTTAAATTTCGAAAATTTATAAACAATTAATTTAAATTTAAAAATAAACCAAATGATTTAATATTTATCTATTAATTTAACAATTGACTAAATTAAATTAAATAAGGATTGACTAATTAAATTAATCAAATGATTTAATCCTAATCCTAACCATCTAATTTTCGAAAATTAGGGTATATGATTTATCCAATTTTAATTATTTCTTTTTATGTAAGTAAAATAATAATTAACAAAATTAGGAAACTTAACCCTAACTAACCTAGCCATTTTCAAAAACTTGGGGAGTCGGCTAGGGTTTCTAAAACCCTAACCCTAAAAATTTCGAAATAGGGGAAGCGGGCGAGGGTTTCTAAAACCCTAACCCTAATCGAAATCCCGACCTTTTAGGGTTTAATTTCTATAAACCCTAATTGATCAAATTCAACAATTATAGAAATTCAATTGAAAACAAATTAGCTCTGATACCACTGATAGAAATTAGGTAAAACATATAAACTTAAAACCCTTAAGTTCACATGCAACCTAAAGGATCTATGTTTTCACTATTGAGCCTATAACTAAGAACATCAAATGATAAACCCTAGAAACCCTAGGTTATTTTCGAAAATACCAAAGAAGAGTTTAGTATTACATACCTTATTGTTATTATAGTAAATAACAAGAATCCTTTATTTGTAGATCTCTTGAAAGCAAGCACCATAATTGTTGTGCCTCTAATGGTTCACACCCACGCTAGCAACAAGGAGGATTAAGAGAGAGGAAAGAGGCGAGTAGTATTTTCGGCTATCTCTTGAGGAGAAGGAGTGGTCGAAAATAAGAGGCCTAAGAGCTTTTATATAGTGGCACAGAAAACCCTAGATAAGCCTTATTTGAATATTAAATTAATATTTCAAATCTAGTATTTATCTCATTCCTTATTTATCTACATGGGATATTCTAGAAACCCTAGAATATCCCCTCAAAACCATCCGTCCCTAGGGTTGGAAGGTTTTGGAGCCTTTTTTTCAACTGTTGAACAGTTGCACTTTAGACCTTGGACTTTTAATTAATTTCATTAATCCTAAAATTAGTTATAATTAATTTCTGATCAATTATTAATTAAATAATAGTTTTTCTAATTAATATATTACTTTCATAATATATTAATAAACAATTTACTTCAATTTATTAATCACATAATAAATTAATCTATCTCTCTAAAAGTCATCATGTCCGATTGCTAGGTTTGAGGGCAACCCAAAAGGACTGTGCTACTATCAATTCAAGTATATACCAATTTTAGTTATGGGCTTAGACACCTAATCCAACACTTCTAACCTTAACCCTGAATCATAATGAAAAGGAAAGAGGTACATGTGAAGATGAGGTAATTAGAGGAGATGATAAGTGCGACAAGGTTGTCAGATGGAGGGTTGGATCACAACGATGGCTTCAGTCTCCAGTTGGTCGTAAAGTCAAAGGAGGAAAGAAATGATCATATGGGATAGGAAGTGGAAACATAAGGGTGTTGATTGGGACACCAACAACAATAGGGAAGATGGTCAGAATTGGTTTGGAGGCGACGACAGTGGGAAGATGGAACGGTGGTGGTGGTCAGCGGATATTGTAGGGAGATGGAATGTCTCCATCGATTGATGAAGTTTCCAAGAGGGGAGAATAGAGAAAGCGTGAAGTTCTGATGGAGGTTTTATGCCTTTAGTTATTTATAATAGTTTAAAGAAAATTCCCTCAAGATTAATAAATGATGAAAAAAATAACAAAATAAAAAATAAAACAAAAGGGGCATTTTCATTATTTTGTACCCATTTAACATAGGCTCATTGACAGTGATAGTCTCAGGGAACTCCGATGCACCATTTGGAAACCATAAGGACCAGCCATACCAATTATTCCAAAATTAGACCAAATATGCAAATTGGAGCAAACTATTAGGACCAAATATTTAATTTACTCTAGTATTTATTAGTAGCAATGCCTTTTTAATGTAAAAGATAAAACCATACAATTTGAATATATTTTATAAAGGTAAATATCATAAAAGTCACTAAGTTTACACAAAAATTCAATTTTGACACTGCGTTTCCAGTTTGTTACAATTCTGACCACTTGTAATGTCCTAGTTTAATTAAATAGGTTATGAGTAATGTGTATAAGTGTGTATGTATATGTGAGATAGTTATGAAGCATAATACGTTATTATGAAATTAATGGTTAAAAATGGTATTTTGGTCATTTGCTATTATTAACAAGTTGAAATTTAGTTGAAAGCATACATTGTGTCTCAATGCCTAAAAATAATGACTTGGAATTAAAGAAAAAGAGGAAAGGATTAATAGATGTGGCTAGAAGGATAGAGAGGGGCAATATATAAATAAATGAAATAAAATCTTGAAAATTTCACGAACCACGACGTAGCGGAGAAGTGCTACGACGTGGGAGGAGATAATTTATTTGACCTAAAAACGATGGCAATGTACTTTGGAAGAACCACGACACGACAAGAGTATACCACAATGTGGCGACTGTATCAGAAGAAAAATAAAAAGAAATAAACTCGCCTTTTTCACTTAAAAACATCCCACAACAGAGCAGAAGAGATACTTGGCGATATTTGGGCGATTTCTTAACTAGAGTGTCGAATCTTGAAGATGGATTGAAGGGAGTAATAATCAAGCTTCATCTTTGTGTGTAGATAAAAAGTAAAGGGTTTAATCTCTTAAAATCTTCTTGAAATTGTATGAAATCGAATTGGGGATTGAGAACCCTAATCTGAAATTAGTTGTGGTATGGGTGGAATCGAAGTATACTGATGTGCATAAAGTATACCTATCAACTTTTAAATTTATAACCTAACAAAACTTAACTAACTATGCACTTATAGGAGTGTACCTAGTCGGATTATAGAATAGTAAGTAAGGCAGGTGTCGATCACAGGGAACGATATTTAATTAATAAAATAACTACTAAAAGTTAAACTAAGAAAAACAACTAGAAGTGGGGGGTTTTATATGATTTTACAATTTCAGATTAACTTAATTAAAATACTCAATTAATTACTAAAGTAAACAACTAGAAATACAATTTTAAATCAAGAATAAAGGATACTTTCGTTTAGCTTCGAATCCCTCATGTTTCCTATGGTTGATTTCAAGACAATCGATTAATTCTGTTAGTTACCAAATAAAAGTTACTAGTCATCATGATCAGAGTAACTAGCATAAGTCAATTTAATAACTTTAACCCCAATGATCATGTAAGTTAAGGACACTAAATTGATTTTAAAGATAATTTGGACTCTGAATGATAGAATCTACAAAATACTATTCTTCGGTCAAGTCTAGTAACCAAGAAAATATTATGATCAGATTCTTCTCTCTAACACAGTTAAGCAACTAACTTATCACCTATACTAGGATATGACTAATCACTAGGTCTAACAATTTAATGATCATAAATAGCTAGGTAAATCAATTTCATATAATTAACTATAGTTAAGCTACACAATCTTTAGACAATGCAATAAAGATAGAAACTTTAACAAGCTAGGTTTAGATTTATCAAATAATATTTAAAGTTAAAACTAACTTCATTAATCCATCAAATAATAAATCAACACATAGTAATTAAGATTTCATCTAATCTAAACGAAAGCAAGGGTTTTTAGCCATTAACCACAGCTGAAAAACACATAAACAAAAGGTAAACCAAGCTAAACATCATTAAACTAAGCATACCGAATGTGTAGATGCAAATCCTTGATCCAATCTCTTTATCCTTTGATCTCTAGTCGAATTCTTCCCTCCAAGAATTCTTGGAATGGTTTTTCCTCGTGAATAATCGCAGACCTAAGGCCTCCACCTCCTGAAATCGATTTAATGTTCAGATATATATATTTTCCTAAAATCTAACCATCACGACGTGGTGGATAGGCACCACGTCGTGGTCTTAATAGATATCCCGAATTCTCCAAGTCAGCTCAATGATCGCAAAGTTTCCATTTACCACGTCGTGGAAGTTGGATTTCACATTTTGGCACAAACATGAAAGTCGTCCGAAATTTTGTCTAGTTTTCAGATCATTTTGAATCGTCTTTATCGGAGATACGAGTCATGAGGTATGACCAAAATACCGAGGAGGGGTCAAATTGTCCAGCAACATCATTTTTGTGTCTTTTTCAGCTCCTCTTCCTCCAAGTATCCAGCTTTTTCGGTATCAGTCTTTCTCTTTGAGAATGTCCATTTTTGGCTGCAAAATACAATTTAAACATTATAAGTACCAAATATCTTTTCAATTATCCAAATTATAGCTTTCAATGTATTATATACTAGGCTATTAAAGGTGTATCTAGTTCAATTATATGTGTGAAAGTAACATGATGTAATCCTTGATTTGGGGATTTTCCTCATGAACGCTAATTAAGAATCATTGTGAATAGTTCAGTTTTAGATGTATGGTATTGATTGATGTAAGAATAAGTATAATAAGAGTGTTATTGTATGATTATTATGTTCCAATTCATGAATTTATAGTTGACTGCTATAATCTTGAATTATGAAAAATGATGAATTGGATATATTAAGCATATAGCTTAATGGAACCATTAATTGTTAGAATTAACATAAGTGGTTATGTTGGAATGATGAAAAATATATCTTGAATTACATTGAGCTATTTGGTATAAATGAGAGTGGTATATATATGGATAATTTGATTCTTGTAACAGCTCCAGGAGTCAAAATGAGGATAAAGGTTCGTGTGTTGGGGCATCAAACAATCAACAACTGATAAGGTGAGTAAAACTTGTTTTACTTACAAACTCGAAATTATGTCTTTAACTTATTGTGTTATATACATATTGTTATATATGTTTATGATGAAAGATTGAATTAGTTAATCTTGGTGATGGAATATTGAATTAGAAAATCTTGGTGATGGAATGCTAAAGTTATAATTGGATGGAAATTTGAGATAATCTTTTAACTATAATATCCTGGACATGAAGTTGTTGTTGTAGCAGTCTTGTTGACTGAAATACCACGAAGTGAAAATGAAATGATTTGGTGGTTTTTGTGACAATAACACCAATGAAAGGAGTACTGGTATTAATCTTGTTGATGATAATACTATTTTTGAAAGATCTAATGAATACTTGAGAAATATGAGAATTTATATTTTTATTATGAAATGATTTTGATAGTTATGTTCCAAGTTTATGAAAAATGGTTTTGTTCACTAAGTATATATCTTATTATAGATGTTATTAATGTGTTTTACAGGAACTAAAGGTTTTTGTAATCAAAGTCTTTTAGAGGCAAGGAAGTGGTAGAAGTCGCTTTTGTGTATATAAAAACATATAGTCTAGTATTTTGTAACAATCCAATATGATCCTTGGGCTATCTTTTGTACACTTATTAAAGTTAAAACTTAATGTTTAATATGTATAAAACTTTTGTTGTATAATATTTTACATAAATGAAATAGTTTGGGTGTAAATCTGTGTTAAATTTATGAGTGTTACACCACTTGACCGGTCAACTCAGTTGTCTACTGATGTGGCATAATGATGTGTAAGTTTTGATGATGTGGCATGATGATGTGTAAGTTTTTGATGATGTTGCATTCTGATGTGCCAAAACTGGAAAAAAATTGCACAAAAGACACAAAATTTTAACTTTTTTCAGTTTTAACACTAAGTTTTATTTTTTTTTTCAAAATTTGACACTCCATTTGTTGTTCATCGAATATCATTTTTTTCCAATTTTGTTCAGTGTTAACCATTTTTTATTTGAAACCATATAAATAATTTTTTCACATTTAAAACCGTACAAATATTTTTTTTATTTAAATATATTTAGTTTGGTTCTTGCAGATATACTTTTTGATTTGTTGGAAAAACATCCTAATAAACATGAAAAATACGATTATAGTATAATACGGTTATAATATAATTAATATATATTTAGTTTTTTATCTATAAAGTTGGCGTATCTTAGTTAGATTATCTTCGACATTGTCTAACTAGACATTTTAACTAGTATACCACATTTATTATTCATTTACATGAAATTTCATGTTTCTAAACTGAGACTGTAACGTCCCATTTTCACAAGAAATTTTTTTATTTTTAAATAAGGTAAAATCATCATTTACATAAAATCCAAGTTATAAAAACTCATTTGTTCCAAAATACAGTTTTTTTGAAAATCAGATTAATATGAATAACTGTGAAAAAACGTAGAAACAGACTTTCCCAACATCATCATCTATTATATCAATTTAGGAAAAATAGACAGATGGTTTTCAGATACCTACAAAGGAAACGTCAACACATAAACCCTAATCTACTCTCACAATGATCACACACAACCTAATCTACAACGATTAAGAACAACTGAAGAACTATCAAGAGTATACAAACCCTAATCGTTCACACAACGAGAGAGAAAACTAATGATCTGAAAATATCTAGTGAGAAGAATGACCATCTAACACAACAACTTCAAATTATATACTCCGGGTAAACGGAGCCTTTAACCCGCGTGTTAACCCGACTACATTATCACCAATATGCACCGCAGTCCACAACTTCAAACAAATGTCATAACCAACCCAGATTGTATAAATGAATATCAGAACCAATCTAATACTTTTCATATAACCCCCTGCACTATTCTTGATATGACAAGTTTGTAATGTCCACAATATTTAACACCCCTCCTTAAACTTGACATTTAAGGAAGAACATCAAGTTTTATTAAAAGGATTAATCAAACCAATTTCATTTAACAAAAAATTATGTTGTGAAATACTTAAAAACATTGTTAAAATAACAGCCCTTTTTTAGAAGAATTTGTTTTTTTTCAACTTTTAAAACACCACTTGTTATCTTTTCTCTAACAAAGTGTAAATCAATTTCAAAATGCTTTGTTTTCTCATGAAAAACAGGATTTAATGCAAGCTTAATAGCAGACTCATTGTCACAAAAGACTTTTACATGTTTTAAATTTTTAATACCTAAATCAAACAACAGTTTTAAAATTCAAATAATTTCACAAGTAACAGAACCTAAAGCCCTGTATTCAGACTCTGTTGAAGATCTGGATATAGTTGCTTGTTTTTTACTTTTCCAGGAAATTAATGAATTTCCAAAATAAACTAAATATCCAGTAACTGACTTTCTAGAATGAAGACATTTTGCCCGGTCAACATTTACATAACCCATTAAGTCAAAAAATTTTGACTTAACTATAGAAATACATTTTCCAGAACTTCCCTTTAAATATCTAAGCAATCTAAATGCTATATTTAAATGTGACTTATGAGGTTTAGGCATAAACTGACTGAGAATCTGAACACAATAAGAAATATATGGTCTTGTAATAGTTAGATATATAAGTTTTCCAATTAATTTCTAAAATGCAGTAACATTCTCAAGTAAAGGATCATTATCAACACAACTTTTTGGAACAAAACTTGCCTCTAAAGGAGTAGAAACAGGCTTACACCTTAACATTCCAAACTCATGTAAAAGTTCAAGGCAGTATTTCCTCTAATTCAAACACACACCTTCACTTGTACTTAAAACTTCAATTCCAAGAAAGTAGCTTAATTTTCCCAAATCTTTTATTAAAAACTTTGAATTTAAAAATGATTTTACATTCTGAAGTTCAATTTCATTACTTCATGTTAGAATAATATCATCCACATAGACTAACAGAACAATAATTGAATTATTATCCTTTTTAACAAACAAAGAGTAATCATTTATACTTTGAGAAAAACCATAACTAAACAATTCAGAACACAATTTCTCATTCCATTTTCTAGGAGCTTGCTTTAAACCATATAATGACTTAACCAATTTACACACTACCCTAACCTTAGATCTCGAAACCCTAATGCTATTGTGAGTGATTGTGACCCATTTTGAGTGATCTTGCGGGTGTTTAAAGCCTTGGAAGGAAAGAAACTTTGAAGGAACAAGGAAGAGTTTCTAGATCCAGAAACCTCACTCCATTTTCGTCACTTTCTGGTAATCAAGTCTCAAACTTGCCTAATAGTTGATTGGATCTCCTTCTTAGCACATTTTGCTTGTTTTTGGTCCAAATGATATGGTCCTTGAGAGTTGGACGTCCTAAATGGAAAGCACTTCAGATCTAGAGTCTTGAAGGACTTTCATGGCATAAAGGTGCCAACTTTATGGCCATGGAAGTCCCGTGCAACCTTTAAGCCATCATTTTGGCCTTTTGAACTTCTAATGGCCATGAATGTAGAGAAAGTTGGGAACTTTACGTGATATTTTGGTTCTTATGGTCCAGATCTATGACCTCATGGTCTACCTTGTAGTTTTGGTGGTTTTGGATTAAGACATTGGCCCTTTTTGGGTTAGGGTTTGAGCTTATTCTCTTTAGGAAGGGATTAATAGGTAAATTTGGAAACTTTACCCCTCTAAAAGGTATTTCCAGTCTAGATCTAGAGTATTGGGTTCAGATCTGAAGTACAAAGGCTTAATGCATTAAGAAGGAGTAAACAGACTGAAGAACTCGACGAGTTCACGAAGGAACTCGACGAGTTGATGTGAGTATGACTCGATTCTGTTAAAAAGGAAAGAACTCGACGAGTTAAGGGAGAACTCGACGAGTTGATTCAAAGTATCACGATTCTGTAGTTTATGGGAACTCGTCGAGTTGGAAGAATAACTCGACGAGTTGAGTCAACTCGGAGCGTTGACTTTGACTTTGACTTAGATGTTGACCTTGACCTTGACTTGAATTGACCAAGGTTGACCCCTGGAGGGTTATGAAGTTCAGAATGGATTCTAAAGGGTAGTTCCATGTAAGGGTTTGGGTCCAATTTGGAAAATTAGGCCATTAATGGGCTTCCATAGATTTTATAGTTTGGGACTTGATGGGTCGGGGGTGAAGCGGTCATTTCACCCCAAGTTGGGATTATGGATCATGGTTTGAGACCCTGCTAGTTGGGTGATATTTTGGTATTGATAGCTCAGGGAGTTGTCAGGGAAACAACTAAGGATCTTTGTAGTGAGCTGTTTGAGACCCTGCTAGTTGGGTGATATTTTGGTATTGATAGCTCAGGGAGTTGTCAGGGAAACAACTAAGGATCTTTGTAGTGAGCTTCAACATTCGAGGTGAGTCTCCTCACTTTTTGTATGCGCCGAAGGCACCAATGCCGGCCCATTTGGTTTATGTACTGTAGGAAGACCCGGGGGTTAGCCATAGGCACTATGTATGAAAGACTAGGAGGTGGCTCCTGGCATACTGTATGCTAATTAGCTAAGTAGAGTAGTATGTATGGTAGTTGTCTTTGTGATGCTTTTATGGAAGACCAGGAGGTGGCTCTTGGCACTTGTTTGTAAGACCCAGGGGTGGCCCCCGGCTTGGCAAGAAAGACCACGTGGCGGCCCGTGGCATAATGGCAAGACTATGTTCGACACATAGCATTTTTATTGATTATGATATATGAATGATAAGTATGGCTTATGGTTAAGTATGACAGTATGTGATTTATGTGCTTATATGCTAGACAGTATCCGGTTGAAAGAGACCGAAGGGGTAGGCCAGCACCCAGATATGTTAGGCAGTATGTTGATATGTATGGTATGTGGTATTTGGGGAACTCACTAAGCTTCGTGCATACGGTTTTCAGTTTTGGTTTCAGGTACCTCCAGTTTTCAAATAAAGGAGCTCAGGACGATCGCATCATATACACCTACGTTTTTCGCAATATGTGATTTATGGGAATGAACTCTGATAAATGTTTTGTTTGAAACACTTTTCAATGTGTGAACCAAGTTGCAAATGTGTTTTAGTTATATTAAATTTTTTGGTCATGATTTTTGGGATGTTACAAGTTGGTATCAGAGCCTTGGTTTGAGGGATTCGGACATACTTTTGGGTGTGTGTGAACTCAAACCGAGGACTTGGTATGAAAAAAATTCAAAAGAAAATCATTCTAATAAAAAGAATTTCTAAGCAAAGAAAGGGGTGTGATGCGTGAAATCGATCGAGCTCACGTAAGTGGTTCCCAAAATACCAATACATGTTTGTTATTTGATATGATATGATTATGTGATTTGCATGCTAGATTAGAGCTAAGGATCTAGGAGAGATGCCTTTGTATGCTTATATGAGCTTGTAGATTTCCGTGCTAAAACTGACCAGCCAGTGGTAGGATGGCCTGTTTAGGTTATGGCCTGATTATGTGATCCTTCGAATTGCATGCTAGTACAGATTCCTGATTAGAGGATAGAATGGTTTGATTGGAGTATGTTGGTTAGATTTTCCATTGTCTGAATGTTGTTTGCTTTGTGCTTTGTGGGACTCTTAGCAATGTGAGTTAGCTACTAAGTGAATATGCAAACTCACATGTGGTATAGGCTGGATAATCTCAGAGTGATGGATTTGACCCTATTGCGCAACTCTCGTCTGAGTCCAACCATTCTAGGGATGAGTCTTTTACTCGAAGGATTATCTTATCTCTGTTGCATGTGGCTATATTCATGAGGTAGCTAGTTGAAATTAATGGGAACTCCTTCAGCAGCTGAGGACTAGGTGGGTTCGGGAACCTAGGAAAGCCTAGGATATGCTGCAGTGGGTTAGTAGTATGGTTCAGTGAGTATTGGCATAATGGTTTGAAGAAGTGACTTAGAGGATTCAGGAGGATTGCTAAGGAAAGTATGGATAGGTGTGGAAGGTAGTATTGGGCTCGTACTACTGAAAGCACAGGATCCATACTCGAATTGGTGAGAGTCCTGGAGAATCTAAGAAGCTTATGAGAGGTGGATTCTTGGGTGAGTTCTGACTATTGGCTTGATTGTATTTCAGTTTGGATATGAGCTCTCAAGGAATTGGTTTAGGTTCGGGTTCCGGCTCAGGTGCAAGTGCTGAGCTGATTAGCGAGCAGTTGCAGGAGTTCATTTCATCGGAGATCTCTCGCTGTGTTTCAGAGATAGTGGCCGAGCGCTTGGGTGCATTCCGTACGGAGATTATGGCTATCATTGGAGCTCGCACACTAACTTTCCGGGAGTTTCGTGCTTGTGGAGCCCCTACGTTCCATGGGGAGAGGGACCCCATTGTCAATAGGAGGTGGTTAGCATATATGGCTAACGCGTTCAGGAAGAGTTTCTTCTCTGAGGAGGCTAAGGTCAGATATGCTTCCTGCCTGTTGAAGGATCGGACACGTGATTGGTGGGAAGAGAACGGTAGCGAGTTGGGTGATGATGTGGTCGATGTTATTTCATGGGACGACTTATCGACCAGGTTCCAAGCTGAGTTTGCACCGGTGATTGAGGTGCAGCAGTTGGAGCGAGAGTTCCTGGATCTCCGCGAAACTACTGAGACAGTGGCAGAGATCATTGCCAAGTTCCGAGAGAGTGCTTTATTGGTACCACAATATGTAGCAGACGATGAGATGAAGAAAGTGAGGTATCACGATATGCTGCGGGATGACATCAGGAAATTCGTGAGTATTTCAGGGTGCGAGACCCTGAATGATATGATCTCTAGAGCCCGAGAGCGGGAGATTGATTTGGAGTACATTGAGAAGAGGAGGCCAGATCAGGTGCATACTTTGGAGGGTCCCGGGAAGAGACCCAAGACATATGACCAGCATTTGAGAGGTCAACAGGACCGGAGTTAGTGTAGCACGTGTGGGAAACTGCACGATGGGGCTTGTTGTTCCAGGGGTTTGGGTTGCTACAAGTGTGGCAGGGTTGGTCACGTCAGCAGGGATTCCCCTCAGGGGGCAAGCCCAATATGTTTTCAGTGTGATCGGGTGGACCACAAGAAGGCCGACTGTCCGACGTTGAGGGGAGGAGCAGTGAGTGCGCCTGCTCCGGCTTCTTTGAGGATCACCGATGTACGAGAAGGTAGGGCAGGAGCCCCAACAGATAGGAGTTGAGTTCTGCAGATATGTATCTTTTGCCTTCTTTCAGGTTTTTTATACCCATGTTTATGGTTGTTGGAATCTTGCATCAGTTTGGGTAAAGCATACATCCGATTCATTTCCTTGCTCATGTATGAGTTATATCTTCAAGTAGTGTCATATTCCATTTGCATATCGTGAATTGTTAGTGGTTAGTGTAAGGTTGTTTCCCTTTTGCTGGTTCGAGGTGTTCAGCATTATTTCGACTCGTAATCGAGATCGGTACATGGGCATTATGTGGAAGGTCTGAGGTCAGGGTTCAGCAGGGTGGTTATCACCCTCTTCACGATTCGGAGGGTTCAGTCATTGTGCTCAGAGTGACTCATGGGGTAATTAAGAAAAGTGGTCTACTACCAAAGTTTTGCTCTCAGCATCGGTTAATTGAATTTCAAGATCTGAGTACGGTATCATTGCAAGGCATCTGGAGTTATCAGTATTGTTGGGATTCAGAAGGTGTTCATCTATTCTTCAGAGGTTGTATGGTCTTGTAAGTTCGGCTAGTAATGGATCGCTAGCATTAGTAAGCGCCGGTTGTCAACAGATCGATCATTGGAAGGTAGGAAGGATCGGAAATCCTTCCATTTCTCGTACGCCATGGAGACTTAGTCAGATCAAATGGGGGGAGAACCATTCAGATACCCAGGACAGAAACCAGTGTGAAAGTGGGATGAGCTCATACCCCCATCAGGAAAGGAAAGGTGGCCCAAGTGGCTGCCTGAATGGAGGATAGTGTGAACGGGAAGTTCGGGAAACTTCCCGAATTTAGGATCACATCTGATTGATGTGTAGCAGACTATGAGGAACCAAGTTGAGGATCCCAGTCAGGGCATGAGTTCAGTGTGGGATGTTAGACCGTGTGTGTGATCGACTTTGGGTGTGTTCAGATTGGTAATCAGCAGTAAGACCATGGTTAGCGGTTGAGTTAGCGTGGGGATTGTGGTAAGACTGCAAGGTGGCCCGTAGCATTAGTTAGCAGACAGTGTAGAAGTGTTGTAAGACTGCGAGGTGGCCCGTAGCATTCACTAGTTAGCAGGTAGTGTAGAAGTGTTGTAAGACTGCGGTGTGGCCCGTAGCATTCACTAGTTGGCAGATAGAGTAGAGGTGTTGTAAGACTATGGGGTGGCTCGTAGCATTCACTAGTTGGAAGATAGAGTAGAAACGTTGTAAGACTACGGGGGTGGCCCATAACATTCGCTAGTTAGCCGTTAGTATAGTGGTATAATAAGACTGCGGGGGTGGCCTGTAGCCTTCACTAGTAGTCAGTTGGGGGTGAAAGTGTTGTAAGACTACGGGGGAGCCGTAGCATTCACTAGTAGTCAGTTGGGGTGAAAGTGTTGTAAGACTACGTGGGAGTCGTAGCATTCACTAGTAGTTAGATAATGTGGGAAGTGTTGTAAGACTGCGGGGTAGCCGTAGCATTCACAAGCGGTCAAATAGTATGGAAAGTGTTGTAAGACTGCGGGGGTAGCCGTAGCATTCACAAGCGGTCAGATAGTGTGGAAAGTGTTGTAATACTGAGGAGGAGCCGTAGCATTCACAAGCGGTCAAATAGTGTGGAAAGTGCAGAAAGATTGCATGGTAGCCGTGGCATTCACGGATTTGTTCAGATGACTTAGGCCAGGGCGGGCTAGTTCGCAAGGTTGTGAGTAGGTCACAACATAAATGGAATCAGGAAACGGTAGGTCGAAGGAGATCGGACATGATGTAAGACTACAATTATTTTGGTAGCATTCACCTTTTTGCGTCGGATTCAGTGGCGACAGGTTGTCAGCCTATCATGATCGGATGGATCAACAGGATTGATGGAGCCAAGAGTGGCGGTATAGATAGGGCAGTTATTGTTAGACGAGGTATCCTTCGGAGGTCGCGTGGGGCAAATGCAAGGTTGCTTGTTGGCTCAGCAACCAGGCAGGAATCTGATATTTCGGATAGTGACATACAAGATTGGGATCCAGGGGAGTCATGGTTGATGTGGAAAGCAGCTAGACGGCGGTATGGTATTCCGAGTAGCGGCAGTAATTTGGATCCTTATGTGGAGTAGTCGTTGACCGGGAGATGCTAAGCCACTTGCAGTGGGATTAAATAATCTTAGAGTAATCGATTTGACTCTGTTGTGCAACTCTCGTCTGAGTCTAATCGTTGCAGAGATGGATCCTCTACTCGAAGGATTATTTGGACTATCTGTTAAGACGGGCATTCGACACATGGGCATGGTAAGTGAATTCATTCGGTTGGTAACACCGAGATAATCAGGACCGGAAGTGGTTGTTCGATTAGTCATCCATGTAGGAAAATTGTACGGTACAGTTCCAGTGTGGGAGATCTGTCGAGGAGTCAGACCAATGTGAGGTCTCAGGATCTGGGAAGGCAGGAGTAGCTTCCTGCATGAGAAGAAGGAGTTATCCTTCGTCGGGATTAGAGAGAGTCTGGTTTGGTTGAAGGTTCGGGTGTTATATCCAAGATAGGAGTGTTGGTTGCCTTGGAAAGGCCATTGATTGTGCAGGGTGATGGTAGTACCCTCAGGATGGCGAGTGATAGTACTCGTCGAAAACATCAGTTGGTTCATGGCAGCTAGTGGTGGCCGCGGGTATGGCGTGGGAGCTGTAGCCAGGGTAAGTGACTGCAACAGACTTCGAGGACGAAGTATAGTATAAGTGGGGGAGAGTTGTAACACCCGAAATTCAGAAGGCTAATTAAGGAAAGAAAATCTTCAATTAAAAGTCCAACTCATCCAGTACAAGGGTGAGAACTCGACGTGTTGGAATAATTGGGCATGCGGGAATTTAAAGACCAACTCGACGAGTTGGGCGGGATTTGGGAAACCCTAGATCCGGGATTTTGCACCCTATTTAAACACCTTATGCTTTAGGGTTTGGCCTCATTTCCAGCCTCCACTGTCCTAACCCTAGATCTCGAAACCCTAATGCTATTGTGAGTGATTGTGATCCATTTTGAGTTATCTTGTGGGTGTTTGAAGCTCTTGGAAGGAAAGAAAGTTTGAAGGAACAAGGAAGAGTTTCTAGATCTAGAAACCTCACTCCATTTTCATCACTTTCTGGTAATCAAGTCTCAAACTTGCCTATCAGTTGATTAGATCTCCTTCTTAGCACCTTTTGCTTGTTTTTGGTCCAAATGATATGGTCCTTGAGAGTTGGACGTCCCAAATGGAAAGCACTTTAGATCTAGAGTCTTGAAGGACTTTCATGGCATAAAGGTGCCAACTTTATGGCCATGGAAGTCCCATGCAACCTTTAAGCCATCATTTTGGCCTTTTGAACTTCTAATGGCCATGAATGTAGAGAAAGCTGGGAACTTTATGTGATATTTTGGTTCTTATGGTCCAGATCTATGACCTCATGGTCTACCTTGTAGTTTTGGTGGTTTTGGATTAAGACATTGGCCCTTTTTGGGTTAGGGTTTGAGCTTATTCTCTTTAGGAAGGGATTAATGGGTAAATTTGGAAACTTTACCCCTCTAAAAGGTATTTCCAGTCTAGATCTAGAGTATTGGGTTCAGATCTGAAGAACAAAGGCTTAATGCATTAAGAAGGAGTAAACATACTGAAGAACTCGACGAGTTCACGAAGGAACTCGACGAGTTGATGTGAGTATGACTCGATTCTGTTAAAAAGGAAAGAACTCGATGAGTTAAGGGAGAACTCGACGAGTTGATTCAAAGTATCACGATTCTGTAGTTTATGGGAACTCGTCGAGTTGGAAGAATAACTCGACGAGTTGAGTCAACTCGGAGCGTTGACTTTGACTTTGACTTAGATGTTGACCTTGACCTTGACTTGACTTGACCAAGGTTGACCCCTGGAGGATTATGAAGTTCAGAATGGATTCTAAAGGGTAGTTCCATGTAAGGGTTTGGGTCCAATTTGGAAAATTGGGCCATTAATGGGCTTCCATAGATTTTATAGTTTGGGACTTGATGGTTCGGGGGTGAATCGGTCATTTCACCCCAAGTTGGGATTATGGATCATGGTTTGAGACCCAATTGCTAGTTGGGTGATATTTTGGTATTGATAGCTCAGGGAGTTGTCAGGGCTACAACTAAGGATCTTTATAGTGAGCTTCAGCATTCGAGGTGAGTTTCCTCACTGTTTGTATGCGTCGAAGGCACCAATGTCGGCCCATTTGGTTTATGTACTGTAGGAAGACCCGGGGGTTAACCATAGGCACTATGTATGAAAGACTAGGAGGTGGCTCCTGGCATACTGTATGCTAATTAGCTAAGTAGAGTAGTATGTATGCTAGTTGTCTTTGTGATGCTTTCATGGAAGACCAGGAGGTGGCTCTTGGCACTTGTCTGTAAGACCCAGGGGTGGCCCCCGGCTTGGCAAGAAAGACCACGTGGCGGCCCGTGACATAATGTCAAGACTATGTTCGGCACATAGCATCTTTATTGATTATGATATATGAATGATAAGTATGGCTCATGGTTAAGTATGACAGTATGTGATTTATGTGCTTATATGCTAGACAGTATCCGGTTGAAAGAGACCGAAGGGGTAGGCCAACACCCAGATATGTTAGTCAGTATGTTGATATGTATGGTATGTGGTATTTGGGGAACTCACTAAGCTTCGTGCTTACGGTTTTCAGTTTTGGTTTCAGGTACCTCCAGTTTTCAAATAAAGGAGCTCGGGACGATCGCAGCGTATACACCTATGTTTTCCGCAATATTTGATTTATGTGAATGAACTCTGATAAATGTTTTATTTGAGACGTTTTTCAATGTGTGAACCAAATTACAAATGTGTTTTAGTTATATTAAAAATGAAATTTTTTGGTCATGAATTTTGGGATGTTACACACACTCTGGTATCACCTTTAGTTTGATACCCTTGAGGTAGGTTCATATACACATCCTCAGTTAAATCTCCATAAAGGAATGCATTATTAATATCTAGTTGATATAAAGGCCAAGATTTATTTACAGACAAAGAAATAACTATACGAACTGTAACTATCTTTGCTACTGGAGAAAAAGTTTCCTGTTAGTCAACCCCTTCTCTTTGATTATAGCATTTGGCTGCAAGACGGGCCTTATACCTTTCTACTTCTCCATTGGGTTTATACTTGATTCTATAAACCCACTTATATCCTATTGGTTTTCGTTTTTTAGGAAGATCTACAATATCCCACGTATGATTACGATATAATGCTTCCATTTCATTATTCATTGCCTCAACCCAATTTGGGTCTACAGAGGCTTCTTCAAAACTTTTTGGTTCAATTGTTTGATTCAGATTAGAACAGAAACACTTATTTTCAAAAACTAAGAACAGAGTAATTTAATGTATGTTCAATACCATATCTATGCCTCCCTTCAACAATATAATCATCGAATTTCACAGGCATTCGAGACTCTCTTCTAGACCTAGATGCCCCTATTGATTGTCCTAGAGAAGGCAATGAGTCTAAATGACTACTTTCCTCAGTTAGATCTGAAGGACTTGGCATAGTCCTATTAGATGAAGGTTCAGACGCCTCACTAGTCTGGTTATTATTATTCAATGTAGTATCAAAAAAGTTTCATCCAGATTCTGAGCTCCATTAGAACCATCCATCTGATGGTTAACACTCAATTCATTTAGATCAATCAAATCATTCAAATATTCAGAACTATTTTGATCATCATAGGAAAAAGGGTCTACTAAATTATTAAAATTAAATTGATTATCAACAGTTGTTGATTTCAGTTTAAAAGGAAAAACTGATTCATAGAACTTCACATCCCTGGAAACAAAAAAAAAATTGTATCAAGACTTAATAGCTTATAACCCTTTTTCTCAGAAGAATAACCTAACAAAACACACTTTTCAGCACGTTTAACAAATTTATCATGATTATTAAGTTTCGTAGCAAAACATAGGCTACCAAAAACTCTTAAATGTTCAAAAATAGGTATTTTCTTAAAAACTAGATCATAAGGAGATTGATCTTTCAGAACAGAGGTTGGCATTCTGTTTATCAAAAAACTGAAGTTAGAATAGCCTTCCCCCAATACTTTATAGGAAGACCAGACTGAAAAAGTAAGGATCTAGCAACATTAAGAATATGCCTATGTTTCCTCTCCACCACACCACTTTGTTGTGGTGTGTAAACACAGGAAGTTTGATATATAATACCATTAAGTTCAAAAAAAGATTCCATCTTATTATTTAAAAATTCAATCCCATTATCAGAACGAACTGTTTTAATTTTGGAATCAAACTGATTTAACAAAATATTAAAAAATGAAGTAAAGCAAATATAAACCGCATCTTTACTTTTCAAAAGATAAACTCAAGTAGCCCTTGTGAAATCATCCACAATAGTCAAGAAAAACCTATAGCCTTCTCTATTAGACACTTTATAAGGACCCCACACGTCTAAATGAATCAACTCTCCAAGTTTGGACGAACTATGAACACTAAGAGGGAAGGACTCACGAGTTTGCTTATCCTTGTGACAAACATCACAAGGAGGAAGAGAAGAATTATCAAAGTTAAGTTTATCGTTTAATGAATTTAAAGCTTGTTCAGCAGGATGACCTAACCTACTATGTCATGTAAGTTTAGAAACACAACATTTAATAGAATTACAAGAATTGATACCTGAGGGAAAAGCATCAAGATAATACAATCCCCCAGACTCTCTACTATTTTCCACAACCTTCTTTGATTGTAAACCCTGAATTTTACAACAATGCTCATTAAAAACAACTTCACAATTTGTATCTTTGCACAACTTATGAACAGAAAGAAGGTTTACATCAAAGTCAGGAACAACAAAGACATCAAAAACTATTAATTTTTCAGAAAACTGCAAGTTTCCAATTTTATCAATCTTAGCAGAAGAACCATTCGGATGATTAACAAGAAGATTTAGTTTAAGAAACATCAACAGTATCTTGTAGAAGTGACTCAGATGAAGTCATATGTTGATTAGCACCTGAGTCAACAATCCACTTTTGATGATTAATAGTAGAGTTATAAGACCTAAAAAGAGGAAGACCTGCCATATTAGCACTGACAGGAGTATCCTCATAAGTAGAGGACTTTTCATTAATAAGACTTATGAGTTTATTATACTACTCACTTGTGAGACAATAAGTTCCACCACTCCTAGAGACACTAGAAGAAGCACCAGAAGAAGAAGAACTACTAGAAGGAATAGAAGAAGAATTAACAGAAAAAGATTTATTCTGATTTATTTGATTATCACTGTTAAATTCACTCATAGGTTTAAAGTCTTTTGGATAACCAATCAATTTATAACACCTGTCAATAAGGTGCCCCTTAAGACCACAGTTCTTACATTGTAAGTTATGATTTCTCCCCCTACTAGAATTAGAACCTTGACCTCTTTTATCATTAAACCTACTGTTAAATGCAGAGGATTGAGTTTTAGACACACTAGAAACAGATGACAAAACTCCATTCTTCTGATGAGATTCCTCTCTAGAAACAATTGAGAAAGCAGTTTTAACATTTGGAAGAGGATCTATCAGAAGAATATGACTCTTTACTTGATTAAAGGAATCATCAAGACCACTTAAAAAATGCATTAGTTTCATGAGTTTTGAATGATCATAATATTTAGTAGCAGCTTCACAAGTACATTCAGCAAGATTAGTAAGACCATCAAATTATTTCCAAAGAGTATCAAGTTTATTAAAGGATTCAGACATAGAAGATCCATCTTGTTTAAGTGAATTAATGCGTTGATGTATATTAAAAATAACATATCCATCAGCCGTGTTATAAGTTTCAAAAAGCTCATTCCATATATCTACAGCAAATTCATAGTATGCATGCCCAGAATAAATTGACTCAGACAAAGATCCAAGAATCTAAGAACATACTACAACATT
The DNA here is from genome assembly GCF_052849685.1 of Lactuca virosa. NCBI lineage: Eukaryota > Viridiplantae > Streptophyta > Magnoliopsida > Asterales > Asteraceae > Lactuca > Lactuca virosa. The sequence continues at coordinate 451,495,525 of NC_136430.1, forward strand.
GGCACGTTCCCATTTTAAAGATTTAAGTTCATCAGTAGAGTCCTTTTTTACAGTCCCTTCTACAAACCATAATTTATTTCTAGCCTTAAGACTTCTTATCATAGAGCTACGCTATACACGAAAATTATCAGTCCCAGTTAGTTTGAAACTCACAATTGTAGTAACAGTATTATCATATGGATGTATATACAAAGGATCATCGTAGTTCTCAGGATCAACCTTAGAACCACTACCAGACTCAGGAGGAGATGTAAAGTCGGTCATAATACTCACACATAATTAACCAAGTAGAAAGAACACAATAACCAAAAAAACAAACACAGACTATTATGATCCTTAAATGTCCAGATGGTCACCACGGTATGTTGGGGCCCAAGACAAGAACCATAGAGTCAAGAACAATCATAGAGATTAAAGAACTAGAAAGAAGCAATAACTAGTGTACTCAAGACAACCAGGATCTCCCACATCTACAGCTAGAACAAGGATAGAAGGGAACAAGAAATGCTTACAGAGCTATAAGCTGAAGAACTAAAACGGATCGACTCCTGTTACTCCGTTCCTTTTTAAGAGTTAACGGTGATGAAATCCGTCAACAAGAGTTATTTCAGAGAACATGATTAATCGATCGAAGAACAATGAATATTTGATTCGTCAATCAAGGATCTCTACTTGACGACGACTGTCACTCAAGGATCTCCACTCGAAGACAAACCTGCAAGATTACAAAATTACTCGCAGTACCAGGATCTTAAGAAAAAACAATAACCAGACAATCTTTTTCAATTTTAAAGAAGATCTGAACAACAAAAACCCTAAATCGGAAACAAAAGAACCCTAGATGTTCACAGATGGGTCAGATGAACTGAGATTTCACCAGAAACCTCAATATGAACCCAAATATGAAGATCTACAAGGATCTAACCAAAAAAAACAAAGGAAACAGAAAATACCTTCTCACGTAGATGAACGTCAAACCACATATGAACGTCGGAACACAAATCGAAGCCCTAAAGCTCTGATACCATGTGAAAAAACGTAGAAACAGACTTTCCCAACATCATCATCTGTTATATCAATTTAGGACAAATAGACAGATGGTTTTCAGATACTCACAAAGGAAACCTCACTACATAAACCCTAATCTACTCTCACAATGATCACACACAACCTAATCTACAACGATTAAGAACAACTGAAGAACTATCAAGAGTATACAAACCCTAACCGTTCACACACCGAGAGAGAAAAATAATGATCTAAAAATATCTAGTGAGAAGAATGACCATCTAACACAGCAGCTTCAAATTATATACTTCAGGTAAACGGAGCCTTTAACCCGCATGTTAACCCGACTACATTATCACCAATATGCACCGCAATCCACAACTTCAAACAAATGTCACAACCAACCCAATTTATATAAATAAATATCAGAACCAATCGAAAAACTTTTCATATAACCCCCTGTACTATTCCTGAAATGACAAGTTTGAAATGTCCACAATATTTAACAATAACGTGGAATCTCCATTGTCGATGATGTATGTGTACAGTCACGCCTTTGCTTTCCCACGATCACCAATGGTACCTGAAAAATATTTAATCCACAACTGTAAGTCAAAGCTTAGTGAGTTCCACTAAAATATCTCATACAACACAGTTAAATAATCAGCTATGGGTTATCAGCAAGACATGGGACTATCAGCAGTCCTAAATATTGCATACAACACAACAATATAATCAGATATGGGTTATCAGCAACCCTTAGACTATTAGCAGTCCTGAGGACTATCAGTAGTCCTATGGCTCATATCAGCCTATGGATTATCAGCAACCGTATGGATTATCAGCAGTCCGAGTGTTATCAGCAACACAAATACACATATATCAACAGTCAACAAATAAGAACATAAACATAGGCAACACCCATACTAGTCTACCGATCTAACAGCTCACTATCGCATGTCGATACTCACATAGTACTCTACATCACCATTAGCATACCACTATTGAATGCATAACTATATGTAATCAGAGGTGAGATAGACATTCGAACAGGTGATCCCACTTTAGAGCCACAACCAAACAAGGAACGAGAAAGAAAGCTTAGATCAAGAGTTCTCAAGCTATCTTACATGACTACATACAACCCCTAGAGCACTCAACTAGACGACTACCGACCTCCTGGTACTCTAACCAGCATACCACTACCCCTATGTTAATATAGATAACTATGGGTTATCAACAACCATGGGACTATCAGCAGTCCTGGAGTTATCAGCAACTCGGTAAATAATCATAACATCCACCAGTTACTAAGACTCAGCTAGTCTAGCATGCACCCTACTATGACATAGGTAATATATTGAGAAAACTCACGACCCAAGGAACACGGTGACACACTCACTCCATGCACTGATTTCACCTGCGAACCGACTAGCACCAAACAAAGATAACCCTTACGTAATAATCCAATTCCTTCAAGTTTGACCCAAAGTCAAACTGGTCAAAAAGTCAACGGTCAACGATCAACAAAAGTCAACGGTCAAAAGTCTCACAGTCGGCCGCCATGTCGTGGCCGAGCTTTTGTCACATCATGGTAGCCTCAAGACAAAACAGTCGCGGAGACTGCCTTTCGTCACGACGTGAAGGCCAATCCTTCACATCGTAGGAACTGCTCTGGTCTTCTTAATGCATCAAGTTCTTAATCACTAAGGTCACTCATCCATACTTTCCAGAAGGCTTTTCTTCACCTAATGCATCATAAAAATTGGTGTTTTATGGACATGCATGTCTCTTCCACTTTAGGTCAAAAACAAGGAGGAAAAGAACTCAAACTTGTGCATGAGACCAAAAACACCATGAACTCTAGATCTGGATCATATAACCCCCAAAGGGACCTTAAAGATCCATAAAGTTTCCAACTTTATGGAATCCATCCACTCAAACTCTCCTAATGGAGAAAATGCACAAAAAAAAACCTAGATCTAAAAGCATAGAACATAAAGCTTGAAACTTGAACACTTACAATGGCCCTGGGCAAGTGTTAGAAGATGATGATGAGACTTGCAAGCTGGATTAATGCACCATGGATGCTTCCTTCTCCTTCAAGACACCAAAAGCTCCAAAAACTCAACAATTGGGCTTGGGTTTCGTTTGGAAGTGTTAAAGGCTGAAGAGGATGCCCTAAACCTTGAGTTTAGGGGCTTAAATATGGAAGAAAGCCTAAAAGATCATGGGCTTGGGTTGCAGTTGTTGTCACGTCGTGACAACCATCCGAATACACGTTCATGTATTTTGCATGTCATGATGTGGTGTTCCATCCATCACGTCGTGACATAAGGTTTTTCCCAAAAACCTTACCTTTGATCCTTCTAAACCCTTAACCAATCTATTCTGGAAAATGGGTGTTACATAGATGTTTATTATTTACTAAAACTTTTATATTTCATTTAATTAAATGACCAATAGAAATCGTTTTCACATTTCTTGACCAATTTTCCCGAAGTTTAATTTTTGTCTCAAGTTCACTTTATATTATTTAATAATTCTAACATACTAAATCTTAAAATTTCAAGATGTTATAAGTTTTCCAACAAATCAATAAATATATTATGTTTTAAAAATATGGTTATAAAATAAAGTGGCGCGTCATCAAAACAAAACAAAATTGGAAAAAAAGATAATCAATTTGTAACAAAAAAATTTGAGTATCAAAATTGAAAAAAAAAATGAAAACTTAATGTCAAAATTTAAAATATGAAAATTTATTGTCTTTTGTGATTTTTTTTTTCAATTTTGACATATCAGCATGTCATGCCATCAAAACTGACACATCATCATTCTACTTCAGCAAACAATCAGGTTGACCGGTCAAGTGATCGGAATTGTAAAAAATTGGAAACACGGTGTCCAATTTGAAACAAAAAATAACATAGTGTCAAAATCGAATTTTCATATAAACTTAGTGATTTTTGTGATATTTATCCTATTTCATAAATGATCGAATGAAATTTCAAATAATATATTTAAGGTTGTAATCAGTTTGAGTTATGTGTTATATCTTAATGACTCAAAGGCATAAAATTCAGTTTAAACCGATACAAGTTAATAGTCATCGAATGTGATGATCTCTTAAAAACTTAAAACCCTTTTATAGTTGGTTATTGTTGTAATGATATAGATTTTATAATCCTATTTAATATTTTAATTATGTACAAAAATAAAAACATTAACAAAAACGTTTTGCATCAGCTAACTCGACCTTACCAAAAAAAAAAAAAAAACTATGTTAACCCCAGCCTAGCCGACCCATTTGCCTACCTGCTTTAGACCGTCTTTTCTACTTCTATAGAAATGTTAAATAAATACTTTCATAAAGTTTCAAAACCTATTTGATGGGAATAGAAGGGTAGTCAAAAAAATGATTAATGTTATTAAATATATGGTTTCCGAGATAAAGTCGTTGAATGAGTTGGACTTTAAAGACTTGCACTTTGACCAAGCACAACAATTTGAATTTATGGAGCTTCAAAAGATTGGAAATCGGAAAGTGGTAATCCTAAAGTCAGAGTTTCATTGGCTAAAATTCGTTTCTTGTTTGACTAGATTTAGTGAGTTAATATAGTTGCTGAATTCCAAGTTTCTCGACTACAATGCTCCATAACATATAAAAACTAAGTTTTTTCGTTATATGATTTTATTTGAATTTTAAAATAATGTAGTTGGATGATCCATATCTAATATGTATCGTTTATTAGATATCTATAAGGAAAATATATAAAAACCCAGCTTATTATATAATAATCCTAAAAAATCTTCATGTTATATATTTGTTTATTAAAATCGTTTTGTTTTTTGTGAGAATGGTGCAAACGAGTCGAGCTCAAGCTTGACTAGACTCAAACTCGGCTCGTTTCGAGCCTTATATGGTATGAAGCTTGAGATCGGCTCGTGAAGATTTTTAATGAAACTTTGAGATCAACTCCTATGAGGTAAATGTACTGGTTTTAATGGACATTTGAATAAAATCACATTACCATGTTATGGTTTTAATGAAAGTCCATTTCTATAAAATGGTCACGAGCATTAATTTAGATAAGATCATAACATAAAATGATTTTAAGAGATGAAATTCAAATAATATATTTTTTTTTTAGCATTGAAAGATACTACCTTGAATTTTCCTGGGATTTTCTTTATTCGTCAGTGGTGTATATTGTTTCGAAAAGAACTTATTTGTTAATCTTTTGACTTAATGATGGATGCTTTTTAATTGTTACAATTTATTGAAAAATCAATTCTAAGTTGTTCTGTTTTGGAGTTCTCATTTTTAGGTATAAGTTTTGATGTTTCATACATGAAAATTAGAATTATTTTTATATAACAACTTTATAACTAAAATGTTTATATACTTCTTCAGATGCTATTAGAATCAAAATATATATAGAATAAAACAGTACTTTTATTTGAAAGGGGGCGAAAGAAGGCACCTTGGCCCTTGGGGGGTGTTTTAGCCTTTTAGGTGGGCTGTAGCCCAATAACATACATGATTCTATTAATAGGTTAAAAAAGATTGGCCTGTTAGATTAATAAATATGACTCTAACAGCAACATTCTTTGATTTCTTCAATCTACTTTTATTTTTTTATTTCCAAGTTTACGAATGAATTCCTAGCAAATTTTAAAACCCAAATCTATTAAACAACGAATCTTTAAACAAATTAAAATGTCAATAACATTTAACCAATTCATAGAACACAATATCAATTGAAACAATAATACTTGTTATGAAAAAACAATGTTCCAGCAGACCCATTTCATGAGCCTGATGCTACCTACAGTGGGATGACTTGAGAGGAAACATTTAGATGATGAGAATACAAGGTAAAAGAATGTGTATAGTTTTAGTGGGCTAGTGAGTAAAATGCTATTACATAAATGGTTAGAATTTGAAAGTCTAACGACTTAATAAGAAAGAAATTAAAATTACAGTCTTAGTAAGAAAAAAGTTATAATATATTGCTATTAAATGGTAACCATAATAAAAAAAAAAGATTGGATTTTTAATCTCCCGCAAAAAGTTTGAAGTTTGGGGAAGTAGTAAGTATTTATTACGTTTAGATTTGTTTTTTATTAAAATATCAGTAACAATATTTTTTGTTTAGGGACCTTAGATGTACAAATAAAAGTGCAATGACTACTTTAGAATGCCATATAATGATGAAAGAAAGTACAAAAGAATTGTTTCAGGAGAAAATAATGAAAAACTGTTTAATTTTTAAAGTACAATGTCTTAATAGAAAATATAATGCTATTATACTTTATATTAACTGTATAACAATATAACAGAAAATATAATGCTAAATTTGCTAAGACATTCAAAATACAATGTCTTAATAAATAAATAAATAAAAACAAGAATATAATGTTATTATAGTTTATATTTTCAAAATATAAAACATTTGAAGTATAGTAAAAAGTATAACATTGTTATTGAAGGTATAATGCTATAAATGGTTAGATAATCAAACTACAATATTTTTATAAAAAAACTAATATGAAAAAAGATTGGGAACTATTATGTTATAATTAGTAACCAAAATCAAACAAGTCTACTTTTTATAGTACAAATGAAATACTTGGTTAGGCTTTTAAAATGCAATGTCTTTATAGGAAATGAAAATTACAGGAAAAAATAAAAGTAATATGACATAAACTCTAACCAATATCAAACATGTTTGAATTTTCAAATTACAATGTCTTTTCAGGTTAGAGCTTTAAAATGCAAAGATAGGAAACAAAACTGAAAGTACAATGTTTTAATTGAGTAGATTTTGATAATACGAAAAGATAATTTAAAGTACAGTTGCTTAATAGGAAAAAACTACTGAAAGCATAATGCAATAGTTGATAACCAAAATCAGAAAAGTTCAGATTTTGAACAAAGTTCTTTTTTGAAAAAAAAAACACTAATCAGCAAAGTAAAGTTTGGTTTTGAACCTTTGAGAATTGTAAATGGTCATTTGGCTTTTTTTTCAGATTGCTAGAAACTCTTGACTGCATAAGTTTGTATTTAAAAAAAAAAAAAAAAAAAAGTGCTAAATGAAGCTAACCTTGCAAGCACTAGCACTTCAGCTTTAACATCATAGAGCCGAGAATTAGCATATGCAGCAATATAATTAACAAAGTTCATCTTCCATAAAAGTGTTGATCTTGGGATAATACCGGACAAACCCTAGAATCAAATAAAAAGTAAGTAGCAAACAGTACAAATGAATAAAGTAAGCGAACTATCGAATTTGATGCAAGGGTTGTTTCTTTTTTATTGAATATGTTAGTAAGAAAATCTGGCTTAATGTATTTAGACATCAATCATTTATCTGTTTGTCATTCTTCTTTTTTCCTCCAAACTCATCTCACGTTAGAATTGATGAATATTGCCAAAATTGTTTGTTGATTGTGAGTGTAAAATGCTATGTCTGGAAGGCAATAAAATAAAAATATAACGCTATAAGTTGTAATCAAAATATAACAAATTTTCATTTCAAAATATGATTCATCACATGCACATGCAGGATGTTTCCCATCTGCATATTTTTAAAACAAACCATCAAATATTCTCAACTGAAAAACATGAAACAATAGAATCTCATTTGGTATCTAATAAAAGTTCTTTTCATAGATTACCATTTCCGTATGACAACATATCTGCATGAGGGAAAATTCTTCCTGCCAAAATTAAGTGTCAAAAACTGAACCTTACAATATTGAAGTTTATGATAAATAAATAAAGCATATAGCAAAACTGAAGATACAATTTTAAACCCTAAAGCTGAAGATACAAAGCCATTTATCGGTAAGTATTTATTCATATCCTAATTATAATGTAGGAAATGAATAAGTAGGTTCATCAAGGAATCCTAGTTCTATGTCATGGCCCAAAGACTATTTTAAGTCAACATGATAGACTACTTGTCCAAAGTAGAAAATTTCTTTTCAGAATGACGAATTAATAATCAATGAATAAATTCTTGATCAAGCTCCTAGATTACTAGATCTTGCTGAAACTAAAGGCAATGAATGATATAGCAAATTTGGATATTTTGTCGTCATAAAAACTTCAACAACTCTTCAAAATTGAAGAAACAAGTAATGTAATAGCAGAAGAATCTTCGGATGACGATGTTTATATACCTATTGCAGAAGAAGAAGAATTAATTCTCTCTGATGAAGAGCCTAACTTCAGGATGAATAGAAATGAACCACAATTTAATAATCATCATCCTGGAGAATCCTCTTTTCTAGGATCAAATAAGAGACCTAAAACTAAAGAACCCAATTTTAAAATGTATACAAGTGTTCAGCAAAAGCAGTTGGAACCATTTAAAACATGTAAAATTACAAAAAATGACATCTTTGTAAAATATAAAATAGAAACTTGATTTTAAAAAAACGTAATTAAGTTAATTTGCAAAAATATAAAAGAGCTTTTGGTGAAACTCTACTTGATGTAACTTTTGGATTTGGAGCTTTCTGTTTAAGCTAAAAGCTAGAAGCTCCTACTGCTATCTAAGCTTTTTTTTTTTTTTTTTTGATGTTTTTTCTTAAAATCTAAAAGTACAATCTGATATAGCAGTTTCGTAGTCAGAAGTGTTTACTATAAAACTTTCAACATCAGATATGAGAAATTCAAATTTCTCTAGCTTCTGATGAATTCTACCATATCTATGAACACTTTGTGTTTTATTAATTTTGGTCAACTATTTGAACAGGTTCAACAAGTTATAATTTTCAGGTTTAATGTTACAACATTTTAAAATATGAGAAATGGTTAAATTTTCAAAGTAGGGTGCCTTTATAAGAAGAAAACAAAGTGAAATTGTAATGCTTTAATTAGTTACCAAACCCAAACAAGTTTTAGAACTTAAAAGTATAATGTCTTAAAAGGTTAGATACTAACTGTATATATAACAGAAAATATAATGCTAAATTTGCTAAGATTTTCAAAATACAATGTCTTAATAAAAAAAAAAAATCAAGAATATAATGTTATTATAGTTTATATTTTCAAAATATAAAACATTTGAAGTATAGTAAAAAGTATAATGCTATAAATGGTTAGATAATCAAACTACAATGTTTTGTATAGTAAAAATGCAATACTTGGTTAGGCTTTTAAAATGCAATGTCTTTATAGGAAATGAAAATTACGTCTTAATGATAGGAAAAATAATAGAAAGTAATATGATATAAACTCTAACCAATATAAAACATGTTTAATTACAATGTCTTTTCAGGTTACAAGTTTAAAATGCAAAGATAGGAAACAAAATAGAAAGTATAATGTTTTAATTGAGTAGATTTTGATAATATAGTGTTATACTGGGTTAAATTCTCAAAGTCAACATCTTAATCGAAGTACAGTCGCTTAATAGGAAAAAACTACTGAAAGCATAATGCAATAGTTGATGACCAAAATAAAAAAAAGGTTCAGATTTTCAAAGTACATTGTCTCAATAGGTTAGATTCTCAGAGTGAAACTCTTAAAAGGAAAATAATCAAAAGTGCATCTTAATAGGTTAGATTTTTAGAGTATGTAAGATTGGTTAAATTAACAAAGTTCAATGCCCTAATAGGGAAAAAGTTAGTAGGTTTCTATGTATTAATAGTTTAACTTTTGAAATGATGCTATAACAGGTTGAATTTCAAAGTATATTATTGTCTTTAAGATAATATTGCATGGCTTTTTCATTAATACCCTATCAGATATTTTGCATGTATAACTAATCAGCAAAGTTCTTTTTTTTTAAACTAAAAAAAAAAAAAAGTCCTAAATGAAACTAACCTTGCAAACACTAGCACTTCAGCTTGAGAATTAGCATATGCAGCAATAAAATTAAGAAATTTCAACTTCCACAAAAGTGTTGATCTTAGGATAACATCAGACAAACCATAGAATCAAATAAAAAGTAAGTAGCAAACAGGCCAAATGAATAAAGTAAGTGAAGTAGTGAACTATCAAATCTGATGTAAGGGCTGTTTCTTTTTTAGTTAATATAAGAAAATCTGGCTTAATGTATTCAGACATCAGTCATTTATCTATTTGTCATTCTTCCTTTTTCCTCCAAACTCACGTTAAAATTGATGAATATTGCCAAAATTGTCTGTTGATTGTAAGTATAAAATGCAACATCTCAAAGGCAATAAAATAAAAATATAACACTCTAAGTTGTAAAAAAAAAATATAACAAATTTTCATTTCAAGTAAAATGCCCAAAACAAACAAAAATTAAAAATATAAGGCCTTACTCTTATAAGTTAGATATTGAAAGTATAGTGCTATAAGAGAAAGTATAATGTTGGAAATGGTTAGATTTTCAATATACAATGTCTTCATCAGAATAAAAATGGAAGTAAAAGTTGGTAACCAGAACCAAACAAGATTAGATTTTCAAAAGTGCAATAACTTAATTGGAAAAAAAAAATGCTATTTGTAACAAAATCAAACAATTTACCTCTTCAACCCCCAAATTAAGGATGCTGCTGTGGCTTTCCCCATACAAGTGATAACTTATCAAACTGCCAAAAATAAATGAAAATCAATAAGTTTGTCATGATAGAGTACCAATTCTATGAGAGCAAAGCCTAATTATTTGCTTTTCTTAATTTTTTTTTTTTTTGATAAAATAAAAGCAGCTCGAGAGGGTCAGAAGAGTTGGTGGGTCTTGGGAAGCCCATATAAATCTCCTCCTTTCATTTTGACCTTGACTTTTTGACCATGGATTTGACTTTGACCATGACCATCAACAAGGCTGTCACAGAAGAGTTGAGAAACCTTGTCACACAAGAGAATGAAAAGATCTCGGGCAGAGCAGGGTCGTGAGTTTTTTTGGCTCTGCCCGCTGCCCGAATGATTGTCTTCTAATCGTTATCAAAGGGAGAGCCTTTAATGAAGATGAAGGTGTTCCATTTGCAAGAGATTTTGGAAGACAAACTTCTTTGAAAGCAATTCACAGGAAATACATCCACGTCTTCTGATGATCTGAAACGAAAAATGACTTATTATCAACAACAATATCTTTTAAACACGTCAGATATCAGACGCAAATTTTTTAAGGAAAGATATGAATTTTGTTGGAAAAAGTGTTTACAGTTTGTCTCTGATTCCTCTGATTCGCATTGTAATATCAGAGCATTTGCATCTTCCACAACCTACAGATAAACTTTATGCAAATGAGAAACAGACCATCAAACCAATTACTTAAAAGAACACCAAATTGGAGATAAAATATCCTTGTCATGAGAAACATCATCGTCATCCTGTGCACGTTTGAGAAATTTTATGCAAAAGTAATCATATTAACAACATTTTGAGCTGATCAAAGACAAATCACTATGGTCATGCAAGAGTTTTGTGGGCTGCTATATCCAAGTCCAAGAAGAAGGTAGTAATCAATGTCACAATTCACTATATCAACAATATTTAAAAGAATTGATCAATGTCACATTCAGAGGCTTTCAAATCCAATAATACAGCCAGCCTTTTAACTTCTACAGACTGGAAAAACTTATGACAGCAAAACCAGTAATCAATGTCACAATTCACTATATCAACAAACCTTACTGATTGAGAAAAATAAATAAATTTATCATACCCATCATATCATATACTCTGTTATATACAGTAGGTTCAACTCATTTCCGCCATGTCATCCAACAATTTCAAGTTGTCCTACACGAATGAAAATACAGTAAATAAGTCAAAAAAAAAACAACAGTTTTGTCATGATACAATAAAGAAATCATTATCATGAACTTAATTTGGAAAGAACATAAACTTGAAGTTTCTTACTCCTTCATAAAACCCAACTGAGCCACCATAGTATGCCAATATGATCTGGTTATATGTGTGCCAAAGGAAGATAAAATATATATAACTGAAATTATTCCAAGACTTCCACCACAAACATTTGCAATCAGGTTTCCATGGGAAAGTACAGCCCCCTTCCTTATCTTTGGTATAGGAAAAGGAACAATTTCCACTTATAGTAAGAAAAGGTTCAACTTTGGTAGACTTGAAAAGAATAAAAAAAAAAAACATAAGTGAATAAGAGATAGAAACCACTTGTATAACAAAATTGTAGCAACAAACATCATCTGGTTTTGTGGACAAAAAGAAAAGAAAAGAAAAGGGTGATGGATTGGTTGTTACTTCCTTAAAAGCACCAATTCATATGGCAAATAAATCAGTAATCGAATGGAAGAAATCATGAAAGAATAACTCAAATCAAAGAAAAGGGAGATAGATGTTTAAGTCTGTTATTATGATATGAAAGCATGACAGAGTAGATTTTGAAATTACAAATTTCCTAACAAAGTAGGATGCTATAATAAATAAATCAACAAGTGTGTTGCTATTTTGAGAAATCTGATTGTCATATACTCTACACAATTATACATCGAACCATGATAATGGAAGTATATTTCCTTAAAAAGCATGCTACTGAAACACTAATTGGAAAAATGGAATAAAAATATTTTACAAAATGCCCAACAAAAATAGATGCGAAAGACATAAAACACAAGAATAACTGAAAAGCAGATGCAATTAGAGACTACCTGTGCATTATTAGCCTGATGAAACCAGATAACACAGGGCTTGTCTCCATAACCTTTTTTATTTTTCAAAGAGACTCTTAAACAATGAAAAAAAAAATACTACTTCTACTTGCATTTCTTAAATAATGAAATAATTTACCTCATCAGGAACTTCCTCATGTCTATCAGAGTACACATTCATCAACAAAATCCTTACATTGGCTTTGATTGATGACTACAACCCACAATTTCCAACGTATCTTTTCATTGCCACATCAAACCTTCCAAGAAAAGCATACCACCTGTGTCCAAAGAGGGTAATAACGTAATTTCAGCCAATTCAACGTATTATAACAAACTTTAATAACTAATTTATTTAGAACTAACTTACTGTCCTGATTCCTATATGAAAATGGACATGATCCTGCATATGAATCCATGTTGTTCCTTTAAAAACAGAAAGAACGTTTCTGTATGCACGAATCACATGTTTTATCTGATGCAGAAAAGGCGGAATTTGTCAGAAGAATATAAAGCACACAAACTTATAAAAAAGAGTAAAATACAACTTTGGTCCCTGATACAATCAAAGCACACATGTTTTACAGCTTCATTTTAAAAGTTTAGTGACTAAATGAACATAATTTTAAAAGTTAAGTGACTAAATGAGCACAAATCTAAAAGTTAAGTGGCCAAACCAAAAGTTAGGTGACTAAATGAGCACAAAGCCAAAAGTTTGATGACCTTTTAAAATTTAAAAAGAGTTAAGTGACCAAATGAATACAAAACACAAAAGTTAAGAGACTAAAAATGACCTAAACCCTAATAAAATAGGAAACTAAGAACTAGAAGAAGAATCCTAAACAAACTCAATTACTGGATAATTATCCTTATTTATACAAAAACTACCCTAAATTATCCTAACTTTACTTGCAGCTTACTCCTTGCGTCTTTGGTATACTTACCCAAACCGTACAGGAGGTCCAGAAGGCCCAGCAATCACCCAGGCCCATCCGTAAAACATAAATCACACCTCTTAATACGACTATGTGTTTGACTTGTTCAAAATCATCGAAGCTGTCTCACACTTACTAAAACCTTCTAATAAGTCAGCTTTAGTTGCAAACTGTCTAGAAAAAAAAAAAAAAAAAAAAAAAAATATGTCTTAACAAAACACACAAGCTCAAAACTAAAAGATCTTGTTAAAATGGAAGTCAAAATCAGGTTATATAAATGGGGATCTGTGAGGAAGTATATTTTACTTATATAAAACTAACATTTCTCATACAAATGCATTTTTTCATTTTTGGTTCATTAACTATTGCAATAAATATAATACATAACACAATAATGTTACCAGGTCAAGGAGTTTTTTGATTGCTGAACTTTGGCACCATATGACTCCTCTATCTCTTCCTGAAAAATCAGTGAATTCTTTGTTGCATTTTAGTATCATTACAATAACTGAAAAAAAAAAGGAAATAAGTTGTTACTTTTGATCATTACCTTGCAAGATTTCATCAAAGGCTGCAAGAATGATTCTCTAAAGTATCTTATGGACTTTCCCATACTACCATTAATCAGTCAAAAAAATTATTTAAAATAATAAATACCCATAATAATAAGAAAATATACTTTTAATGATACATCAAGTGGCATATCTTTATCACCTTCTACTTGCAAGCCTCCAGTGTTGATTTCTCTCAGAAGCTGTGATGAGATAAATATCAAAAGTATTAAAGATGTGAAATAATATAAAATTGAAATTAAAAAAAATATATATACCTTAAAGAGTGTTGGGACGTTGATAGGATCAAACTCATCACAAACATTTGGATCAATAGGAACACAAACACGACCTGGAGGAAAAAAAACATATTATTACAACTTTAGTCCCTATGATATGTCAGAAGTTAAATTTCTTGTCCACATGTTTCATTTGTTAGAAATGTGGTCTCTAAAGTTTAGTTTTGTTGCAAAACTTGTCCCTGATGCTAACAGTAAATAAAATGACTATCTTGCCCCCATCTTCACCCTACATGAAAATTGCCATAAAAAACTCATTTTTAAACAAAAAAAGTATTTCGCTGGTATTAATTTTATATTTGGTTGCTATAATTTGGTAAACTTATGTTTGAGTTTAGGGTTTGTTGAAGAAGGAATGGAGCAAATGAAAAGATGAGGGTGAAATAGTCATTTTCCATTGGCTTAAAGGATCCATAACTTAAGTATGAAAGTTGTGAAGAACTTAACTCCTATTATTAAAGTTGGGGGTTGCTTGTAAGCATGAAAGTTGTTAAAGTTGGGGGTTGCTTGTAAGCATGAAAGTTGTGAAAATGCAACAACTTAAGTAATTTATATATCATGGATTGTTTTAATAAAATGCCACAACATTTCCTTTTGTAAACATGAAAATTGTTAACTAAAAAAACAAAAGACCTGTTTTGGGGTGTATGCAAAATGGTGCCTTCAGTAAATGATTCATGTGTTTGGAAACCTGAGATAATGACTTTCAATTAGTATAATAATAATAATAAAACATCATAAAGTAGATATATTACAAGTCATAATAGTTGACCTCCATATCAAGCCTAGGATAAGTGAAAGAAAAGACAATCTCCTCAACACACCTACGAATCCCAGTTGCCTAACATGTAAAAGAAAAACAACATTTTAATATACTTACTACGTATTATTTATTAGATTAAAATTAAAATTAATAAAATGTGTAATTTATACCTTTTGTTTACCAGACTGAAGAAGCTGTTTTGATTGTTCCCATCTCACAACATTAACATCTTTTCCACTAGAAGAGCGCCTATTGCTGCAAGATAAATAAATTTTAATTCTTAATTTCATTATTTAATCCAGATTGCAATATTAATATTGCATACATTCATCGGGAAACATTTCCAGTATTTTCTCATATATTTCATCTGAAAGTAACTGCTGCCTACAAAGTAATTTCTTCTCAAAAAAGTCTCTCAAAACATCAGAATATGATCTCCTGCAGATATTAATACAAGGGTCAGGGAAATTTAACTTAATATTTGATATTTATAAAAGATTTTCATACTTACACAAGAAAAGGATGAAGTGCAGAACCCACAAGAGAAACCTTTGATTTACTATTGTTGTTACCCTGAACAATAACAAAAAAGATTATTAAGAATCTTATCTGACACTAAAAAAATTTAGATATGAATAACTACATGTTTAAATCCAACCTTGTAGACACGAAAATAGTCAGCAATAGCTCCCCTTATTTAGAAAATGGATTCAGTTAATGTAGTAAAATATTACTAAAGGAACTACACAGAATCATATATATATATATATATATATATATATATATATATATATATATATATATACATATATATATATATATATATATATTGATTATTACCTTATTTACCTCTATCTAAGAGAAGTATCGATGACTTTAATAGCAATTGTCAAGAGAGGCCAGCAGTCTAAGCAAACATCTGCACCAGAGCAGCAATATCTTGCATCATCATAATCTGAAATATCCTGGAAAACACAATCATGTTAAATACTCAAAAAAAAAAAAAACTTCGGATTTTATAAGTACATTGTCTCAATAGGTTAGATTCTCAAAGTGAAACTCTTAAAAGGAAAATAACCAAAAGTGCATCTTAATAGGTTAGATTTTTAGAGTATGTAAGATTGGTTAAATTAACAAAGTTCAATGCCCTAATAGGGAAAAAGTTGGTAAGTTTCAATGTATTAATAGTTTAACTTTTGAAATGATGCTATAACAGGTTGAATTTCAAAGTATATTAACTAATCAGCAAAGTTCTTTTTAAAAAAAAAAAAAAAAAAACTAATCAACATTTTAAAGTTTGGTTTTGTACCTTAGAGAATTGTAAATGGTCATTTGGCTTTTTTTTCCAGATTGCTAGAAACTCTCAACTGCTCCAGTTATCCTATCAGATAGCCAGAAAATCGGACATGTTACATGATATTAATTGATACAGGTAGAAAAACATAATTAAGATTAGTATGGAAGCATGTTATCTTTGCCACTAAAACACAATAGAATAATTTACACTTCTTTACATAAAATAAAGTCCATGCATATGGGATGCATAAGTTTGTATTCAAAAAAAAAAAAAGTCTTAAATGAAACTAACCTTGCAAGCACTAGCACTACAGCTTGAGAATTAGCATATGCAGCAATAAAATTAAGAAATTTCAACTTCCATAAAAGTGTTGATCTTAGGATAATATCAGACAAACCCTAGAATCAAATAAAAAGTAAATAGCAAACAGCAAAATAAGTGAACTATCAAATCTGATGTAAGGGTTGTTTCTTTTTTATTTAATATGTTAAGTAAGAAAATCTGGCTTAATGTATTCAGACATCAATCATTTATCTATTTTTCATTCTTCTTTTTTCCTCCAAACTCATCTCACATTAGAATTGATGAATATTGCCAAAATTGTTTGTTGATTGTAGGTGTCAAATGCATTGTCTCAAAGACAATAAAATGAAAATATATCGCTCTTAAGTTGTAATAAAAAAAATATAACAAAATTTACATTTCAAAGTAGAATGCCCAAAACGAACAAAAAATAAAAATATAAGGCCTTATAAGTTAGATATTGAAAGTATAGTGCTATAAGAGAAAGTATAATGTTGGAAATGGTTAGATTTTCAATATACAATGTCTTCATCAGAATAAAAATGGAAGTAAAAGTTGGTAACCAGAACCAAACAAGATTAGATTTTCAAAAGTGCAATAACTTAATTGGAAAAAAAATGCTATTTGTAACAATAACAAACAATTTACCTCTTCAACCCCCAAAGGATGCTGCTGTGGCTTTCCCCATACCAGTGATAATTTATCAAACTGCCAAAAATAAATGTAAATGAATATTAATAAGTTTGTCATGATAGAGTGAGTAACAATTATATGAGAGCAAATCCTAATTATTTACAAAAGCAGCTTTTCTTAATTTATTTTTTTGATAAAATAAAAGCAGCTCGAGAGGGTCAGAGGGTATTTGGGAACTATGGTGGCATCATTTGCAAGAGATTTTGGAAGGAGCTTCAATGAAGACAAACTTCTTTGAAAGCTATTCACAGGAAAATACATCCGTGTCTTTCTGATGATCTGAAACAAAAAATGACTTATTATGAACAACAATATCTTTTAAACACATCAGATATCAGATGCAATTTTTTTAAGGAAAGAGATGAATAATGTTGGGCTGGCTTGAACATGGAAATGAAAGAGATGAAGAATACGGGGGCAAAATGGTCATGTTCAGAAATTTAAAATATCTGTTGCTAAAGTTGACGACTTATATATATACATATACATATATACATATATATATATATATATATATATATATATTAAATTAGAGAATCGTTTCAGGGATTAGGGTATAGTTATGCCCCTTAAACGTATATGACAGATGATTTTTAAGAAAAGTTATGAACATTGTTGGAGCATAACTAAACTCTAAATCCTTTAAATTAGAATCTTTAATGAAAATATGCTACTCTTTCATGGTGTCATAAATATAATGGGTTTGGTATCTGGGTCGCAAAGCCCATATATTAAATTTGTGAAAATGACCATTTTGCCAAATGGGAATAAAAGAGATGATAAAATGATCATTATCATAAATTTAACATCTAGGTTGTTGTGTTAGAGTTGACGACCACCCAAGTAGTAAAAAGCGTTATAAAACCATGAAATAAGGACCAAAATTGCAAAAAAGCAAACTTGGACTGATTGTTTGTCATATTTCAAGTGAAAACGAAGTTGTAACTCAAATTATGGACCACTGACTGTATATTTGTAAAAGATATCATATGTGGAAGCTAAACTTAGCAAGTGCAATCACACAAATAGCTGTCATAGTAATAGTAGTATTGTCATGTTAACGATGCCTGATAAACTTAGCAAGTGAAGTGGTATGAATCAAACAGAGCCAAAAGTGGTTATGGATGCCTGATAAATAGCCTCATGCAAAAAGTGTTTACAGTTTGTTTTTGATTCCTCTGATTCGCATTGTAATACCGGTGCCATACCGGTAATAAGTCAAAATCAATAAGTAAGAGGCCCCTAACTTATCAACTTATAAGCTATAAGCTATAAGCTGAAAAGTACTAATGATTTTTCATAAGCTTAGCCAAACACCCCCTTAGTTAAAAGAACCATTCTTAGTTTATGGGTGTATCGTATTATACTTATAAGAAACATGTGCTGCATAACCATTATGATACATCCACATCCACATATCAATGGTCAACACATAACCATTACAAAAAGTAGGTAATTAGAAAGAGAAATATCATCATAAACTTGACTAATGAAACTGGAAAGGGTCAAGGGAAAAGAAATATGAACATTATTTAGAGAAATATTTCACTTAAAAGATGGAGACAAAATTCACATCTAGTGAACAACTAGAATCAAGTCCCGGTTTACTTGCTGTTGTGCAGAGTGCTTAACCTCATGGATTGTAAGCCAAACAAATAATATGAATTGAAGAATGAAGTAAATGCATTAGATTTAAAAAGCAGTAAAAGAGGAGTTGTTTTCTACTTTCAACAACATACTGGTCAACTTGACTAAAAGAGATACAATAAAGAAATCATTATCATCCACTTAATTTGGAAAAAACATAAACTTGAAGTTTCTTTTCTGGTTATATGTGTGTCAAAGGAAGATAAGATATATATATATATATATATATATATATATATATATATATATATATATAACTGAAATAAGCATGGGGAGTATTAGAACAAAATAATGATGAAACAATTGGTATTTACAATCAGGTTTCCATGGGAAAGTACAGCCCCCTTCCTTATCTTTGGTATAGGAAAAGGAATAATTTCCACTTATAGTAAGAAAAGGTTCAATTTTGGTAGACTTGAAAAGAATAAAAAAAAACATAAGTGAATAAGAAATAGAAACCACTTGTATAACATATTGTAGCAACAAAAATCATCTGGTTTTGGTGGACAAAAGAAAAGAAAAGAGTGATGGATTGGTTGTTACTTCCTTAAAAAGCACCAATTGATATGGCAAATAAATCAGTAATCGAATGGCAGAAATCATGAAAGATTAACTCAAATCAAAGAAACTCATGTTATTGGAGACTCTTAAACATTGAAAAAAAAAATACTACTTCTACTTGCATTTCTTAAATAATTTACCTCGTCAGGAACTTCCTCATGTCTATCAGAGTACACATTCATCAACAAAATCCTTACATTGGAAAAGCATACCACCTGTGTCCAAAGAGGGTAATAACGTAATTTCAACCAATCCAACATATTATAACAAACTTTAATAGCTAATTTATTTAGAACTAACTTACTGTCCTGATTCCTATATGAAAATGGACATGATCCTGCATATGAATCCAAGTTGTTCCTTTAAAATTCTGTACGCACGATTCACATGTTTTATCTGATACAAAAAGGCAGAAATTGTCAGAAGCACACAAACTTAGAAAAAAGAGTAAAATACAACTTTGGTCCCTGATTATAGCTAATTTATGAATTTGGTTCCTTATTTGAGGTTCTTGTAACCAAATATAGCTGATTTTTGCAAATGTTGGTCCCAAAATTCAATATTGTCATTTTACTTGGAACAAGGATCAAAAACGTTACAAACCTCAAAAAAGGGCTAAAATTGAAAACTATATGATACAATCTCTGTGGGTCAATATCTGCCTACTCTCCAGCATCTTCATTTCCCTGTCCTATTTCAGTAATAAAAAAAGATTATTTGGAGGATCATAAAATTAAAGTAAAACTTCATGTTTTTCGTAGGTTAGTTTGCTGTTTCAAAAATAATAATAATAATAATAAGACGATAAAAAAATTATTTTTTCTTGCATTTAGCCCAATCATGAGTTTTATGCATGAAATAGCAATATACTTTCATTTTATTGTCTATTATAGCATCTTACTATGAATTCCATTTCTTAACTTTTAAAAAAAAAAATTTACTTTAACTTGTAATATGTAAAGTACATTGCTATTAAGAGTAAAAAATAGAGTATATTACGCACATTGGTCGCGAGAGTAGAATACAGTTCTAATCCCTAGAGAATTCTCCTTGATAAGGTTAAAACTACATCATCACTGCATGGGTGGCACTGTAAATAAATTTAACATCTAGGTTGTTAGAGTTGACGACCACCCAAATAAGGACAGGACCAAAATTGCAAAAAAGATTCCGTTTTGGGCCTAAACCACCAACCTGACAATAAAGACATGTTTAACTGTAGCAAGAAACTCCCTGACTCCAAGAGGAGGGAATGCTAGACATGAAATTTAAGCAGATAACATGAATATATTATGCCTTATGGAAACTTGAGAGATGTTAACAACAAATAAAATAGATGAAACTTCAGCACAAAAGATTGTAACAGCATACCCTACCCGATGATAAAACAAAATGGAACTGCTCTGCCTTATATTGTATCGAAAAAGAGCAGTGTTAACTATATTATATACCATGCATCCGTCCATAAAAGCAAAGATTTATGCTCTCCAAAACCCAAAAACAAGAAAGCATCACTTAATTATGAATCTCACATCAATAACTTTTAACATAGAAAGCATTTTTTATCAAACACAAATCCAGAAAATTTAAGACATCATTATCCAGGTAGCACTTTATTAGTAAAAGATATCGTATGTGCAAGCTAAACTTAGCAAGTGCAATCACACAAATAGCTGTCATAGTAATAGTAGCATTGTCATGTTTCAAATGAAGAAGCTAGTAGCAAGTTAACTCAAGTGTCACATTTTGCTTAGTTAAATGAAGCATTCTGTTATGAACTGGTTTCTATGAACAGATCCAATAACAGATAACCAATCAAATGATTCTAATATTGATTGAAAAACACTTAATAATATCAAATGATTACAAGATGAAGATAGTTGAGCTGATTCGAGATAGCCAATCTCCTAATAAGAATGAATTCCAGATTTTACAAGATAGAAAGATACCTCACTCTCCCTTTCCACTACCCTCTTATACTAACAAACTAATAATATGAAATGCCTAAAATACCCCTTAAGCCCTTGAACTATAAGATTCTCTTTATTATGCTGATTTCCCCTCTTACCCCTTTCTATAAAGTTGTACGTGAGTGAATGCATAACACATTCTTAGTTTATTATGGATGTACAAACAACAATCATATTATAGTTATCAGAAACATGTGTTGCAACAGACTGGAAACAGTTATGACAGCAAAACTGGTATTCAATATGACAATTCACCATAATATGATCTAGTTGGAGTTGGACCTTTCATGTATGTGTGCCAAAGTAGGATGCCATAACAAATAAATCAACAAATTAACCCAACAAATATATATATATATATATATATATATATATATATATATATATATATTTGAAAACAAAACACAATCAACTTTCTTGTCATGGAAGTTTATTTACTTAAAAACACTAATTGAAAAATGGAATAAAAACACTTTAATAACTAGTAGTTCATTTAGAACTAACTTACACTGCCCTATATGAAAATGGACATATGAATCCATGTTGTTCTTATAAAAACAGAAACAGCGTTTCTGTATTATGCACGAATCACATGTTGTATCTGATACAAAACACAAACTTAGAAAGAAGAGTAAAATACACTTTTGGTCCCTGACCTGATTATAGCTAATTTATGAATTATGAATTGGGGATTCTTGTAACATTTCCCAAGTAAAGAGGCTACTTTTGGTCACCAAGTATATACCTAATTTTTGCAGTTTTGGTCATAGCATTATTGTCATTTTACTTGGAACAAGGATCAAAAACATTACAAACCTCAAAACAAGGACCAAAACTGAAAAAATCAGCTACACTCAGATCAAAATTGTAATATTACTAAAAAAACATTCATATATTGTTTTTAAATATTGTTACAGAATCATTGATATTCGATTATGAAAATTATCTATTAAGTAAAACAAAAATATCTATTAAAGTATTAAGATATGATCCAGTAACAAAAAAATGTCACCAGAAATCCATACTTTCTTAACATATGATAAGTATGTTGCTATTTCCTGAATTTATCCTATAAAAAATTAAAAACAAATATGTTAGGCAACCTCTTCAATCTGAATAAATGCCAAAAATAATATCTTTGTCATGATAGGGTAACAATTATATGAATTATTTAATTTAGTACAAATGTGGCTTTTCTTAATTTATTTTTTGATATGAATTACCTCGAGAGGGTGACAGAGTGAACTATGCAGGCATCATTTTGAGAGACTTGTGGTTTTTGGAAGCCTAATTATTTCTCCTCCTTTCATTTTGACCTTGACTTTGACTTTGAGACTTACCTGAATGGAAAGATCTTGGGATGTAAAATTGCAATTTGTGTCCCATTGAAATCAATCTCAATCAGTCTATAAGGATTATAAATACATTTGCACTTTGTCTTTGTAGTAACCTTGGAAAAATCTATCCAATTATAGGAATGGCATGTCATCAAGATGCAAAGCATACCCTTACAAGAAAAAGTTGAAAGTAGAAAGTGCAGAGAGAGAAGACATTGTTCTCATTCATACAAGTTATAACACAACTCTCCGTCATTCCATTACTGAACAACCAACCGAAACACCTGAAAATCTAGGGACATAGCAATGTACTTTCAGTAATTGCTTTTTATATATAGCATCCTACTTTCATTTTATCTTTTTACAACATTCTACTTTCAAAAATCTACCCAGTTTTAACAATGCCATAGTGATTTCACTGCCTAGTTAGGTAAATATTTTACAGTGGAATAATGTCCTAATAAGCACAAAAAAAAAAAAAAAAAAAAAAAAAAAAATCAAAGTACGATGCTTTTAGTGGGTAAAATATTCAAAGTGTAATGTCACAAAAAGAAATAAAAATTGGACGAACAATAATATAACTGCGTAAAATTTTCAAAGCATAATGTCCTAATATGAAAAAGATGAAAGTAAAATGTACTAATAAGAAAATAGCTAAATGTAATATGCTATAAATGGGTAAATTTTTTAAAGTACAATGTCTTAATAAAAAAAAGTTAAAAGTACAATACTGTAACAGAAAGAAATAAAAATAGGAAGCAAAATCTTGAAATATTAAAACCCATCCCCATGAGAATAATATATATATATATATATATATATATATATATATATATATATATATATATATATATATATAGCTTGTCTTAAAAATATTTAATCTTTAGATTAAAGAAATCTATAATAATGAGATAGATTAAATACCCAGTTGTTGGAGAAACTATGCATCAACTTTCTTCAAGATCTCATGTGATAGTACTGATGAAGAAGAAAGGATTTCTATTTATTAATTTTTTTTTAAATTTAATTTAATTTGTAATATGTAAAGTATATTGCTATTAAGAGTAAGAAATAGAGTATATTAGACTACATTTCTAATCCCTATAAATTCCCCTTGATAAGGTTAAAACTACATTAATACACGTACACCATCAGTGAAAACAGCATGGGTGGCACTGTATTTTGAAAGAAGATCAAAGACATTAGTGAGAAATTTAAATATGACCCCTCATTAATCAACTCACTAACTAACCTGAATAAGCACCTTCTCACCATAGTTCTTCACAATAGCATATTCCTAACAAACAAAAGCACTATTTAGTTAAATAATTTATAACTTTTGTAGAATTAGGGAGAAAAATAATAATCCCACTTGCCAATTCGATCTCTTTTGCCTTGGACCAAAGAAATACACCACTTCATTCATTAATATAGTACATCCTATCAAACACTACTTACATCATTGAAGGAAGCATTAATTGATCATCAAAACTTCAAAATTGGCATTTTTGTAGACATGGAATGATGGAATAGGTTTAATGTAATGTCAAGATTATAACTACCTCTAATGGGGAAAGCCTTCTCTCCTTGACATTTTGCATAAATTCGTTCTTTTTGCTTTAAGTAAAAAAGAAGCAACCTTACTGAATTAAGTCTTGTTCAGTTGTTCTGATTAAGAACATTCAGTCAAAACTGATAAAGTGCAAAAGTAATCCATGAGTCCAATGTTAACTCCTCATCCATCCTATATAAGATAACATGAGACATTTATCAGTAACAAATACATATAGAATTTCACACATAAATTAGTTTTACACTTAATCTGAGCCCTGTTCTACGTCACACAACCACATACACTAGATAATAAGGCTAAATGCAATAAATATAGACTTTGTTTTGTTAATTTGTTTACACTAAAATGTCAAATAGTCATCAATTAGCAAAACATAAGCAAATCGGAGTCGGTTTTACTAGAAAGTAGAAAACCCAACGAGCAGAGAGAAAATAAAATACGATAAAAAAAAAAAAAAAATAGCAATTAACCTTCGGTTCTTTCTTATTCAAACAACTGTTTTATATTTAAAAGGAAACCACAATATCTTAATCACAAAAAAAAACCCTAGAAAAAACTTACAATGATCTTGATAATGTTTTGGACTAGAGAGATGAATGAGAGTATCCTGCGAAGGTTGGGGGTGTTTACGTCTCCAGTAGTGTAGTTACATAGATCGCTATGGGTTTGGTTGTGTTTGGGTTTGTTGAGAGCGGAATGACGTATATAATGCTCGACTACAAACCAGTCCTTTCGAATTCCAAGGGTTTCTTAGATCTCCGGCGAATGAAGGTGGTTCCTTGGTCTCCGGGGAGCGGAGATCGCCATGGGTCTCCGGGTTGGGTATGTTAGAGCGGGATAGCTGAAGAACGTATATATTGCGGGAATAAGAAGCCAACTCTTTCGACTTCCAACGGTTAAATATTATAAATGCCTTCCAAAATTAACATTTTCTAAATTACACCCTCATAAAATCAACATATTAAATCTTAAATGTATATAATATGCTTAATTCTTGTTTTGTAAAGAATTGAAATTTATTAAAATGTTTCTTTATTAATGGTTTTGGGCATTGCAATTTTCAAATGAATACTTTATTTTGTTTCACTTAAATTAGTCTATGACACAAGGATAAAATATTAATTTTAATAAATATTCATATTTAAATGTAAATATAAGTTGATTTATTTGATTTTTTTTACAGTGTCAACATTTTAATCATACATAAATAAATTTACGGAGAGATTCTTAGGTGAATTTATTTAGATTCATATGTGCATTTACTTAAATTTATATGTGAATGATAAGAATTAATTTTCATGTGAATTAACATGTATAAAAGTAAATACAATGACAGACTAAAATAAATATTTTTATAAACTATATAAAGTTTATGTTCTTGCAATGTGAATATAAACGAGCTAAATTAAATTGTTTTTTCAAAAAAATGTTTTTTATATATTAATATGAAAGCCTATAGCACAAAAAACTATAAATTTCTATATATTCGCTTTTTCAATAAAAATAAGTCCATTTAATTAAAAAAAATGTAGCTTTTTGTTATTATCTCGGTACATTATAACACAACATTCCTTACGCTTTTAAAAATGGGGGTTGATTCTTCCACGTCAATTTTTTATCCATCCACTAAAATTTGTATGTAGTAACTATTGTACCCTCATTTTAGTTATAATTTCTTTAGATGTGTCAATTGGGCAAATACGCCCATAGTGACTAGGATGAATATCTCGTATTGGAAAAGTAGCAGTTCGCACAGTCAATCCCCAATAACTCAATTTTCTCCCATGAACTATTTGTGTCAATGGATTAGTTTGATCCAAAACTTGCATCAACTCACCCATCTCTCTCTCTCTCTCTCTCTCTCTCTATATATATATATATATATATATATATATATATATATATATATATATATATATATATATATATATATATATATATATATATATCACACACACACCGGTAGATCTCTTCTACATCATGATTTCAATCACTTTCCCTTATCATCTTATACCTCAATAAGTACAAATACCCACAAATCGATCGCATATCCCTTCACGATTTGAAGATGCTTTGGGTTTATATTGTCTCTGAAAAGGATAAGACATTGAATCAATGGAGCCAAGGGAAAATGGAACAAACATAGGCTCCATTTACACCATCAAATGTTGCTTCTGATGATGTCTGTGTTGGTGTTTTTTAGTTCTTTATTGGGTTGATTATAATGGAAATGGATATAGATATGGTTAGTCCTTGTGTTCGGTGGATCCAAATGATTTAGTGGAAGTGAAGAAATGGTGCTCATAAATGTTTGGATGTAGACGTTAATACACACACTTATACACACTAAAAACTTGTAACTCCACACACACATGTAGTAACTTTCCTTCAAGAAGTCAAGCTCGAACGTTACATAAAGATCCGACTTAGATCTATGTTCATGGCACAAATTGTTGGGTAGATATTAATGGTTTTTAGTGTACTTGTTCACCACATGGACTTTCCTCCACAATATTAGATTATAAACATGTCGATTTTGATTGGTGTCATAGGGAGTATCCAGCTAGCTATGACAGTAAACTACACAGCTTGGATATTTGTGAGGTTTTTATCTGGTATGTTATGTTCAAATATAGATAGGTTGGGTTCTTAAAATGAAATTATTAATATTTTATCATTATGATTAAAGGGGTATGTATATATATATATATATATATATATATATATATATATATATATATATATATATATATATAGGGAAAAGTTCAATAGAGAACCATTATTAATCAAGGAACCAAGGAACCAATCCAATGCGTCGGAATTTAAAGCGATAAACGGCAAAAAGAAGGGTTGTAAAATTTTATAATGGACGCACATGTACCGGATTATAACAAAACTCACTTCTTTTTTTTCATTTAAAACTTTTTTTTAGGCCAAGTTTTTTATCGAAAAAAAAACCGAATATACCGTTGTTCACGATTTTTCGTCATCTTTTCATTGAGATCCATGATGATATATAAAAACCGAACTTTTTTTTCTCGAAAAAAACCCACTTAATTTTCTTAGTTTTTCAATATTTAAGTTTATTTTATCAAAAAAAAACTAATTATACCAAAAATATTAATTTTTTGTACTCTATTAATAAACATCAACACAGATTAAAAAAAAAAAAAAAAAAAAAAAAAAACCTCGAACAGTGTAGATTCACACTGTGAATCTAAACTGTAAATATTTTAATTTTTAACATTCACAATATGAAAAATCTCGAACAGTTCAGATTCACATTGTGAATCTGAATTACTATTATGCACACTGTGAATCTGAGAATGTTCACAAAAAAAAAAAAAAAAAAAAAAAAAAAACCTCGATCAGTGTAGATTCACACTGTGAATCTAAACTGTAAATATTTCAAATTTTAACAT